>NW_024080822.1:1097206-1669492 GCF_003009895.1 Hyaena hyaena
TGCTCTTCTTCCTCCTCCTCCTCCTCCTCCTCCTCCTCCTCCTCCTCCTCCTCCTCCTCCTCCTTCTTCTTCTCCTCCTCCTCCTCCTCCTCCTCCTCCTCCTCCTGTCATCATCATCAATATCCCCAGACCAACCAACCACTGCCAGGAAGTCATTGTCCCATAAAAACATGGAAGCTTTGTCCGTGTCTAACTTCAAATCATAAGGTCAAAGTGGGGTTTGCTCAAAGAAAGTATAGTGGTGCATGATTATGATGTTCAATCTTGCCTAAATGCTAAGAAGAATAACTTGAGCAGGATTTGGGCATGCCATTTTACTTATTTTGCTCTTAAGTTCTTCATTCGCAAAACAGATTATTTCTAAGGTTTTTCCAGTTTTAAAAGTTCATGATTCTTTTGTAACCACAAATCACCAGTGAAATACAAACAAAGAGAAAAGAGCTAAAAATGAATTTCTTACATAGTTTTCAATATCTTCTAACTTTTTAGAAGGTGTAAGACTTGAGACACTTTTAATTTTCACCTTTATATTATCAACATTTTTGAGGGTCACAGAATTTTTTTGCTGTAAATTAAGTACAGTCTTCCTCTATTTCATGAATTGGGAAAAGGATATTAAATTACTATTCCAAGGTTGCTATAAAAATTATTTAAGAAAACCTGGGATTAAAAAAAGATTACTTATTCCAAGTTTCTTGTCAGTTCACTGAGTTAGCTTTCATTCTCTCTCTGGCACTCACAGAACAGTTAAGTTGGTAACATGCTCCTTTTAAAAAGCGTAATCCTGGATGAAATAACAATACGTGCCTCTGAAGAGGTTTCAAAGTACCAAGAATACTTTCTGGATTATAAACTCCTGGAAGAATTTATTTCACATAGACCACAAAATATATTCACGTTAGCTAATAAAGAGCCAAAAGTTTTTTTCACACTAGGAATTAGGTGTCAAAGGGGAATTATAAAATGTAACCATTGCAGAAACCTCTCGCTTTGCATTCAATGGCTGTGGCCCCTTCCTGTGCAATTCATCATGTAGATAATGATTTAAAGGGCTGTAAACACTTGTCCTAAGATAACTATTCTAGATTTTTTGGTTTTATTTTCTCATTTAGATTTCAATTAGCATCAAGAGAACAAACATTTGAAAACAGCTAGCAAGAGATCATTTTCATATGCCATAAATCACATATATAAAACTAGTATTTATCAAATATATTTGTGCTGTATTAAAAGCAACTGCATCTAAAAGACAAAAACCTAACTTTTGTCAATTTCTTTTTCACCACTAAAGAAAGGACTAAGAATGACAGGTTAGATATAAATATAGATGTAGACAGCTGATAGATGAATTTGTGTCACAAATTAGCTGTGTGATGATGATGATGTGTGGATTATTTTTATGAGCTTTACTCTTTTGTAATGAATATGAAATGATTCATCTTACAAATACAGTGAGGTGTATTATTATCGTTTCCTGCCTCTTGGTATTTTTTGTCCCTCTGAAACTTGGGGGAGGAGTGGAGAAAATAGTCAATCTTGCTTGAAATGTATATATCACTCATGTGTCAGAGATGCCAATAGACTTAAGGCCCAGGTAACTTATAGGAGGGTCACACCTGGTGTGACGGCTCTCCACCTCAATGGAATCTATAGATCATTTCTTCTTTAGGAAAATCAAATCAGATCAATTTAAAACAAAACAAAACAAAACAAAAGCTGTACCTTCCAATTTTGCAGCCATAATGTATCAAAGGGACATTTTCTTAGAAGAAAAGAAAAATCAATAGGCATATATTCTGCAGTATGTGAATCACACAGCCCTGTATTTCTACAGTTCAACACCATCTCTCAATGTCCTGCAATAGGTATTTGTCATTGTCACAGTCAGAAGGCTCTTCAAATAGAGACATATTCCAGAATCCTCCAGGAGATAGATTTCAATAGCACTTTGAGCAATTTATGCTACTGGTTTCCCCACTCAGCTGGGGAAGAAGCTATTAACTCACAGAGGGTTGCTGAAGTGAAGGGGTGTTCTGGGTCTTTGGTGGCCCAATTGACTTCCACCCTGCCCTACCCGGAGAGTAAATACGGTCCTCACAAATGTCCTTATCTGTTTTCATTCCTCTCTCCTCCCTTCTTTGTCTGTTCTTTTCCTCCCTATTTTTGTAGGTTTCTAGTTTCTTACACTTACCTCCACCTTCCCCAACCCACCTTTCTTGTTTGCAGTAGAAGATAAGAGGGTATGATTTAAAAGTAGAAAATATGAATCGGCAGACATACCATTCAGATACTTTTCTTTTCTCCAGCTTCTGACTGGATCATGTCTTTGAGGGCGTAATACATTCAGCAGAAGTTACATGGTGATGCACAGTGTTCATAGGAACATTTTTGCTCCAGTCAAGTTCATAACACGGTTTGGGGAATTTGTAAAATAAGGCTTATCTCCTGTTTGTTACTTTCCTAGGGAAAAAAAACACAGTTTACCTAACATGGTAAGATTAGAACTAAAAACACCAAATTAGAGCTTTTGTATATAAGCTCTATGAGCTAATATGTGAAGGCAAAGATTTGAGTAAGTCTCCAATGTTGGAATGTAAACATCCAAAGGAAGAGAGGTTGCTAGGCAATACATAAGGAGCACAGGAAGGTGACATTTTATTTGATAAATTTAATTTTCTGTTTTTGTATGTGTTTAATCCACTTAATCCACATAGATGAATAAAATGTATAAATATATGTATAAATTGACATTGTGCAATTGAAGCTTTGGAAGACCACAGTATGAGTGGTCTTCTGTACCTACAAGTTATTTTTAGCTAGATTAAATAAATCCTCTGATAATTTTCTCTTTTCAAGACTTTTGAACAGTAAATGGCAATTTGGGGTAAGCTTTGGCTGTTTACAGACTTGTTGTCAGTAATACTTGTCTTTAGTCAGTCTCTCTTCTAAAGCTATCACTAGATCCCCAAGAGTGATCATTGATCATAGTGAGGTTAATAGTCTAAACAGAAAGCAGATGGCATTTTCATTTGTTTTAATCTAATTTTATATCATTCTTTTCATAGCTGGTTATCCCTGTGAGTGGCCACAACCTACCTGACTTCACTACCTGTTTTTCTGAATAGTACTCCTCTGGGAATCCAGAGATGACCCTCTCAAGGTAGGCAAGAACTGTATGGGGAAAATAGATTATAAAGCATAAAGATCTGTTTTCCCTTTGTGTCAATAGCAAGACTGATATATTTTTATTTTAATTTCTAAGTAAGATGAAGGATTTGGATTTTCAAAATTCTCTTTATATAAAGAATTACTACTGATTTCAAAAGAATTCCAGCAATCACCATTATAATTCTTGGCAGAAGAGACCAAAAAATCTTAACACAATAAATACAATACCAAAGGGCAATATTAGGAGAGACTATTACACATAACTAATACCAGGAAAGTAGAAAATGTTAGCCAACAATGGGCAAGTTGAAAATATTAGTTTAACACTGACATGTACCCCATGAGACCTGGGGTGAATTTATGAACCACATTTTTCTCATTTGAAAAACTTGGATGATTATTACCTATTAGCAATGCTTTTGGGCAGAAAAAGCTTAGAATATATGTCACAATCAATAAAGTATCACTGCTGTTATTACTGTCAGCATTATTATTATGTTGGCAATGTAGGAAGTGACCAGAAGGACCAGTCTTTATCTAACTCGTTCAATTGGATTGTAGGTACGTACTGTAGGGATGGTTTTAACTCAGATATTTCACATATTCTACTTGGGCTGAAAATGTCCAGTGATACTAATATGAGAAGAATTTTAGTGACTACAGAACTAGTTTCCATGGAATCTGCAAAGTCTAGGGGAGATTGAGGTATATGAACTTGAATATCTCATATTCCCTGACCAGCTAAAGGTATGATGACTGTGATACCCACATCACGAAGGGTAACTGAGAAGAAATGCTAAAGAAATGACCACATTTAAGCCAATTCGGGATGAGTGAAAGTATGTGCTCTTTTGTCACAGTGATTGTGGTGAATCCCAGTTTACCTACCTGGAATGCTGGGGAAGTAACAGTGTCAGCAAGCCCCACACCATTTCAAAGGGGTGACTGGAGGACCGTTAGGAGATGGTACCATTGAAGAAGGCTTCACATCCTCAGTTGCTTTTTAACATTGGTTAGTTTTTCCTTCTTTCCTATAGAAATGTTTGGGAACCACTGTGCAAGTTCATAAATAATGCATTTCAGAAGAGTGAGGTGAAAATACAGATTGTGAAAATAAGCAAGTGTGCCTGAGGGATATGCCCATTTAGCAAAAGACTCCTCGATAATTAGGGAGGAAATTAAAATTCCATATTTAGCTCACAGACATTAAAGAAAGATAAAGGTAGTATTGAGCAACCCTCAAAATGTGTTGTCTTTTCCTCATTTCCTACTCAAACTAATTACCAGAGACAACAGAGCCATTTTGTTAATTCACACTAATGATGAGGAGCCTCACTGTAAATCACCGAATATCCCAGATTAGTCACTAAATAAATAAGTCCCATAAAAAATAAAACATAATGGTGCTGAGATACAGAAGGCAATATGTTCAATCTGTAATTGCAGCTGAATGTTAATTATTTTGGATAATCCTTTATTCCACATATGTGAATGCTCTTCAATACATTTGAGGTAATATCAGTTGGTCTCACCATTTCCATAACTGACTGGGATCATTATCTAAATACTGAGCAAGTCAACTAAGAAATTTGGATAATGAGTGATTCAATTCACATATGCCACAGTCATATTCTAAAATGGTTTTCATTATAGTTTTATTTTTCTTGTAAGTTTTGATTATCCCTTGAACACCAGAATGCTACAATTACCAGTGAGTAAGGCCACGTGAGGTCAGCAAGCTACAAAGCAGGCATAACATTATTAATTGGTTCCTGTAGACTGTGTTTTCAATCAGTAAAGGTTACAATAGCTGAGGCAGTCGTGCGCTAATCTGTGCCTATTAAAATGGTTGCAGTGAGTAGTTTAGCTGTCCTCAGACTGTTCGGGTTTATGCGAAAAGACATTTACTATCCAGCAATCCAAGGGTGTGCACATGAGGTAGTCAGAAATGGAAGTCAAGTTTGTGCAAGATAGCAAACCATTTTTCTAGAAGTCAGAGCACTCTAACACACCTAACGAGGTTATAATAGAAACACCCTTATCCATGTCTGATCCACTAACATGAACTTATTTGATAACAAATAACTAGTTCTTGAAGAGCGGGCCCAAAATTCAATTTATATCTCACAGCACAAGTAAATAAGAAAAGACTGACAAATCTCCCTCCATAAATCCCCATGATCTCATGTTCCCTTTGGTCATACTGAGGAAAAGGCAGAGCAGAAAATGAGGTTTGCTCTTCTAACAGGCTACATAAACAGAAAGCCTATTTTTGAAGTACTCCAGGAAATCAGATATATCAAGGAGAGAGGTATGACAGAAAAGATAATAGTTGCAGAAAATTATAGGAGTATAAGGAAAAGAGAAGTCAATTTAGTAAAATCTTTTCATTGAAAAAATTATTACCTAGTCATGAACAGCACATGAGATAAGGATTCCTGTTTTAAAGCATTCTGATTTTGAAGAAAGTAAAAATTGTCCTTCTGAGGGTATATATGTTACTTGAGAGTGGAGGTAAACAGATGCTATCCATTTCTGAACATCTTGTGTAGTTATTTCCCAGTTCAAGGTAAATGAGCAGTTCCAAGGAGAGAAATGCATGACATCTGATACTATGGGGCCTGGAAAGCTTCAGTAGCCATCCACAGGCCTGTTGCTCTTCACAGACAAGATTACGTGCCATAACTAGTTGTTGACATTGACTACAAGGGCTGCAAAAGAGTGGGCTCCTCTTGGTTTTCCCTGTTTTCAAGAACAACTTCCTAATGTAGTACCTTGTCTATACTGCATACTGGAAAAGCATCGGATATTGTGCTTACTTTTTATAGAAGGACCTTGATCCTACCCTCTGCCCTGTTGATTTAGTTTTAATGTATGGACCTATTTCAACATTGCAGCACAAATTATCATTACTTTTGGTTCTTGGCTCTGATTACAACCTTGAAGTTTATGCTCTCCAATTCTTATTAAGAATAGAGCTAGAATTCATCCATTCATCCATACGTCTGGAAGTTCTAATTTTATTCTAAGGTCAAGCCTGACCGACAGAATAATGTGTGTTTATACTCTTTTTGTAGCCTCTTGTAAAAGCACTCCTAAGGCTTCAGTATTCTGTCATTGACAAATATTGAGAGATGTTAGATATTGAGAGTGGGCCTGCGGATCATTATTTATTCATTGTAGTGATGATGTTAAAAACATAACCTAGTCTATTACCAGAGATCACCTTAAAAGGACCAGTAGATAATATCTCTTGTGGCTCCCAAATGAAGAAAGACTATGATTCTTCTAAACAATTAAATTGTATTTATCATCTGAACACTGTTACATGTAAACCGTGTCTCCCTTTGCTTTGACTCTCCATTAACTTAGAGACAAGATCTCTGTCGGTTCTAGTGATTGTGCTAGATACAGCTAATACAAATATATACATTTTGATGCATTAATTTTATTCCTGACTGTATTAGTTAACTATTGCTGCCTAACAAATTACGCAAAAGGTTAGGTTTAAAAGCAACAAACATTTATTTTCTCACAGTTTCTCTGGATGCAGCTTAGCTGGGTGCCTCTGCCCCAGGCCCTCATAGTTTGTGATCAGATTTTGGCCTTGGCTATCTTCTCATTTGAAGGCTCGTCAAAAGGGAGATCTTCTTCTGAACTCATTCACATGATTGATGACAGGAACCAGCACTTCACAGTTTGCTGCATTGTGTTCCATAGTTTCTGACTGTTGGTCAGAGGCCTCCCCTAGTTCCTTGACAAAGGGTCCTTTTTATTGGCTGGCTCACTGCATGGCAGTTTGAGCAAGCAAGTGAGAAAGCAATAGAGAGGGACTTATAAGTAAGTCAATGTAATTTGTAACCTGATCTTGGAAGTGCTGTTCCATCCCTACTGGTGTATTCTGTTCATTCGATGGAAGTCACTAGGCCTGACATATATTCTAGGGGAGAGAACTGTACAAAAGCATGCATACCAAAGCGGGAGGGCCTTGGGACCACTTTAGAAGCTATCTTTTTACTTTTTTATCCATAGTTCCCCTTTGCCTACGTCCTAAAGTACTTTTATTCTTTGTATTATACACCCTTCCATTACTTTACTCAAAATACATACATGTATCATATGATAACATATGGTGTGTATTTAATCAGTGTCTGTTGTATGAGATTGTACACACTTTGTCATTCACTTTAACAACTACAGTAATTATTCTATTAATCTATCTGCTATGGGTATAAATCTGTTTTGAGGACTAGGAATACCAGCATTTAGGAAAAAGAAGAAGAAAAAAGTCTTGCCTTTAAGAGTAATTATGGGGAGCCAGCATAGTATACAATATTCTAATCATCACAAATTTGATTCTTTAAGATCATTGACTCGGGGGGTGACTGGGTGACTTGGTTGGTTCATCATCTGGCTCTTGATCTCAGCTCAGGTGTTGATCTCAGGATTGTGGGTTTAAGTCCCATGTTGAGACTTAAACAAAAATAATACTTAAAATAATTAAATTAAATTAAATTAAATTAAACTACATTAAAATAAAATTAAATAATAAAATTAAGTAAATCAATTCATTATCTACTATTTGCCAAGCACTCCTTAGCCAGAAGACATTTTGATTCTGTGGGATAGAGTATCACTTAGGGAGAGGTCGGAGTTCACGTTCCAGATGAGAGAGACTAAAAGGAGCTATATGTTGCACACAGAAATTGGTGATATTTTTAAATGAAAACATTTAATTGTGTCTTATTTTTTATCATGAAATCAGCATGAATAACAAATTATGTACTCCACTGAAAGAGTCGTGTCCAGATGAGCCTAGAGTGAATATGCTTATTTCAAGCTGGGCATGAGAGTAAAGATGCCAAAGTGCCGTGTACTCAGCTGCAGCCCCTTGCAGTTTCTCTTGGGCTCTAGATCATGGTTGCCAGAAGCTTAAATTATTGGAACTATTGGTTTTTTGTTAGACAACTGACACCTCACAGTTTATCAGAATGGTAGAAGACCTTTTTTTTTTTTTTTCTTGGCAAGTTGCATTAAAGTATAACAAACAAAAATGTACATAAATTGTAAGTGTAAAAACTTATCTTTGTAACCTAGGAAAGGAAAAACTGAAAAGCTGAAAGAATGATAATGATTATATAATCTGGTCTCTTCACTTTGCATTTTAGAAAGCTCTGATGCAGGGGCCCCTGGGTAGCTCAGTCGGTTAAGTGTCCAGTGCCCGATTTCGGCCCAGGTCATCATCTCAGGGTCATGAGATCGAGCCCCGTTTCAGGCTCCGTGCTGGACATGGAGCCTGCTTAAGATTATCTTTCTCCCTCTGTCCCTCCCTGTCCCTTCCCCCACTGAAAATAAAAATTTAAAAATCTGATGCAAATAAGTTTAAAAGTCAATTATCTCATTAGAAAGGACAGGAGTCCCAGTTCCCATCTCATGGCCCCTGTCCCATGGCCACCCCCACTGTACCATAAACATGTTTTTCTAAAAGATAAATAATTTACATAGATCTATTTTAAGAGACTCAAGCATTCTGTTTGATAGCAAATATTAATTTAAGCAGTTCTTCATCATAAGTTTAGTAAGAATTCAGTGTTAAAGTAAGTTTTAGAAAAATTCAAGTTGAACAAGTTTCACTAGGTTTTTCTATAGCAAGTTTTCTCTGCGCTTCTGGTATGTGAATTGCTCAATGTTAATTTTACCTACCATCTAAATATTTACTAATGTGAAAAACATTTTTTTAAAAGATAATTCCTCTTTGTATTTTTAGAATAAACCCAATCTTGTCTTGGTATAGTCTCTTTTCAAATATATATTGGATTTGATTTTCTAGTTTTTAAAATGTCTATTATTTTTAGGATTTTTCCATCTATTTTAAAGAGTAAAATTGATCTCTAGTATCCTTTTATATGCCTTATTTGGCTTTTGATATAAGGATTATGCTTCTCTTGTGGAATGAGTTAGATAGTCCCTCTTTTCTAACCATTAGAAAGAGTTTGTTAAATTAAAAAAAAAGGATACTCTGCATTTTGAACATTTGGTAAAATTCATCTGTAAAACTCCTGGCTCTGCTGTTTTATTTCAAGATTTTTATTTTTATTTTTATGTATCTGTTTTATTTGAAGATTTGCAGACTAACTTCTCTAATACCTACAGGATTTTTTGAGCCTTTAATCCTCTTGAAATCATGTCTACATGTATATATTCTCCTTGACATATTTTTCTGTTTCATTGCAGATTCCAAAATTGTAGGAATGTAGTTATTGGTAGTGTTCTCATTAACTTTTTAATTTCTATTTGTAGGGTGAGCCCCTTTTCACACATAATATTATGTATTTCTGTCTTCTTCTTTTGGTGTAAATTGTCAGATTAATCTACTTTGCGGGATTTTTATTTTCATGTATTCCAGTTGTGGAATTCCTGGATCTCTCATCTGACTTCTGTGTCTCCACTATTCTAGTCTCTCCTCTGGGTTTGAAGTCCAGGGCCCTGTAGGACCCTGAATTGCACTTTCTCCCTGGGTTTTGATTTCCCTGATTAGTTTTGAATGAGATACTCCCTGCTATTATAGTATGGCTCCCTGCATATAATATAGGAGCCTCCCTTTACACTGAGGAGATTTGCATATCATGTGATTTAAAGTAGCTGTATCTTCTGACGTTTGGATGTCTCAGGCAGCTGTCTAACTCTTGGTTTGGGCTCAGGTCATGGTCTCAGAGTCTGTGAGATTGAGCCCTTTGTTGGGCTCCAAGCTGACAATGTGGATGGAGCCTGCTTGGGATTCATTCTCTCTCTCTCTCTCTCTTCCTCTCCCTCTGTCAATCTCTCTCTCTCTCTCTCCTCCCTGCCCCCTCAACAAATAAATATTTAGAAAAATAAAGTAGCTGAATCTTTGGTCTCTCCTGCTTCTGGTTCCTTAAGCCAATTCTGTCTCAGTCAGAAACCCTACTCTCAGAATGGAAGAAGGCAAATCTCTGAGACCCAGAACGTATTCCCCATCTCTTCCTGATTCCTCTGCACCTTGGGCCCTAAGCCTGCCTCTGGAGCTTTGGATTCTGTGTGATACCATCACCTGCGCCTAGCTAGTGTTCAGACTCTGTGGTCTTTATCCACTTAGCCAGTTTCCAGGCCTGGTCATCCTTAACATTGTCCACCTTAAAAATAATCCACTTTATTTGCTTATTTACCCTTAACTATTTGTGTCTTCAAGGGGGTATGAGCCACAGAGGCAGAGAGAGGATAGGTCCAGAGTGAAAGAGAATATGTCTAGCCACTGGAAATGGATGCCTAGAAAGAGTTCTCCTGACTAAAAATAGAAATCTGAAGCTGAAGCTTAGGGATTGATTATACTTTATCCCTTGTGTTAATTCACTTTGAAAGATTTGGCAGCTCTAATGTCTCTACTTAAAACTCAGTTGAATTTCTATACCAAAAATAAAAACTTCTTAAATTAAATGATCTTTTGATTTTTTTATCAAATATTTTTTAAAATTTATTTATTTATCTTGAGAGAGAGAAAGAAAGACAGAGAGAACAAGTGGGGTAGGGAAAGAGAGAGAGAATCCCAAGCAGGCTCTACACTGTCAGCACAGGGTCCAACGCAGACTCGAAATCTGGGCTCAAACTCACAAACCATGAGATCGACCATGGCCTGAGTCGAAATCAAAAGTCGGATGTTTAACTGACTGAGCCACCCAGGCGCCCCTTTATTAAATATATTTTAAACTGATTTTTCTTTCTGCACTATCTACTTTCTGCCCAATCTGTAACAATGTCTCTCACTCATCTAAGAAATATGTGCTATCTCGTACAGCCTAGTGATGGATAAGCTACTCTGGGTCTATGTTTGCCCAGTATTCACTTATAATTTTCTAATGCCTGCACTTCATCTGGATACGGCTTGGTACCCACATGACAACAAAAGTCAAGCTGTTTATTTCCTTGCCCTTGATGTTATTTTGTCCAATGCTGAAAATGGACTGAAAATAAACATTCACTAACAAAAGTGACTATGACCGTTTATTCTCAAATTTTTCCAGTTTTCTTATTTTATAAATTGGCAGAGAATCTCATCAGTCAAAGCCGGGAAAAGATTATTCTCCAATTCTTTTAAACTGTTGAACAAGGCTGTGTAATTTTTAATCTTATACATGGGAATCAGTGCTATTAGGAATAAAAAGATACTCTCCCTGAAGGAAATTGATATCAAATGAACCTAAAAAGTCATCCATGGCTTAGTATTAATCATTTGCTTAATTATCCCCTTCTTTGGTGCTCTCGGAATTTTTCAGAGACAGGACCACAATGCCAGAGAATACAGAAGTGTCCTTTGTTCCTTGAATTAAGGGCTCTTCCGCTGTCTGTCGCTCCTGCTCATTTGTTACATCTAACAATCTGGAAGTGAATGTGCTTAATAGGCTTGGTCTGAGAAGAGCTGCATTTCTTTTTTGTGAAGGAAGCTATAGCCTTGGAATTGTCTCCTCATGCACTCCACCTTTTGACAGCGCTGAGCCTTTATTTATGAAAGAAGTTTAATTAATGCCCTTGGATAAACTGTTAACCTTTGAAATGGTTTCCTGATGCATGGAGGCCCTTTCTCTTTTGCCAGGAATTGATTTTGGAAATGGCCCTGCCTCCTTGTGACTTATGATTCAGAGAGAAGAAGAGACCATGCAAAGTGCAACAAGGCAGGGATGAGAGCCCCGTGAGGTGTAGTGATGAAGGATCTGCATCAGTATCTGGAAAATAAAGATCATTGAAAATGTGTGGAATCAACTTCAAAGAAAGATGATGGGTTTACAAAGAGACTATAATACCGTGCCATTGAAACAAAACTGTAATGGTGAAAATATAAGGCAGTTTTCTGCCTTATAAAACAAGGTTCTCAAATTTCGAGTAAAATCATGAGAATTTTTTTTTTTTTAAGAATGGCATAGATGATGGATAGACAGAAAGGGAAAGGAAAGACACAACTTTCAGGCTAGTAAATTTTATTGTATTTTCCTGGCATGGATCCCAGAGACGTTTACAAAGAAAAAAGATGCCAGAGCTATTCTTTAGAGGGTTAACTTGTATTAATGTAGTTATTGTTCACTGTACACACAGATGTTTTTTAATTAAGTGCTATTTTAGGAAAGTAATTTTTCCAAAGCAGAAGCAATATTTGGGGGCAAAGTGTGTGAGAAGTATTGCAGAAGTGTCCTCATGTTTGTGCTAATCTAGTAGAATAGGAACTCTTGGTAAAATTAAATTACTGTGCCTCCCCACCGCCCCACCATCCGTTTCCGTGGTAGTACAGTCAATGGAGACTTCACAGTTTTGTCATTCCAATTATGCCCTTCAGAAAAAGACCATATTGGTTTGTTTGCACAGAAATTACAGAAAATACAATCTGCCACTGAGGACAATAAATAAAACTATGTTCTCAATTATGTTATTGCCACTTCAGTTTTAGACCTTCTCTTATAAAACCTATTTGTTTTCTGTACTAGGGATACAGATTGCTTATTAAATTAACAAGGGCCAAGCAATAAAGATCTGAGTAGAATAACAATTCGGAGCCCACTGGACTATAAAATAATTCCATTTTTCTCCATCAAATTATGAGTGTTAAGCTGCCTGTCACCTGATGTGCAGCCACACCGTACCTTTTCCCCTACAGCCCTGGAATTTTCCAATTAGGAGATAGGACTGTGCTTGAGGCTATGTTATCTGCACTCTTAGCCTTAGCCAACACGGCACATTCTGTGGAGACTGCTGAGAACTGTCTAGAAGTGAAAGAACATTCTTCTGGTCAGGCCATTGCCTCCCAGCCATATCACTGCTCACCATCAGGATCCAGAGCACAGCCCTCAGCTAATCCAGCCCCTCCTCTGCGGAGAGGACTACTCTCCCTGCTGCGGCCCTGACACAAGTTTGTTCTCGGGGAAGGAAGGTGTGTGTAGCTGAGTGCCACCCAAGGGATGTGGCCTGGCCTTGGACAGGTTGTAGAAGAAGAAAGAAAAGCAGGATAAGTCGTGAGTCATGAGGTCCTCCAAAGTGAGATGAGATAAAGAATGCTCAGGCTCTGGAGTTTTTCTGACTTGCTGACAGAAACCAATTTCCTGGAGGCGTCTTCTCATTTTAAAGTTCCGCATTGTATAACCAGTGTTCAGGATCTTGGGATGACAGAGCGTCATACAATCCAATTTGTGTTTTGCTCATGGGAAAAATTAAGGACCAGCAAGCAAAAGTAATTTTCCCAATGGTGCACAGCTTCTTAGGAAACAGCAGAGTTTCTGCAAGCATCTGATTCTCCAAATTCTGAAGCTGAATTTTTTATTAGTATGTAAAAGGAAATATAATTTTGCTGTGTAACTGAAACTGAAACAGCCAGAGATGTAATCTAAATCTCTGCATGGTGAGATAGTGATAGAAAGCGTTTGTTTTTGTCCAGCCCGTATTAAAAAGGGTGTCACCCTTTTTGAAGGGTATCATTGAAAAAGGGTGTCACCATTTTCTTCATCTCTAATAATCCTGCTACTTCCCTAGAGTTTTCAGGAGAGTGGGAGGGCCAGAGGAATCTAAGCATTTCCTCTTCCCTGAATTCAACAATAAGACCAAGATTAAGTTCTCTAAGATCTAAATTCCAAATTTATCATTATTCATTGACCTATAATGAAAAGTATTCATGAAAAGTACTCAAAGAGGCAGGAAACATCACGTCTGTCATCTCTGAACACTGCCTAACACTGAACTTCTGGACCAATTTTCATTGGTCAGAAGCTTCTGGTTCAGTGGTAGGTCTGGAGTAGAGCCCATAAATGTGCATTTCTTTTCTATTATTTAAATTCCAGTTAGTTAACATATAGTGTAGTATTGGTTTCGGGAGTAGAAATTAGTGATTCATCATTTATATATAACACCCAGTGCTCATCCCAACAAGTGCCCTCCCTAATACCCATCACCATTTAGCCCATCTCCCCCTCCCCCACCTACCCTCTAGCAACCCTCAGTTTGTTCTGTCTATTTAAGAGTCTTTTAAGGTTTGCCTCCCTTTCTGTTCTTATTTTATTTTTCCTTCCCTTTCCCTATGTTCAACTGTTGTGTTTCTTCAATTCCACATGAGTAAAATCATATATTTGTCTTTCTCTGCCTGACTTATTTTGATTAGCATAATACACTCTAGTTCTATCCACATTGTCATAAATGGCAAGATTTCATTCTTTTTGATCACCAAGTAATATTCCATTGTATATATACATGACATCTTCTTTATCCATTCATCAGTCGATGGACATTTGGACCCTCTCCATAATTTGGCTGTTGTTGATAGTGGTGCTGTAAACATTGGGGTGCATGTGCCCCTTCAAATCAACATTTTTATGTCCTTTGGATAAATACCTAGTAGTTCCGTTGCTGGGTCATAGGATAGCTCTATTTTTAATTTTTTGAGGAACCTCCTTACTATTCTCCAGAGTGGCTGCACCAGTTTGCATCCCCACCAGCAGTGTGACAACCTCTCTGCATCCTCACCAACATCTCTTGTTTGCCATGTTATTAATTTTAGCCCCATGAATGTGCATTTCTAACAACCTCACATATGATGCTGGTGCTGCTGATCAGGGTACAACACTTGGAGAACCACCACAGTAAAGAAACATGAACATAGGTTATAGTAAAAATATTGAGCATCAGCTTTTTTAATTCAAACTCTATAAATCACTGAAGCACACACATTAAATTAACAATACTTTATTATCAAGAAGACAGAAGGAAACTGAAGTTGATTGTAGTGGAAAAAGATTTTATTTGTATTGGTCAAATTTGGTCAAAAGAGAATAGATTAATATAATATTTGTGCAATTAAAAATAAATTATGTTTTTAAAATATAAATAATTAGTTTATGGTAAATAGATTATTATTTTTTGCAATTTTGTGGGATCAATATCCTAATATCTGTTTTTCTAGAAAATCATCCACCCTCACCCCTCAGGAGGCTGGATGCTCTTTTGCAGATAATTTGAACAGAATCTCTGGACCTGAGGGACACAGAACACAGTAGAGAATTGGGGTGAACAAAATAAAATAAGGGAGTAAGGGAAACGCAAATGGAGAATTATAGAATTCTCAAGTCTTTTCTCTAGATCTTATTCAGAATGCTTGCAGGCAGGTTTGTCCTTCTCAGGCACCCTGTTCACCCTGACTCGCCCATGGTAGGAAATGGACAAAGACTTAGTCGATTTCTCTCTGAAAGGCCTCTAGATACTGATGATTGGGCATAAGTAGTGAAAAGCTACTGTGTTATAGTGGTGCCAACAACTGACAATCCTCTCCTCCTAAACAGAGCTTCTTGGGGTCCCTGGGTGGCTCATTCGGGGAAGCGTCCAACTCTTGGTTTCAGCTCAGGTCATGATCTGACATGATCCTCACTGACGATGTGGAGCCTGCTTGGTTTCTCTCTCTCTCTCTTTGCCCCTCCCCCCTCTTTCTCCCAAAATAAATTAATTAACTAAGAAAAAACCCCAGAGCTACTCAACAGTCTTTTCAAGCCTTGCTCTTAAAAGATAAGTTTAGGGGAGCCTGGTGTCTCAGTCAGTTGAGTGTCTGACTTCAGCTCAGGTCATGATCTTGAGTTTGAGCCCCATGTCGGGCTCTGTGCTGACAACTCAGAGCCTGGAGCCTGCTTCGCATTCTGTGTCTCCCTGTCTCTCTGCCCCTCCCCCGTGTGCAATCTGTCTCTCTCTCAAAAGTAAATAAAAATTTAAAAATTTTAACAAATAATAAATTTATGGGCAAAAATCACAAGACATTTAAAGAAAATGCAGAATTTGAAAGATATGAAAGCAAAAGAAATGACAAATATACAGACACAGAGACACATGTACCTATACAAAGGGGAAATAAATCCTACAATCAGTATCCTCAAAGAGATTAGAGAAGAAAGTGCTTCCACTATATTATAAAATCCAATATTTTTAAAGAGGCATAATTAGAGATCAAAAAATAGTACTTGAAAATTGATACATAAAAATTAATAAATAGAACAGCTCAGAAGCTAAAGAGCAGAATAGTTCTAAGAATATATAACAAAAAGATAAAATGATAAAAGAATTGAGAAAAATTTAGGGTAGTAGAAATTTAATATGAAAAAGAGCCATTTCAGAGACAGAAAACAGAATGGAGAAGAAAAAAAAATATATACAAAAAATTGCAAAAGTATGTGCTAATTTTCTAGGATATTATTTAGTTCAGTGACCAATATTACATTCTGTTGACTTAGTCAAAGTTGTGAAATCATTCATATCATGCTTCTTATAATAGGATGAAAGTAACATCAGCCGTTAAAAAGTCAGATACTAGCCTAAGAAGCTTGTTCTTTAGAGATGTGGAGGTTTACCACCAGTGGAATGAGCTAAAGGAATTGAATGTCATTCTGGACAGTGAAACTAGAAAGTGAGAGGCATGAAGCAGAGAGAAGACAGACTTCTGTTACACGCCCATTCGGGCTTTTTTGTTTTTGTTTTGTTCTGTTTTTTTTTTTTTCTTTTTTTTACTATTTAAGTTTTTACTATATGCACATACTACTTAAATAAAAATGAAAATTTATTTTAAAAGAAAATGAGTAAACACACTTTTGAGAAACTCACAAAAGAACATCTGACTAATGTTAGGGCATTCGTAATTGATAAGGAAAATTTTGACAGGTTGTGCCTCTCATTTCGACCTGTTTTCTCACATCATAGATGACTGCCTCTTCCACAGCCCTTCTTTCTGCCACAGCCGCAGACTAGGGAATTCTGCGCAGATTCGAAACCTAGAGACTGGAGTTTTGGGGACTCAGGCACAAGAGGAAACCTACCCAAACCTACCACTCTCCTGTCACATAGAAGAGGAGAAGTTTCTTTTATTCATTAGGCTATAAAATTTACAGACTACATTGGTAATTGTTATTACACTGACAGTCTATTTTACGGAGTTATTGTAACCCTAAATCAGCAAAAAAAATTCACATGGAAAGTCTTTAACAGTGCATCATGCTATTTTGCAAAGCATTGCACAGTCAGCAGGAGAGGGCACAGATAGTTTTGAAGGTAGACAAACCTGAGTCTCAGCGCTCTTACTACCAGTTACTGGTGATGGGACCTTGTAAATGCTTCTTAACCTCTCACACCTCATCTATAAAATGAGGGCAATAACAGTGGCCCCCTGCTATGGCTGTCGAGTAAAATTCCGAGTTCAGCATGCGGAATTCTTAGTTTCATGCTTAATGCTACATGGGAAGTAGTAAACACACTTTAAATCATAGACTTCAACAGCGATGGCCAGAGTAATACTCATTATTACTGAAAGAAGTAGGCTGGTTATAATGTGCAGAAAATTTTAAATTACAATGCAAATAGTCCCCAAACCTCATTCGAATCTTTGATAGTTTTGCCTCCCTAAAAATTGTTTGCTCCAAAATGGTAATTCGAATTGAGTGCTTTAGCTTTAAGGTCTTTGGTTTTAGGGGGGACCTGAGGTGCCTCAGTTGATTAAGCATCCTACTCTTGATTTCTGCTGTTTTGATCAAACAGTTCGTGAATTTGATCCCGATGTCGGGCTCTGCATTGACAGTGTGGAGCCTGCTTGGGATTCTCTTTCTCCCCCTCTCTCTCTCCCTTCCCCGTGCTCTCTCTCTCTCTCAAAATAAATAAGGAAACATTAAAAAAAAAAAAAAAGATCCTTAGTTTTAGTATTCTTCATTGGAGGGACAACACCAGATGAGAGATAAGAAAAAGAACAAAATGGGAAGGTATTTTCAAAATTTAGACTCCATCAATCTAACTAATCAGGAGTTTATGTGTATGCTTCATTGTAAATGAACAAACTACAGGAGAAAGCTTCCTTGAGTCATACACAGTGGCGAAGACTGCAGTTCTAAGAACATTTGAGACCTGGGTGAGTTATGTCTGAATGCAGCTACTATATAATAGAGTCCCAGAAGACAGACATTATGGATAAAACTTTGGGGTCTCAGCAAAAATACAAGTTTGTTCTTCCCTAAGTGTTCCCAGGTTTTAATTCTGCAAAGAAGAAGAGATTGGGTGTTTTAGGTAGGGAGATGGAAACTCTAGGACTTTATGTTTTCTGCTGAATCAGCAAATCCTTTGCTTTCTGACCTTTAGGCAGTGGGGCAAGGCTCATCCATTTGCAAAGGTGCATAGCTGAAAAATAGGAAAGGGAGCTGTCCCTTGGGCTCTCTGCATAGGAAGGGAGTTTTTCATTGTGACTGTTTCATGTGTTAATAAAATGGGGTTGCTTCAATATGAACTAAGAGTTCATTATAAAAAAATTTAAAAAATGAATGACTTGCAAGACAGGGTGAGCATAAATATTATGCCCTTTTTAACTGACAGGTGAAATGAAATAAAGAAAGATGAAGTGCAATCCCACATGCAGCACAGTAAGTGGCAGAAACATACTTCAAAAGTTTTGATCTTGAAATCCCTGTCTGCAGTCACCTTCCACATCCAGAACCCCGTTTCCTTGTCTTGGTGCCTCGTTGTGCTAATTTGCCTCCATCAAGAAGGAATTTCTCTAAAAATGGGGGAACGAGAGTCTAAGAGGATGCTCTCTTCCAAAACTCATGTCATGTAAGAGAAAGTTCTGTGAAAGCTGGAAAGGAAATGAAACATGACTAATTAAACATGTAACCCTACCAAGGAGATGTATAGCAGTTGTTGATGTCATAACCATCACAGCCAATTTGTGAAGCTTCAAAATTTATACCACAGAGTTACAAGTGAGGCAACAAAAATACCTCTTGTGAGGTAATTGTGGTGTACTAAAAGCAGGTATATTCCCACCATACTAGAATACAATTTATATTTCTGCCTAACATCTTACACATGCAGAAAGCTTATGAAATGCTTTTCAAGAGAAAAATTTAAATAGATATAGAAAATGAACATTTTTTCCAAAAAGCATAATGTTTATAGGTTCCAAAGGTATTCCCACAGCTTTACCATTATAGCATTGGTTAGATGACAAATTTATTTGCATGTATGTATGTATGTATATTTTATAATGATTATATATAATATGATTATGTAAATATAAGAATGTAAACTATATATACATACACATATATGTGTATATGTGTGTGTGTGTGTGTCTGACTAGATGCACTAAAATTAGAGACAGAACTGCATCTCCACAAAAAATTAGCTACTTTTCTATATAAAGCTGGCATATTTCTAGGGGTAGTTTCTTATCTGTGAGGTATTTGATCCCATCTGTCAGAATTCTGCCTACAGAATTTGCCCACGACACCCACTTTTGAACACACTGTCTAGTAATGGCCTTTATCTCTACAACTAATTGTACATTTCCTTCTCATGGCCCTTCACCTAAATATTGTATAGAATAAAATATTGTTGACAACAGACTAAGAGAAGGCATTTTAAGGTCAAGTAAGAAGAGTATTATTGAACTGTTTTGATAGACTTTGCCTAAAAACTCTTCAGGAGCTGCTCAATAATGTGCATGCAGCTTCAGATTTAATAAACTGTACTTGAGACTATCTCACAGAAAGCAGATGCAAGAAGTTTGAAATGACAGGGCATCAACTGGCATCATATCTTCCTCCATCATTGGGGAAATGACGATAATGACTGAGAGATCCACAGGTGATCAGCCAACTACTGATTTTAGAAATCTCAGTATAAGAATAAAAATGTACCCCCCAAAATCTAGACATAGAAACTCTTTCAGAACATTTGCCCTTTAGCCCCAAAGGACCAAATTATGGTCAGATTCAACAAATACCACAGAAGTTCCTAAAAAATAAAACTCAGGAACAACCTTGAAATATAACGTCTAAAAAGAGCATGATTCCAGCTTGTTATGGTTTATCCAGGGCTCCTGTTCTTTCTTGTACCCACTCTGACATTTCACTTCCTTCTCTGTCTGTGCCCTTCACTCCCTGTGCACATCACATTTCTCTTTCAGGCTTCCTGATTCTATCTTATTTCCCTTGGGGCGGGTGGGGGTGGGAGGAAATGGCAAATGGATTGTGAACAGGACAAAAATGGCAGTATGTAGAAGAATAGCCACACTAATTTAATATTATTTATATTGAAATTCTCACCCATATACACAACTGCAAATTTCTATTTTACTTACATTCCGTAGACAGAGAGTTATCTTGATCTTCAGAAGTCCGCGGGTGGTGTAGATTTCTACCGCTCTGGGCTCATCCCATCCAAAAACTTCTTAATTTTACTTGTAAAACTGATGACATGTATTTTTATATTTTAAAAAATGTTAAATATAAATGTTAGATGAAGCCACATACTGGGGATGTTTTAATGTTCCTAAATCTTCTGGTCCCATAACACCAAGTTTCTACTTCCCTGAGCGCTTCGGCTTTGAGTGTGTGGACTCTGTTCGTTACGTACCTTCTATCGTGGCCTGCTGACATACTCGCTCTTCCTTAAATATCTACTTCAAGTGTACAGTTCTCAGAATTCTAGCCCCAACTGGCAAGCAGAGGGAATTTTGTATGAATACATATTTGAATCTAAGCACTGTACTATCACAGTGTCTCCAGAGATTTACTTGTGAGTAACATTTAACTATGACGTAAGGTTAGAAAGGTAAGATGAATTGTTGGAAGATTTATTATTTTACTAATTTATCTCTAGTTATGTATTTTTAAGTGTCCAAATAGCAATACTCTCGTACCTTCAAGAACTAGTGAGTGCTAAATAATATATTTGGAGCATTTGATAAATTAAAAAGATTCAAGTAGATAATAATTCTCCAAAAGCTCAATTTAATGCCTCTAGAGCCTCTAGAGCCTTTACTGTTGGATTAATCAGACAGTTTTAATCAGTGTATTGAATATACGTTGTTTATTAACACATACTTCTTCAGGATTAACATCCACACTTCACAGTTCATGCATGCAACACCAGCATTTACAGTCTTTTTCATCAATTTTATGTGTAACCTTTCCTTATAACCTACTCTCTCATGTCGAAGTGCTGGTCCTGTCATTAATAGGAGTTGGTCAGGAATTAGAAATTAGTAAGAAATAGGTAGCAATCTACACATATTTTTACCTCAGCTTTTAACACATTTTATTAAAATTACAGATTTACATCGTATGCGTTATAAAAGCGTTAGTGACAAATCTACTTTTCCTCACAGCACATTGGATGATATGCTCCTCAAAGTCAGGTACTATTTTTAGCGGACTATATAATAAACACTGTCCAACCAAACCAGTTGTTCATTGTGGCTAAATTACATTGACAAAAACATTGAAGGACTCTTACTTTACACATGAGAACTAAAACTTAAAAAAAAAAAATTCAAACGACAATTTAAAGAACATTAGGATGAAATTTACAGAAGCCTACGGGCCTGAAGCTAGGCAACAGCTATCCTGTTCTGAGAAGAAACTAGGCATGATATTTTCAAAAAGCTTTTTTTAAGTTATTTTTTTAAGTAGACACCATGCCCAAAGTGGGGCTCGAACTCACAGTCCTGAGATCAAGAGTCACATGCTTTACAAACTGAGCCAGCCAGGTACCCCCAAAAAGTTTTTAAGCAAATGTGTATCAGGAGAACTTAAAATTTTATATGTTTTATAAGCTTCTCATTTTAAATATAAATTAATAATTATTTTAGTGTTTTCATTAAAAGATGAGTTCATTTTCCTTCTGCTAAATGATCAAAATGTTTCAGCTTTAAAATTTGAACTTCATTGGTTTTAAGTTAGCTCCACTGCACATAAGTGAAGATGAAAGAATTACAGAGCAAAATTTTCAGAAAGACAGCCACACACTACATTTAAGATATTTTACATCAGACCAGAGTGTTCAGGAATAACATTTTTTTCTTCCAATTTTTTTGTCCAGTCCTTCACCAGTAGGACTTGCAATGCAGGCTGTGTGTCTCCATGTGCATTTGGGAGTTGGGGGGAGAGAGAGGAGTCGTCAAAGCAAATTACCAGCCAGATCCTGATTAAATTGCATTATACAAATCCTGCTAATTCATCCCTGCCTGGAAATGCATGCAAAAATTGTCACCAGAGTCCAAATTTCTTCTCAATGATCTTGTATACTGAGGAGCAGGACAATGGCTCCATTTTTATGTCCTAGAAACAATTTTAAGCATAAACTTGAAGTGTAACAACATATCCAAAACCAAATTAAGTCGAGTTATATACATAGTTGGGAAAAAAAAAAAAAGCAGTACTTTAAGGTTGAACTTTGCAGACAAGGAGAGTCGAGTAATTAACTTAGCAACCATGATGCAGGAATATGGCAATATGAATCAACACGAGTGTAGAACATTCAAGGACAGCCTCACATATAATAGAGTCAACAGAGAAGACCAGAATCACGAGACTTTCCTTATCTGTACTACTGTTGGGTTGAATCAAAACTTTAAAGAGATGGTAGAAAATAAATAGAATGTTTGGGCTACTCATGCGTACACCTGTCCATCATCGTGTGCTTATGCGTATGCATCTCCATGACATTAAACATATACTCCCTAACTCTAAAACTCTGTGATGCAGGAGCTCCTGGGTGGCTCAGTCAGTTAAGCGTCCAATTTCAGCTCAGGTCATGATATCGTGGTTTGTGAGTTTGAGCCCCACGTCGAGCTCTGTGCAGTCAGCTCAGAGCCTAGAGCCTGCTTCAGATTCTGTGCTCCCTCTCTCTCTGCCCCTCCCCTTAGCACACTCTGTCTCTCCCTCAAAAATAAATAAAACATTAAAAAAAAACAACAACAAAAAACTCTGAAGCAGAATGCTTTTTTTTTTTTAGTATATTTTTTTCACTCACATATATCTAGTACTGAAAATAGTGCTTGGCACATAGAAGGTGTTTAATAAATATTCACTGGATGAATGGATAAATGAGTCAGTGAGTTATAGAAACAATTTTATTTTTGCTTCCCTCCATCCCTTTAAACCCGTTCAGTACTTGCAGCCCATCCCCTGTCCTTGAGTGACCCTGAAGACCTGAAGAACCCTTTTTGGCCACTCTGAGATAATAGGGCTATGACAACTTTACCAAATATCCTCAAGCAATGTAAATTTCCTTTCCCAGATATTACAAAGTTCTAACTTGATTTAAACTTAAATCTCAGTTCTGCCTTCGCCCGAAGCCTGTAGCAAGCAGTGGGGAAGAAGTTTACTTCCTGCTTCCTTTTTTTTCTTTCTTATGGTTAACAATCAAGCTTTATTTTTAGAAAAACGAACATTGTAGCATGTCTCAGCAGCTGGCCTACAATTGGGCCGGCTGAGCGCTCACTCATCCTTCCTCAGTTTCAAAGTGGGACCAGGCCACAGTGTCCCAAGGGTGACCCCCAAGAGCTCAGGCAAGGGAGGGATCTGAGTGAGGAGATAGGGGCCGGTGCCAGAGCAGGATAGTGGCAGCCTCACCCCTCCTTCCAAGGGAAGAGCAGAAAGAGTTTGGTTCGAGCACCTCATCTCCCTCAGAGCCATCACAGCTCTAAGACAGGGTGAGGTGCAAGGGGCGGGGGCGTCCAGGCCAGATCCTTGCTCTGACCACCAGGGAAGCAAGGGCTGCCCAGATTCAGCCATTCTCTCAAAGCAGCAGACCCCTTCTCTCCCACTAGTTCCTGGGAGGTAATGCCACATTTCTGAGACTTGGCAGCCTTTACCTTACGTCACCCAAGCACTGTAGCCATAGGTCTAGGAGCACAGGCATGGCTAGGGAGGAGGTGTCACTGATGTCAAATTGACAGAAATACCTGTACAAAGGAGCGTGGATATCAAATTGACAGAAACGCTTGTACTTCCTGCATGGCCACCACTGTCGTAGGTGGGTGTCGTGCTGTCTAGACCTCGCAGGTGTTTGAAAGCTGGCTTTCTTGTGTAGGTGCTTATGTGAGTTCTTTGAAGTTCCCTCTGCAGGCCCATCAGTTACCTCTCCTGTGACACATCAGTGTCTCTCCTTGAGCCTGTGGCTTTTAGTCCACCTTCAGCTTTTGTCCCCAGTGGGCCATCTAGTTACCACCTGGGCCCTCTTACCCTGACAGGAAACCCCTTGGGCAGGATTCATTTTAAAATGTCATCAGTGTGATGCCCTCCGATGCTGGAGTCACACCCCTATCGAAGTGTGTTGGTGAGGAATGCGTTTTCTTCCCAACCGTAGCACTCTTCTCTTCCGCACAAGCCACTGCAGCTTTCTCAAGTCCGATGGAGGCCCTAGTGCCCTGTGGTCCTTTAACTGTGAACTTGCCAAGTCATCCATGAGAACGCCCTTTAACAGCCTTACGTGAAAGGGCACTGTGGCTCGTAATACCATTTTTACAGAGAAACTATCCTCACAAAATCCTTTTCCAATCTCTCACTCAACCCTTATATTTGATCTTGGTGAAGGGCCCCTGTAAAGACTCAAAATCATGGAACCAGTCCCCAAATAAAAAGTTCAAACTTGAATTAATAATTTTCATCATGGCAGTCTCGGGCAAATTTCATTTTCGTTCTTGTTATCTCTTGTGCCTGGGTCTCTAGGAGGACACGTCTAATTTAACCGCCTGCTGCATAGACACGTAAATATTCAGTCGGGAATGGCAGATAGGTTGTAATTCCCATGCCAGTCGTGATCCAGTCATAGTACCTGCCAAAGAGCCCTGACCTGAGGAGATCCAGGCTCAGGGGCACGATTGTCTTTGTTGATTAGCAATGCCTGGCAAGGAAGAAGAAGCTAGAGGTCTCTCGTGACTGACAGGAGCTATGAGAATAGATGCCATGTTTATTTTGTTTATGCTGTATTTCCTGTCCTAGAAAAGTGCCCAGAATGAAGTAAGTGCTCAATAAATATGTACTGACTATATGAGCAGGAGTGTGTATACATAAATGAGTGGCCATATACATAGTTACCTTAATCACAGATATAATATTTATAAATTAATTTTATATACATGAATCAACTATTTAATAACCCAAATTTTGTTTAGTATGCTATAAGTTCAATTGTTTTCAATTAACTCTATTTTATTTTTATTTGAATAATTTATAAAATCCTAAGGCAATATAATTGCTTCAGGCATTATTCAGGATATAAACTTGAATTTAATACAAATGAGAAATATGACAATTTCAATGTCCCTTTCTTTTTTTTTTTCTTTTTTTTTGAGAGAGAGAGAGAGAGACCATAAACATGTGAGCAAGGGAGGGGCAGAGGAAGAAGGAGAGAGGGAAGCTCCAGCTTGGAGCCCAACACAGGGCTCTATTTCACTACCCTGGGGTCATGACTTGAGCTGAAATCCAAACCAACTGAAGCACCCAGGCACCCCCAATATCCCTTTCAAAGAGATACCTGAACAAGGCCAATTGCTGACTGCACTGCCTTGCAAAATATGATTTTTCAATACAGTTAACCTGAGCTTTTAGGATATTTGAGTATGTTACTGAAACGTCTTCTATAAAGAAGAAAATGGCAGATAGGCAGAGATACATACATTTGTGGCCCAAAGTACATATTAATTGATAATGCTTGGCAATGATTTACTTTCTGGTCACTGGTATTACATTAATTATGGACTTAATGTTCATGTTGATGATACAGATCTGAAGGTACAATCAAGAATACAATACTCATATAATAAATAAATGTGGTTACAGTGTAATAGATGAGGTAATATGAAAGATGGATTTTAAAACATTAAATCGGTATTTCTGCAGAGGCAACAGTAGTCTTTCAGTTTCTTACACAAAGAACACGGATAGACTTTAGGAAATATCTACATGGAAGGAAACTTTATTTGAAGATTAAAATTTATAGATATTTATCTGGAGAATTTCTCCACAGAATGCAATAAATATGGGAATTTATTTTATTTTTTTAATGTTTATTTTTGAGACAGTGAAAGCAGGGGAGGGGCAGAGAGAGAGGGGAGAGGACCCAAAGTGGGCTCTGTGCTGACAGCAGCAAGCCTGATGCAAAGCTTGAAGTCACAAACTGTGAGATCATGACCTGAGCCAAAGAAGTTGGGTGTTCAACCAACTGAGCGACCTGGGTTCCCCTAAATATGGGAATTTAGAAGACATCTGGGTATTTGGCTACTTTTAATTTTTTTTTCCTGTTTTTTTCTTTAAAAAAATTTTTTTTAATGTTTTATTTTTGAGAAAAACAGCATAAGTGGGGGAGGAGCAAGGAGAGAGGGAGACACAGAATCCAAAGCAGACTCCAGGCTCTCCAGGCTGAGCTGTCAGCGCAGAGCCTGATGCAGGGCTCAAACTCAGGAACTGTGAGATCATGATCGGAGCCGAAGTCGGACCCTCAACCAACTGAGCCACCCAGGCGCACTAAAAAAATTTTTTTTTCATTTGAGTTTTGACTTTCATGAAAACACAAAGACTTGTTGCAGAATATTTCATATATCTATATGTTAATACGTAGCTTGACAATGGAGGTTATTAGAGAACAGTAGATGGTACTCAAAAAAGGGAGAAGCATGCAGTAGGGATCATACAAATCCACTGGTTATAGAGAATGATAAAATAATCAACTGGAGCGCCTGGGTGGCTTAGTCGGTTAAGCGTCCGACTTTCGCTTAGGTCACGATCTCGCAGTTCGTGGGTTCGAGCCCCGCGTCGGGCTCTGTGCTGACTGCCAGCTCAGAGCCTGAAGCAAAATAAAACTCTGACCCTCCCCTGCTCACGCTGTGTCTCTCTCTCTCTCCTAGAAATAAATAAAAAAATATTTAAAAAATAATAAAGAAGCAGAAGGCTTCGGGTATTAATTAAAAAAAAAAATCCGCTAAATCCTTCATCCGTGGTTTTCAAATTTGAGATAGATGATATTTAACAAAGAAAAGCTATGTTGATGTAGGCATTAGCAACTGTTGGACTGCAGGCAAAAAGTTACGTCAGCTTTCTGAGTTTTGGTCTCATATACGGTAAAAGAGCATGTTAAACTTAGTAATTACTAAGGAAATTTTAGCAAGCACAATTTTATAAGGAAGCAGAGCCCCTAGGCAGGAAAAGCAATGGAATACAATGGAAAATATACTTCCTTTGTTACACTGGATTGTGAATTGCTGTGTGAGGGAGATGGAAGGAAATCATACTACCCCTGAGGACAAAATATACAGCTAGATGTAAGTCTGTGCAACATTCGTAAAGCAAACGAGTTGAGGGAATGTGAATGACATAGGACATTCACCCCTGTTAATGTTCAAGGGGCACTTCCTCTAATTGTTTTCAGAAGCATCATTTATATACATGAAAAATATCCTGCTTTAATGACAGCAATGTCTTAACTCTGAAGTTGGCAGAAATATCGTCTCCATAATGTTAATTTTTCAATGTGGCAAGCCTCACCACAATTGCATTCTTAATTACCGACCCAGAAGTATAAAGAAATGAGTATGAGGTTTAATTCCATTTTTTAAAAGGCTAGTACTTTATTTTAGTGTAGTAAATGAAACACTAAAAGGAAATATTTTTTTTTTAATGTTTTATTTATTTCTAGGAGAGAGAGAGACAGCGTGAGCAGGGGAGGGTCAGAGAGAGAGGGAGTCACAGACTGAAACAGGCTCCAGTCTCTGAGCTGGCAGTCAGCACAGAGCCCGACGCGGGGCTCGAACCCACGAACCGCGAGATCATGACCTAAGCGAAAGTCGGACGCTTAACCGACTAAGCCACCCAGGCGCCCCTAAAAGGAAATATTTTTAAATACCATCTTTATAGCTAGGAAAATGAACTAGATCTTTCATCTGAATATATCCTAGAATCATTCTAAGCAGATCTAGACATGTAAATCTAGACATGGATTTCACTATTAAGGATACTTAGGGAACTGTACTGCACAACTCACAAATATCAACTCAGCACCTACTCTGAGCATCCACCTTGTGCTAGGCTTTGGGGGCTGAGATAGAAACAAATGTAAGCATCTTCAGAAATTTACAATCTGTTGGTTCCTGAGCGCTGAAGTGCTCCCTAATACTGTTGATCGTTTATCTGAAAAGTTAGCCTCACCAGGCACTTAAACAAATCCTAGCTGGCAAAGAGCCCCAGGACTACCAACAGAGAAAAATGGAATTTATTTTTCTGACCCAAATCCAGTATCCATAATCCAGTCACCAGCTTAGAGGAAGGCCTGATCACATCCTGAGTTTATCTTGAAGACCTTCTGCATTCCTGAGAGAACCTCCTATTTCATCCCCTACGGGCTGGAGTTCTGCCCTGAAACTTAGCCCTTTTGGCTAGTCCTTAAATGCTTTAAGACCTTACCAACAGCTCTCCAGCCTCAGCAGGTAGGCATACTCCCTCCGCCCTTAAGTTTCTGGCTGGGACCTTCCTTAAAGCTAAAACTCCCTGAAACTAGGGTGATCACATCCTCGTAACTGCATCCTTACCCCCGTCTAGTGATTTCCTATTTCCATGTCCTATTCAACTGATTAGAACCCTGGGACAGCAACCCTACTTGGATTGTCACCAAGGTCACCACTGTTCTCTGGGCATAAAACACCAGCCTTTCTAGGTACAGACCAGCTCTCCACAGGAGAGTTCCATTAGTCTGATCCTGTCTATATCTTTAACTCCCTCCCTCTCTGTTGAGGCCCCAGCATATCTCACAACTGAAGAGAAACAGTACTTGTATACATGAACCAATCAGAAAGTAAAGCAAGTATTTTATAATAAATGATCAGTAAAATGCAACCAAGGGTTAATTCATGTTATGGCCTATATTTGTCACAGGAGAACAGCACAAGAAAAATATATATTCAACCATTATAAAAAGAGGAAATTTTGCTATTTTTAACAACATGGATAGACCTTGAGAGCATTATGCTAAGTGACTTAAGATAAAGACAAATATATCATGATCTCACTTATGTGTGGAATCTGAAAAAAAAATCAAATTTGTTGTTACCAGAGACAGAGAGTGGGGGGAATGGAGGAAGGTAGTCAAAGGGTACAAACATCTAGTTATAACATAAATAAGTCCTGGGAATGGAATGTATAACATGGTGACTATAGTTAACACAACTATATGGCATATTTGAAAGTCTCTTGGAGAATAAGTCCTAAACATTCTTATCACAAAGAAAAACACTTTTTTTGTATTTATAGGTGATATTGGATGTTAACTAAATATACTGTGGTAATCATTCCACAACATATGTAAGTCAAATCATTGTGCTTGTTCACCTTAACCTTGTAGAGTGCTGTATATCAATGACATCTCAGTGAAACTGAGAAAAAGATAAAGGAAAACGAAGAAGAGGTATAAATTTCAGATAAAATAAATAAAAATTTCTCCAATGTAGACAACTGGTTATCTCAAGAGAATTGACAGAAATGCTATCAAAAATAGTGTCAGGTACAAAGAAAGGAATGCATTACATATCCAGAATTAACTGTAACTCTCCTCACTATATACACTAGTCAGGGTTGACGATTTCTGGGGGAAAGGGTTCAAGAGTTCCTCTTCTCCAGTGCATATAAAATTATATCGCTTCAGATAAGGAACTTCTTTGGATTGCCACTTAAATAATTTAGATTCTGAGACATTTTCACATTACAATTCCTCCTCTCAGAATGCAAAATAGGCTTCCATTGGGCTTCATGATGAACAGAATAAAACTTTTCTAAAAACCTAAAAGTAACATTCTTCAGAACTCCCAGTTGAAGTTGTTTGTGGGACGCGCTTCTGTATGGCTCATTTAAGGCCTCTGCTGCCACTCGCTTGAGATGAATGATCACTGAGAACAGAACTGAACTCCCAGATTTGCTGCTATTATTCACCTGAAGACAGTTTCCCAGAAGGCTAGATTAGCAGAGCACAACCTGTCAGGTTCTGCTTTGAAGGTTGAATCTTCACGGTGAAAAGAAACAAACATCAGAGGAATAAAATGCAGGATGAATTTGCTCCAAATTGCAGAATCCAAAGATTACCATATTCCTTTAAGTTTAAAGTGTAACCTCTCTCCTCCAGTGTCGGCCATTTTCTAATAATAAAGCACTCTAGTAGAGAATTTTTCTAAAGCCCCTTTAGTATTCACCATTTTTACCCCAAAATATCTTTGTCTAACTGACTGTGCCTTATATTCTTATGAATGGGAAAAGAAAACTTCATGACTTTATTCCCAGATATCTTCCAAAATACTTACAGCTCCCTAAACTCAAAATGAAGTCTTGTCCTGCCTCAAGCTGATCTAGCATCTTTCTTGAGATGGCATTCCTGTAAGAGTAGCACAGAGAAAAGCTTGGAGAAGATGTGCTCAATATCAGACTTCATATTAAAAAAAATTTTTTTAGTGTTTATTTTTTGAGAAACAGAGAGAGACAGAGCATGTGTGGAAGAGAACTGGAGAGAAAGGGAGACATAGAATCAGAAGCAGGCCCCAAGCTCTGAGTTGTCAACACAGAGCCCAGGGCAGGGCTCGAACTCACAAACTGTAAGATCATGACCTGAGCCGAAGTCGGATGCTTAACTGACTAAGCCACCCAGGTGCCCCACAGTCTTCATATTTTAATCTCAGTTCTTCTTCTGATGAATTGGATGTTATTTCCTTTAAGATATACAGATTTTATATGCATTAAAAAAATATTTAAAGATCCAATGTGCTGCATATACCAGATCTGATTGCTCTGAAAGTCTTCAAAATCTATGACCAGACAAATCACTGATAACCATTTATAATCGTTATGACAGGCCAGATCACAACAGTTAGGGTTCTGGAAGTAATGTGATCATCAAAGTTTCAGTTAGTCCAATTCACTAATAATAATGCAACCACAATTTGGGCTCCTTTGGACATTTTTGTTCCAAACCATACTTGAAAAAGTAGACAGAAAAAAGGAAAACAAAGCATGAAACATCGAAACTGAGTTCGCATAAGATTATTAGAGGCGCTATGGAGCGGTAAAGGCAGTAGACCACTTGGCAAAGCCTAATTTTGACTCCTTGGCTCTGTTATCTACTGTGTGACCTTGGGCAAGTCACACTCAACCATTCTTGTGCCTCAGAATAATCATCTCTCTTCTCTCCTATGAGCTGGAAGAAGCCAGTGAGCTGGACATGATCTGGGCCACATCTTATTTTGGTCTTGTGGGGGTTTGAGACTGAGCTACTCTTCAGCATCACTGGGCACTTGACACCCTGTGGGGTCTCAGACTTATAAAATGAGATGGCTTAACATCCTGTTTTATTGAACTAGCCATTATAATTATCTTGTGTGTAATTATCATTGCATTCCTCTAACATTGTATCACACATTACTTTCTTTAGCTATTATGTTCAGAAAAGATTTCAGTCAGTTGAGCATCCAGCTCTTGATTTCAGCTCAGGTCATGATCCCAGGGTTGTGGGATTGAGCTTGGCGTCAGGCTCTGCACTGAGCATGGAGCCTGGTTGACATTCTCTCTCTCTCTCTGCCCTTCCTCTCCCCTCTTGCTCTCTCTCTCAAAAAAAAGGGGAGGTTGGGGTGGGGAATACCCGTATACTATGTTCACCAATTGTAAACATACTGCTGTGTTTGCTTTCAGCCCCTCTTATATATATGTACAGGTATGTGTGTATAAACATATTTTACTGAACCATTTGAGACTAGGTCGCAGATATTATGATCCCAAATATGTTAGCATGTCTCCTAAGAACAAAGATATTCTCTCAAATAACCACAATATAATTATCACCCTCAGGAAATTTGACATTAATTAAGTACACTTTTTCCAACAATGTTCATTATAGCAATATATTTCTTTTCTGTTTCAGCATCAAATCTAGGATCTTGCATTACATTTAGTTGTATTATGTTACTTATTATAATATCACTGCCCTAAATTTATCATTAGTCTGTCAGTATTAGGCTAAATTACAAATTCCTGATAACACATGCTACATTTATTAATCCTTACACTTGTGGTATAAGCACAGTTCTCAGCACATAAAAGGGGCTTGGTGTCTATCTGAGGAAAGGCTACTTGGAATTTATTTATCATTTTTACCATATTAACTTCAGTGCCATAACAAGCAAGAAATTTAACATAGTGATGTTTCATCTTAAAAGCACTGGAAGGGACGGACTCAGGGAATATTTTGTCCGAATCCTCACTTCTTAGATAAGATCCCAAAGAGTAACATGCCAACAAAACAGCCAGATCCAGAGCAGGACCAGAAGCACGTCCCCACCTCCCAGTACATCCTGCTCTCGGCCATGCCACATTGGCTTTCTCAGCCGCTCTCAGAATCCATTACAAATTCGAAACATGCTGGGGCGCCTGCGTGGCTTAGTCGGTTAAGCGTCCGACTTTCGCTTAGGTCATGATCTCGCGGTTCGTGGGTTCGAGCCCCGCGTCGGGCTCTGTGCTGACTGCCGGCTCAGAGCCTGGAGCCTGTTTCAGTCTGTGACTCCCTCTCTCTCTGACCCTCCCCTGCTCACGCTGTCTCTCTCTCTCTCTCCTAGAAATAAATAAAATATTAAAAAAAAAAAACCCAACAAATTCGAAACATGCTGTTTTCTTGCTCCCCATCTAGTCATCAGAGCAGCTTCACTGATGAAAGGAATAAGCATAATTTAATGTCTCGCGCTACCCTTCTCTTGTCTGAGCCATTCACATTTAGAAAAACAAGGCCCTGTAACAACCTTTCACAATCGAGGTAGACGGGGATCCACTAATCACTGTGCATCGAACAGCAAGCTCTTCTCCATCATCACATGGGGCATTGTGCGGTGTTCAGCTGGAGTGCCGGAATATGAATATCACAATCAATTTAACAATTAGCATTTTCCGAAACAATAGACACAGTATGGGTTGGAACTGTAGTGTACCCTTTAAACAGAGAGCCCTTGAACCTCCACTTAATGGCTGCTTTGGTTCCTTTTATGTGGGCTTAATGAACAAGGAAGAACATTAGGGAAAATTTTATTTGGAAAACTCATTTTTAAAACATATTTTATTCAAGCACTATAATTTTGTCTTTTCCAAGATGACTGATAAAGAAAATAATACGGATTTTGTGGATTAACTCCCTTACTGATTTTCAATGGCATATATGTAAATTCCCTGAGATTACAATATAATGTCATAATATAGTGTTATAATAACAGATATATAACAATATTATATAAGTTAATACATATTACTATTTTACCAGCCTAAAAAGATGGCTTATATTAAGAGCAACCCAATTCACATTGTATTTCACAATTTTACCCTAATAAAATTAACCATTTCATATACAACTTGTTAAATTGTAGCTTTTCCTGTGGTAGGAAAAGGGAAGCAGAGTTTCTCTGAGGTTTAAAAACCAAAGAGATAGGGGCACCTGTGTGGCTCAGTCGGTTAAGCAATCATCCGACTTCCACTCAGGTCATGATCTCACAGTTTGTGGGTTCAAGTCCCGCATCAGGCTCTGTGCTGACAACTGGGAGCCTGGAGCCTGTTTCAGATTCTGTATATCCCTCTATTTCTGCCCCTCCTCTCCTCACACTCTTTCTCCCTCTGTCTCTCTCAAATAAATAAAGGTTAAAAAAATTTTTTTAAATCAAAGAGATAAATTCCATTTTATTCCTAGAGGCATTAAGCAGATAGTGTCTAGAATCCTGCTCACTAGACCAAGGCTTATTTTTTTTCCTGATAAAATGTACAGCTATCAATGTCCCATGCTACCTAGTCTTTAAAGGAATCAAGTAAGGGGAAGGAATATTTTGGGGAGGCTGATTTAATTCTGAACCTCAGAGTGGCAAAATCAGTGTAGTTTAAGCAGAGTTTTTGGGGGATTTTGTTCTTGTTGTTTAGTCTACTAGACCACACGCAATTTGAGGCAGAAACTTTCCTTTTTGCCTCTACCCCCACAGTATTTCACCCAGTGCCTTGAATGTGGGAAATGCTTAATAAATGTTTGCTAGATGGAGGAAGCAAGGAGAGAAGAAGGGAGGGGAGGGTAATCAAGAAGCCTTCCAACAAAAAGAGAAGATCTTGTCTCTTCCTGTTGTATAACTTCTGCTCACAGTGTGCCTGAGCACCACAGCGACTGTCCACCCTCACAGAGTGCAACCACAGTGATTCCTCTTCCAGAGCTTTTTACCACTTACCCCCTTCTTGCCTAACCCCTAAGTACAATGTTCTTGATTGACACCTGAAAACCTGATGATATTAGATCTATAAAGAGATTTAAGATGCTTTAGCTCAACTCCCTTATTTAAGAGATGAAGAAATAGAAACATAAAGAGGTGAAGTGCTTTGTCTTCCTCCCTCAAACAGCTAGGTCATAATACACAGCTCTGGAAAACAGGTTGTTTTAGATTCCTGATATATTTTTTTCAATGAAATGATTTGAAATGATTTAAAACTTTCAAAATAGTTTGGCTGCCTCTATCCTTTTACCTCCAATTATTCTAGAATGTATTTTGTACAAATAATATCTTCTCTTGCAAAGCCCTAATATAATAATGAAAATAAAGAACTTAAGGGACTCCTGGGTGGCGCAGTCAGTTAAGCATCCAACATTGGTTCAGGTCATGATCTCACAGGTTATGGGTTCGAGCCCAGAGTCGGGATCTGTGCTGACAACTCAGAACCTGGAGCTTACTTTGGATTCTGTGTCTCCCTCTCTGTCTGTTCCTCCCCCACTCGCACTCTCTCTCTCTCAAAAAATAAACATTTAAAAATGTTTTAAATAAATAAACAAAGAACTTAATATTAATTTATTACCACCACTTAATCCACAAACAAGCTTCCCCACCTGGGCAAGAGATAGGTGTTTTAGCAAAAGTTTCCAATAGAGCACCTTATTTGGAGACCAGGTTTCTTGAATCTCCTTCAATCTCAAACAGTTCCTTGGGGTTTCCTTGGCTTTCCTGACATTGATAACTTCAGAGATTGCATACCAGTTGTTTAGATAGATATCTTTCGCTCTGTCTGTTTGATGTTTCCTCGTGATTATGTTCAGGTTATCTATTTTTGGCAGATACCGCAAATGTGATGCTATGGTCTCATTGCACCCTGTCAGGTGATGTGCAATTTTGCTTTTGGGTACCTTTCACCTTGATCACTAGGTTAAGTTGTGTGGCAGATTTCTTTACCATAAAAGTTACTCTCCATCCCCTTGTGAAGGTAATTTAAGGGGCTATTCTACTCTTCATCAAATTTTCTAACACTTGATTGTAACCATTGACATTTTTGCCTGAATTATTGTTACGATGGCTGCCAAATGATTTTCCTCTTCCTTATATCTTAGACAGTTGGCAGTCTACTGTAGGAAAAAGGTTTACTATATTATTTGTTTTGATGCTAAAACTGTCTCTTGTTTGGCCATCTGGCTTTCCAATGTCCTCTTCATTCTTTGAGTACTTCCTTAATTTCTATCATAATGAGATGCCTCACATTTATTATGTAATTATCCTAATCTGTCCTAGAATCAGCCATTTCTCCAAGGAATCCCAGTTCTTTTACTGGAGCATGGATTTTACCCCAGCATCGGGGTGACACAAGAATGTCATTGCTTTCAGGCTGTCTTCGGATACAACTAGTAAATATATGCATGTGTATGCATGCACATATAATATAGATATATACACACATACATCCTTATCAGTATTTATTTATATTTGTATATATTTATCTATACCTATATACTGAAAACTATGAGTTCAAACCAATACTGTAATTCCAAGTTAACGCCATGTGTTTATACCTTTTTTTTTTTTTTTAAATCTCTCTCTATTCTTATAATGAGAAACCTGTCTCTCTTTATCTTCATTATACTTTCCTATATAGGTGGTGAACGGGGTGACCTGTTCCCCCCGCACACCACACCCCCACTGATCCCATGCCGATGCTCTCTTACCGTTCAGGCCACAGTTGCCACGCCCCTGTACAAGTGCCTTCTGCATGCAGGGCTCCAATCTGCACCACAGATGCTGCCACCATCACCTTTGTGTCCCACCAGGGTGCCCTTCCCACCTTGTTCTCAGCCCTCAGGTCCTGTGGGGGCTCACACCACTGGGGCCAGCACATAAGGAGCCTCCTCCTCATTCTTGGGCTCTGTACTCCTTGGCAGGCTATGCACCTGCCCTTTGCACCCACCAGAGCCCCGGCTCCCCAGGCCAGGCCATAATCGTCCCACTGGTGGACTCTTCTTACTCTTCTAGTTGGTCTTCTGCACCTGGGGCTTCCTTAAGTGTTCCACCTGCCCTTCTCTATGCAGGAAAACTGCTCATCCAGCATCCCTCAGTGGGGCTTTAACTCCCCACCCCGGTCAGTGCAGACACCATCCTGTGTTGCTGCCTTTGCCACTTACAGGTGCCCGCTTTGCTCAGCCTCACTTAAGACCTTTAAAACTGAGAAGAGAGGGAGAAAGGGAGAACAGACTCTGAACATAAAGAGTCGATGTCCTACCTAGCTATTATTTGTATCTCTAAATATCTGTACTGAATACATGTTATCAGTGTGTCTCTATTAAAAATCTAAGAAAGATAAGTATCCTATCTATTCACCAGATCTTATATATTCTTTGAAAAAGATACCAGTGCACAGGACAGAATAATGCATCTTCTGGGGTTCTCAGCAGGTATTCATTGGCAGCGAAAAAAATATTTCTGTTACCAAATGCATAGCAGTGCAATTGAAATTGAACTTCACACCATGTTTTATGATAGCCATCAATTATATATTGTGAATTATAATTAATGAATTAGATACACATAACGAAGTGAATTAGTAAATTTAATCCAAGTATATTTTGGCAGTCATTCATGCCACCCTTTTGTATTCTAGTCATAAACCCCAAAGCAAATTCTTTTCTCTTCATAGATATTTTTAATGAAAAATCTATAGTGAAAAATGTTGGTTTATTTTGAACTAAATCATCTCAGTAGGCCAAGGTGACACAATTGTGGCTGAAATCTATGTCATTAAATTGACAATAAAAATGTCTATGTTTTTCAAATGATTTGATTTGAAATGGCCATAACTTTCTGTCATAATATTAGCCACTTAAAACGAGTTTCTTCTTATGTCTTAGCATTTGCAACGCTGAAGGAAAATCTTTTTTTTTATAATAAGCCCATACTGAAGGAATAAACATTTAAAATAATTGATACCAAATATTAGAAGCCTAAGTCAATATAAACCATGCCATTTTATTTAATATATAACTGAATACTTTCCTAAATATTATGAAAGCTTCATGAACAATGCAGCGCATATGCACATAGAAAATAACGGAGACACATAACCTGTTTTAGCATTCAGACTTTGAGGTGATTGGAAGCTTTACAAACCAGAAAATCGGGGGAGAATTGGGAATTGCTGGAAGGGAAATGGACAGTTTCCATTTATCTACACTCGTAAACTAAAATTAGTTTGATAGAAGTTAGATCAAGGAACTGAACATTGGAGAGGATTTACGTGGTAAATTAATCTTGTGATTTGTACTGCATTAAATTTAACATTTCTCTCAACACACAAGATACTTGGATATTCTTTGTCTAAATGTCTTGAATGGACACTGCTTTCGTTGTGTAGACCTGAACTAAGAAATTATGGACAACTTAACCGTCTTCTGACTCTACAGACTTTTCCTACGTTTGAAGCTTTGAAGCTGGGTGATATCTTGCTTAGCTAGTGAGAGTTCTGAAGTTTAATTTCAGCTCCCTTAACTGCAGGTGGTCATGGATTTTATAGGCTTTCTCCCAGAAAGAAGGCTTTTATCAATTCACCAATGCCCACGCTTCTCCCAGTGTTTTTCAGGCAATAATCCCCACTCCCAGTCCCCCGGCCCCCCCATCCCCCCAGTGATTTAGCAATCAAACAAGCAGCATCAGGTTTGGGTGCAAAGTACCTTTTCTTCCAAGTGGGTTCCTGCATCTGGCCAGACTCCTCTGGGGAGCCTCTACCATCAACTAGCCTGTAACAACACACGTTGTGATTCTAATCAGGTTAGCCTGCTTTAATCACTATCTTTATTTCTGAGGCTTATTTTATACTAATTAAAGCTTGTAAATTTTCCCCTGCTAATTTAATTAACGAAACCACTCGTCTTTGTCAGGCATCATCTTTCTTGTTTCAGCCACATATTTAAACAGAGTCTGAAGCCTGCAGGTGATTCATTTAAACCACCATTCTACAAGGCAGCAACTACACCTATTTCTGACCAAGGACAAGCCTTCACTTTCTCAGAAGCTTCTTTATATAATGACAGCCAGGACAATTGACATTAAGAAATTAGTCCTAGGGTGCTTGGGTGGCACAGTTGGTTAAGCATGATTTCGGCTCAGGTCATGATCTCACAGTTCATGGGTTTGAGTCCTGCATCAGGCTCTACACTAATGGCACAGAGCCTGCTTGGGATTCTCTTTCTCTCCCTTTGTCTGCCCCTCCCCCACTCATGCTGTCTCTCTCTCTAAATAAATAAATAAACCTTAAAAATAACAAGAAACTAGTCTTACTAGGCACCTGAAGTGATCTGGACTGGCAATGACTTAAATTTGTATGCCACCATTATATACTAAAATAATCATTTTAACCAACAAACTTGAGGAGGAGAAAATCAACTTTGTTTACATTGCCTGGTTGAAATTGAATTAATTGGTTAGTTTAGCCAAAAAAGTCTATCCAAATTCTCATGTCGATCCAGCTTTCATCTATATGTTCTGAAATAAAGACAACTCAGATTAACCCCAGTTTTCAAAGAGATTGTATTTGCAACACTGTTTGCTAAATTATTGTTTCAATATAATGTCACAGGTGGTGAGTTTTCCTGGCTGGCCTAAAGAATATATTTAGGGGCACCTGGGTGACTCAGTCGGTTCAGCTCAGGTCATGATCTCACAGTTTGTGGGTTCAAGCCCCATGTCGGGCTCGGTGCTATCAGCTCAGAGCCTGGAGACTGTTTTTGGATTCTGTGTCTTTCTGTATGCCCCTCCCCAACTCATTCTCTCTCTCAATCTCTCTCTCTCTCTCTCTTAAAAAATAAACATTAAAAAAATTTTTTTAAAATATATTTAATCCATAGCTACTGTTCTAACACACTGAAACTGTTCACTAAATACAGCTTGAAGCAGACCATCTTAACTCACCAATGTGAGCCCAGACCATGTAGCTTCCTTCCTCTCATCTATTCCTAAGCACACCCATTTGCTAAAATATTCCAAACGTTTTCATAACAGTGGTGGCAGGAGAGACTCTAATATAGATAGTGACTCATATCACATGGAGAAAAAAGATAATAATTAACTTTGATTATTATGAATTTAGAATTAAAGCTTCCTCTCCTACCAAAACTCTAGTAGCTCCTTGTGATTTTTTTTTCCCAGAAAAGAATACAGGAAAACACTTGTGTGATTTGGTTATTTATACAGGAGTGGTGAGTCCTAATGTCAGGATGCCCTGATGCTTAGACTTAGTAGGTAAAGAGCACTATCCCTTCAGTGAAGCTCTAAGATACAGCCTTCAGCTTTGGTCTTTATGATCATGAATATCTCTAATGAGCTTATTCTGTTCTGAAAGTAAATCATGTTAAGATAGGAAGGGTTGGAATTGAAGGTCCCTAAATGTTCTAACTGAGGAAATATTTTGGGCTCTTTTAGTTTCCCCTATCTGAAAGTTTTGTGATCCTGAGAAAAATTATAAGGAATCATTTTATTTCCCTATGTCTTTAGTCTCTAATGTTAGCTATTGGATGAGATGTGGGCTCTCTGGATTGGAAATCTGTGGAAGAATAAATCCCAATACCCAAAACTGTTGCTCTGAAATAACTGGTTTGTTAAATTTTGGTTGGTTCATACCCAGAAACTTAGTTCTCTTTATATTTGAAGCAGTTAATTCCACCAGGAATTGTCAAAAAATGGTGGTAGCTTGACCCCAGCAATACCTTCAATTAGTTCATACATTCTTTTATTCACTTTTGGCAGAACTCTTTCAAATTAATGTTAGTCTTGGCTTTGTTACTGGTTTTTTCGACCAATGGACACTAACAAAGGATACACTACCAGAGACTTGAAAAGTTTTACCTCTAGAATTGTTGATATTCTGCTGCCAAGGTAACAAGCTCACGCTACTCTGGTGGAGGTGAGAAACACATGACCCAGTTACCCAGCATTGCCCCAGCTGACATCCAGTCAACCTTCAGAAGTAGAACTGCCAAAGGGACTGGCAGCTGACCACAGACACATGAAAGCGAGCAGGAGAAAAACAAATTGCTCAGCTGAGTACGTCCCAAATGGCTGACTCCTAGAATTGTGAGTTAAATAAATGTGTGTTCTTTTAAGTCACTAGTTTTGAGATGGTATGTTATGTTGCAAAAACTGACTTATATAAGAGCCAGTAAGAAGATCCTAACATGTTACAGAGGTGTAAAGGAAAAGATGATCTCCTCTTTCATAATTTTCTAGGATTGGAAATTAAACCATTGCCTATAGTGGAGGAAGTAGTACAAGGATAATGACTTACAAAAGAACAAAGGAGAACTTCAGAACTTATTATAAAGCAACAATAATCAAGGTATAATCAGCATAAAAATTGACATATAGATTAATGGAACAGAATAGAAAGTTCGGAAATATACATTATATTTATGGTCAATTGATTTTTTGACAGAGCCAAAAAAAATTCAGTGGGAAAAAGATATTTTTTCAACAAATGGTGATGGAATTATTGGCTATTCATATACAAAGAAAGTTTTAACAATAATAATCTTAAATCTTTATAGCACACCACACACAGAAATCAACTAAAAATGGATCATAGACCTAAATGTAAGAGATAAAACTATAAAAATTCTGGTGAAAATGTGAGCTAAATTATTTTTTAAATTATGTTAGGCTAAGATTTTGTAGATAAAACATTAAAATCATGATCTATAAAAGAAGAATTGGTCAATTGGACTGCATCAAAATTTTAAAACTTTTGTTTTTCGGTAGATACTATTAAAATTAAAAGACAAGCTATAGTCTGATAGAAAATATTTTCAAATCATGCAAATCCTTATAAAGAATCTATAAGATTCTTTATTCACTACATTGTTCACTAAAACTACACTAGGTGGCTGATGTCATCCTTCTGTGACCTTTTCATGCCTCCTGCCTTCTGTCACTCCTTGATACCTCAAGGAGATACCAAAAACAGGAGGAATTGGCTTATAGGAAAGAGAAGTTGGTGGTGGAGTAGAAGGACCCTAGGCTTGTCTCATCCCAGGAGTACAACTAGATAACTATTAAATCATCCTAAATACCCCAGAAGTAGACCTGAGGACTGGTAGAACAAACTCCATGACTAGAGGGAGAGAAGAGGCCACATCAAAGATGATAGGAAGTACAGAGATGTAGTTTAGGGGAGAAATGGATCGTGGAGAGGAGGGAGCCACGGTTATGGAGAAGACTGAGAGAAAGAGGGGCACACAGGGGAATGCACAAGGAGAAAGCTTCTCCAAAGCCATTGGCTTGGAAAATGAGAGGGGCTGAATTTCGTGTGTTCTTGTAACTAGTGGGGCTTAAAGTCTAGAGTTTGAAGAGTTAGTAGTTTGGCTGATGTAGAGCATGGTGGGCACTGTGCTCCCCCTGGAGAGTAGGCAGGCAAAACCCCGGAAGCAGACAGTGTGGACACAGTGATCTGGAAAACGTCTGCGGCACACAGATGGGAGATTATTCGATTTCTTGGAGCACATCTCTTGAGAGTCAGTGTTCATGGAGACACCTTTTTGGGAGCAAAGAAGATGACTGGAGCCATTTCCTGCCCCTACTGCTCAGCATAAACACAGAGCCACCTGCAGGAAGCAGGCCAGCACCTACTTGCTTATACCAAGCCCCAACCCCATGTGATGTGGTGAAACTACCCCTCTCTGTCAAGTTTGCCTTTATCCCAGTGGAGCGGGCCCCTCCCCCAGAAGACCAGCACAAACCCTGCCCACCCCACATCTCCCAACCACAGTGTTCTGCAAGCCTCAGTTCTCCTGAAAGTAGTATCAAGTCCCATTTCACAAGCAGACCACAGCACACCTAGTTGACGCACACTACATTTAGGCCAAGGACCAAACACTGCCCACAGCAGGCAAGGAGAGCCTCTGCAGATGACCAGCCTGAAGAACAGAGAAGCCAGAACACAACAGCAGAGTGCACACAGCACACACCAGGGACACTCACTGAAGTGCCGGCTGTGGACACTACATGACCTCTTCTTCATAAGGACATTATGGTGAACAGCAGAAAACATAACTGGCTTTTCTAATACACAGAAGAAGGCAAAGACTTAGACAAAATGTCAAGATGGAGAAATTTATCCCAAATGAAAGAATAAGACTAGGCCATGGCCAGAGATCTAAGCAAAATAGATATGGTAACATGCCTGATGGAGAATTTAAAGCAACAATCATAAGGATACTCATTGGGCTTCAGAAAAGAATAGAAATCAGGGAGACCCTGATAATAAAGGGCCACAGAGATAAAAGAGTTAAAAAAAAAAAAAAGGATCAGAGATGAAGAGTACAAAAATGAGATTGGAGACAGGCTTGATACAATGAAGAGCAGGCTGGAAGAAGCAGAGAAACAAATTAGTGACCTAGCAGATGAAATAATGGAGAATAATGAAGCTGAACAAAGGAGAGAAAGAAGAATTATGGAACATGAGAATAGACGTAGGGAACTCAGTGACTCCATCAAACATAATTACTTTTGTATTATAGGAGTCCCAGAAGAACAAGAAAGAAAAAAAAGGGGGGCAGAAAATGTACTTAAGGACATAACAGCTGAACACTTCCCTAACATGGGGAAGGAAAGTGACATCCAGATCCAGGAAGCACAGAGAACTCCCATCAGAATCAACAAAAGCAGGTCAACACCAAGACATATTGTAAAGTAAATTTGCAAAATATAGTGAAAAAGAAAAAAAAAATCTTAAAAGCAGCAAGGCAAAAGTCATCCTTAGCTTACAAGGGAAGACCCATAAGGCTTACTGGAGATTTCTCAACAGAAACAAGCAAGCCAAACGAGAGTGGCTTGATATGTTTACAGTGCTGAATAGGAAAAATCTTTAGTCAACCATACTCTGTCCAGCAAAGGCATCATTCAGAATAGAAGGGGAGATAAAGAGTTTCCTAGACACACAAAAACTAAAGGCGTTCATGACCACTAAACCAGCGCTAAGAGAAATATTAACGGGAACTCATTGAGTGCAAAAGAGAGACTTAAAGTGACAAAGACAAGAAAGGATCACAGAAAATCTTCAGAAACAACAAGTAATAAAATGACAGTAAAGACATATCAATAATTACTTTGAATGTAAGTGGACTAAATGCTCCAGTCAAAAGACAATGGACAGGATGGACAAAAAAATAAGACTCACCTATACGCTGCCTACAAGAGACTCATTTTAGACTGAAAGACACCTGCAGATCGAAAGTGAGGAGATGGAGAAACATCTGTCACAAAAATGCATGCAAAAGAAAGCAAGACTTATATTGGACAAACTAGACCTTAAAACTAAGGTTGTAACAAGAGATAAAGGAGGGAACTACATCATAACAAAGGGGACGATCCAACAAGAAGATCTAACAACTATAAATATTTTTTCACGCAACATGGCAGCCACTAAATATATAAAACAATAATAAACATAAAGGAACAAATTGATACTGATACAAAAATAGTAGAGAGCTTTAACACTCCCCTTGCATCAATGGAAAGATCATCTAAACAGAAAATAAATGAGGAAACAATGGCTTTGAATGACACACTGGACCTGATATATTCAAAACATTCCATCCTAAAACAACAGAATACAATTCTTCCCAAATGCATGCGGGACATTCTCCAGAAGAGATCACATATAAGGTCACAAACCTGGCTTCAACAAATACAAAAACTTGAAGTCATACCATGCACATTTTCTGACTACAGTGCTATGAATGAGAAATCAACCACAAGAAAAAAAATCTGAAAAGACCACAAAGACATAGAAGTTAAACAACATGCACTAAACAATGAATGGACCAACAGGAAATCAAAAAAGAAAATTTAAAAAATACATGGAAACAAATGAAAATGAAAATACAATGGCCCCAAACCTTTGGAATGTAGAAAAAAGGGGTCCTAGGAGGGAAATATATAGCAACACAGGACTACCTAAAGAAAGAAAAATCTCAAATAACGCTCTAACCTTACACCTAAACAAGCTAGAAAAGAACAATAAATGAATAGATGAAGCCTAAAGCCAGCAGAAGGAAGGAAATAATAAAGATTAGAGCACAAAAAAATCAAACTAAAAAAAAAATAAAACAATAGAACAGATCGATAAAACGATCTGTTTTTTCAAGAGATGGTTCTTGAAAAAATTAATACGTTTGGTAAACCTCTAGCCAGACTTATCAAAACAAAAAGAGACAGCACCTAAATAAGTAAAATTACAAATGAAAGAAGAAAAATAACAACCAACACCAAAGAAATATAAACAATTATAAGAGAATACTTTGAAAAACTAGATACCAACAAATTGGACAACTTGGAAGAAATATATAAATTCCTAGAAACATATTAATTATGAAACTGAAACAGGAAAAAATAGAAAATTTGAACAGACCATAAACCAGCAAATAAATTCAACCAGTAATCAAAAACTCCAAACAAACAAAATTCCAGGTCCAGGTGGCTTCACAGGCAAATTCAACCAAACATTTAAAGAAGAATTAATATTTATTCTTCTCAAACTATTACAAAAAAAAAAAAACAAAAAAAAAAAACAAAAAATCAAACAAAAAAAACTATAAAAGGAAGTAAAACTTCCAAATTCATTCTCTGAGGCCAGCATTACCCTGACACTAAAACCAGGTAAAGACTCTACTAAAAAAGAGAACTACAGGCTAATATCCCTGATGAACATGGATGCAAAAATTGTCAATAAAATACTAGCAAACTGGATCCAACAATACATTAAAAAATCATTCACCATGATCAATTGGGATTTCTTTCTGAGTTTCAACGGTGGTTCAATATTCACAAATCAATCAACATGGTACACTACATTAATACAAGAAAGGATAAGAACCATATGTCCATATCTATAGATGCAGAAAAAGCATTTGACAAAGTACAACATTGATTTGTGATCAAAGTAAGTTTAGAGGGACCATATCTCAACATATAAAGCCCATATATATATGTTTACATATATATTAAATATTTATATATTATATTTATATATATAAACCAGCTAATATGATCCTCAGTGGGGAAAAACTGAGAGCTTTCCCTTTATAGTGAGGAACAAGACAGGGATGTTCACTCTCACCTTTGTTATTCAAGATGGTACTGTAATTCCTAGCAACAGCAGTCAGACAACACAAAGAAATAAAAGCATTCAAATCTGCATGGAAGAAGTAAAACTTCCACTATTTGCAAATGACATGATGCTCTATATAGAACACTTGAAAGATTCCACCAAAAAGCTAGTAGAACTGATAAAGGAATTCAGTAAGGTTGCAGGATACAAAATCCACATATAGAAATTGGATGCATTTCTATACACTAATAATGACACAGCAGAAAGAGAAATTAAGGAATCAAACTCATTTATAATTGCACCAAAAACAATAAGATACCTAGGAATAAACCCAACCAAAGAGGTACAAGAGATGTACTCTGAAAACTATAAAACACTGATGAAAGAAATTCAGAATGACACAAAGAAATGGAAAGACATTCCATGCTCATGGATTGAAAGAACAAGTATTGTTAAAATATCTATATTTACCAAAGATATCTACACATTCAGTGCAATACCTATCAAAACACCGATAGCATTTTTTCACAGAGCTAGAACAAACAATCCTAAAAGTTGTATGGAACCCAAAAGACCCCAAGTAGACAAAGCCATCTTGAAAAAGAAAAGCAAAGCTAGAGGCATCACAATTCCTAACTTCAAGTTACATTACATAGCTGTAGGGATCAAAATAGTATTGGGGGGAAAAGTATTGGCCAAAAAAAAGGCACCTAGATCAATAGAAAACCCAGAAATGAACCTATAACAGTAAATCTTTGACAAAGCAGGAAAGACTATCCAATGGGAAAAAGACAGTCTCCTCAAAAAATGATGTCAGGAAAATTGGACAGTTGCATGCAAAAGAATGAGACTGGACCACTCTTTTACACCATGCACAAAAATAAATGCAAATGGATCAATGACCTAAACATGAGACATGAAAACATAAAACAAACAAAACAAAACAAAACACATCTCCTAGAGGAGAACACAGGCAGCAGCCTCTTTGACATCAGGCTTAGTAACTTCTTTCTAGATAAGTTTCCAGAGGCAAGAGAAACAAAAGCAAAATGAAATATTAGGACATAATCAAGATAAAAAGCTTCTGCACAGGGAAGGAAACGTCAACAAAATTAAAAGGCAGCCTATAGAATGGGAGAAGATATTTGCAAATGACATATTCAGTAAAGGATTACTATCCAAAATATATAAAGAGCTTATAAAACTCAACACCCCAAAAACAAATAATGCAGTTAAAAATGGGCAGAAGTCAGGAATAGACATTTTTCCAAAGAAGACAGCCAAGTGGCTACAGACAACATGAAAAGATGCTCAACATCACTGATCATCAGAGAAATAAAGTCAGAACCACAATAAGATATCACCCCAAGCCTGTTAGAATGGCTAAAATCAACAATACAAGAAACAACAGGTGTTGGCGAGGATGTGGAGAAAGGGCAATCCTATTGCACTGTTGATGGGAATGCAAACTGGTCAGTGACTCTGGAAAACAATATGGAGATTCCTCAAAAAGTTGAAAATAAAGCTACTTTGCAATCCAGTCATTGCACTATCAGGTATTTACCTAAAGAATACAAAAATACAAATTCAAAGGGATATATGTACATATTTGTAGCAGCATTATCTGCAGTAGCCAAATTATGGAAACAGCCATAGTGTCTATCACCTGATGAATAGGTAAAGAAGAAGAGGTGGCAATGAGATACCACCTCACACCTGTCAAAACAGTTAACATTAACAACTCAGGCAACAACAGATATTAGCGAAGACGTGGAGAGAGAGGATTGCTTTTGCACTGCTGATGGGAATGCAAACTGGTGCGGTCTCTCTGGAAAACAGTATGGAGGTTCCTCAAAAAATTAAAAATTGAACTACCCTATGACCCAGCAACTGCACTACTAGATGTTTATCCAGGGAATATAAGTATGTTGTTGCAAAGGGGCACATCCACCCCGATGTTTATAGCAGCCTATTGACAATAGCCAAAGTATAGAATGAGCCCAAATGTCCATTGAAGGATGAATGTACACACACACACACACACACACACACACACACACACAATGGAGTATTACTCAGTAATCAAAAAGAATGAAATCTTGCCATTTGCAACTACGTGGACGGAACTAGAGGGTATCATGCTAAGTGAAATTAGTCAGTCAGAGAAAGACAAATGTCCTATGACTTCACTCATATTACAACTTTAAGATACAAAACAGATGAACATAAGGGAAGGGAAGCAAAAATAATATAAAAGCAGGGAGGGGGACAAAACTTTAGAGAATCTTAAATATGGAGAACAAACAGAGTTGCTGGAGGGTTTGTGGGAGGGGAGATGGGCTAAATGGGTAAGGAGCATTAAGGAATCTACTGAAATCATTGTTGCACTATATGCTAACTAACTTAGATGTGAATCAAAAAAAAGGGGCGCCTGGGTGGCTTAGTCGGTTGAGAGTCCGACTTTCGCTTAGGTCATCGTCTCGCGGTTCGTGGGTTCCAGCCCCGCTTCGGGCTGTGCTGACTGCCGGCTCAGAGCCTGGAGACTGTTTCGGGGTCTGTGACTCCCTCTCTCTCTGACCCTCCACTGCTCATGCTGTCTCTCTCTCTCCTAGAAATAAATAAAACATTAAAAAATAAAATAAATTATTTAAAAAGAAGAAAATTTTAAACAGCAACAACAAAAGGAGTGTGTGTGTGTGTGTGTGTGTGTGTGTGTGTGTATGCACACTGCTTGCATCAATGCATTATATAATGCAATATAATTCGGCCATAAAAAAGAGTGAAATATTGTCACTTTAGTGACATGGAGAGATCTAGAGAGTATAATACTAAACAAAATAAGTCAGAGAAAGACAGCATATTATTTCACTCATATGTGGAAAAACAAAACAAATAAGAAAAGGGGAAACAAAAAAGGATAGGCAAAGAGACTCTTAACTCTAGAGAACAAAGGTTGCCAGAAGGGAGGTAGGTGGATGGAGGGATGGGTGAACTAGGGGATAGGGATTAAGGAGTGCACTTGTGAGGAATGCAGGATGAAGTAGGGAAGTGTTAAATTACTATATTGTTCACCTGAAACTAATATAATACTGAGTGTTCCCTAACTAGGATTAAAATAAAAACTTAAAAAATAACAGGAAGAACTGGAAAATCAGTTAAGCAGAAGCATACAAATGATATTTTTGAATAATCAATTATGATAGAAACAGAATTTATTAAGATCACCTAAGGGTCTTACATATGTCTCTGTGGAAATCAGTAAACCTTAATTTTATCAACCAAACCACATGGCTTGTGACACGAAAATACCTGGAGAAGTGTTTGCAGGCGCGTATACCCCATTCCCCTGTTCACATATAATCCACTATTGCTCCAGAGTGATGTGAAAGACTGGCTCCTGGGCTATATTCTCTTAGTAAGACAATGAATGAAGCATTTACTAACCTACATTGAGTGCCTTTTCTGACAGCATCTACAACTCATAATAAAAAAACAAACAACCCCATGGTGGCTGGGGGGCTCAGTCTGTTAAGCATTCGACTGGGTTTTGGTTCACGTTGTGATCTCATGGTTTCCTGAGTTCAAGCCCCGCATCAGGCTCTGCATTGGCAGCACAGAGCCTGCTTGGAATTCTTTCTACCTGTCTCTGCCCCCTCCCACTGACTTAAACTGTCTCTGTCTCTTTCAAATAAACAACTAAAATTTTAAAACAAACAACCCAATTTAAAAATTGGTAAAGGATATGAATAGACGTTTGTCCAAAGAAGATATAAAAAATATCCAGTAAGCGTTTGGAAAGATGCTCAGCATCATAAATCATTAGGTGAATGCAAAGCAAAATCACAATAAGATATAACTTCACAGACTCTAGGATGGCTCTAATCAAAATTCAGATAATAACAAGTGTTGACAAGGAACAATTGGAATCCTCATACAGTGCAGAAGGGTATGATATAAAATGATGCAATCACTTTGGAAAACAATGTTTCTTTTAAAAAGTTAAATATAAACTTAGCATATGGAATAAAAATTCTACTCTTGGCTATCTACCCAAGAACAGTGTAAACTTAAATCTGCACAAAGGCTTGCCTTTGAAAGCTCACAGCAGTGTATTCATGTTAACCCCAAATCAGAAACCCAAATATCTACCAACTAGTGAACTGATAACAAAAGCAATGTTGTGTATTTATACAGTGGCATCCTGTTCAGCAATAAAAAGACATCAGCTACTGACACATATACAGCATAGGTGAACATCAAAATCATCTAAGTGAAAGAAGCATTCAAAAAAAGACCCTTGTTGTATTATTTGATTTGTGTAAAATTTTTAGAACAAGCATGTCTGTAGAGCCGAAAGCAGTCAGTGCTTAGCCAGGGACTGGGGATCAGAGAGGTGATTGACTGCAAATGGTCATGGGGAACTTAATGGGGTACAGGAAACATTTTAAACTGGGGTATAGTGATGATTACAGTTTTATAAAATTCACTAAAAAACATTGACTGGCACCCACACCGTGGGTGCATTTTCAGATAAAGCTAAGATAAGTAAACAATACCTCATTAAAGCTTGATTGTTAAAAACAAACTTTGGCTTCTCTCTTGAAAGAAAGAAAATGGGTGCCTGGGTGTCTCAGTCAGTTAAGCATCTGACTATTGATCTCTGCTCAGGTCATGATCTCATAATTCTTGCAATTCAACCCTGAGGGCAGAGCCTGCTTGGGATTCTGTCTCTTTCTCTCTCTCCATCCCCCGCCCCCTCCCTCCAATAAACTTTAAAAAAGAGAGAGAGAAAGAAAAGGAACTTGTGAACACGTGAATAAATTTGACTTAGAATTTGACTATAGATAATAGTTTTTAAAAACTGACCCACTCTTTTGCCTCAGTGTGTGTGTGTATGTGTTCATGAGCAACGTACGAGATGACAACAGTATCTTTTTTCCCTTGGTATTTCTGAGGAAAGTGGAAACTTTCATTATATAATCGATCCAGGTGGGAGGGTTGGGGGGACGGCTGGGCAGCCGGGGAATATGTGGCTGTCCACGGAGTGTCTGGGAGGTCAGCAGGAAGGCAGATGACGCACACATAACAAGGGCCTGGGCCGACACAGGTGGTAGTCAATCTGTGAAAGCACTTTCCCCAGCCCTCTGGCACTCGCCACCCTGTGAGTGCCCATCAGCACCCCTGGGCGTGGTCGGTGCCTCCCCCACTCTGTCAGGATGTCCAGCTTCAGGTTCCTGTGAGGCACGTGAAGGTGGTCTTCATGGAGCACATGCTTCCGTTTTGCTGATTTGGCCCAGTTGTTTGAAAACGTCTTGTCTTAAATTGCATGCTATTTATAGTATTACACTATCTTTCAGTAGAGGTTTGAAAAGGGGGGGAAATCAGACATTCTCTTGATTTAATATTAGTTTCTCAAATTTGAGAAACTGTTTTATTACTTAACAGTGGAAAGGAAGATTGCACCCCCTTTTTTGTCTTACTACGTCCATAAGAGCATGCATTGTTGTGATAAATTAAATCTGGCAAGGATTAAAGGAAAATTCTCCCCCTAAGTGATCATGCGGCTTAAAACAACATCAGTAGGTCAGCTAAAACATCCCTCTGCCAAAGACAGACGGTGCTTAAACCACACCCAGACAAATGAAAGTTTACTCTATTTTTAAAGATTTCCAGAGGAGAGGATCATTGGAATTTTTACCCCTTAAGGCATTTACTCTGTCTGAGAAATTCATTTTACATAGGAACTTGATAGAAACAAAGAGAACACAATTGTCTGGCTGCCAAATCCTGGGATTTTTATTATTAGTATTATCATCATTCTGAAATACAAAGGACAGAGTGGAAGATAAAATTCATGCACTTTGTCTGGTGTGTTTCCGATTAATGAAACAGACCCTTATATTTTATTAAGGTTAAGTAAGCGAGCCCAGCCAAGAAGCTGAGTTTTGCATTTTAATTTGGGGAATTTTGACAATAATAAGGCTGCCGAACATAAAGAAGTTAAAGCCAAAAACTGTTTTCTCTAGGATTCTATGCTTTTCTTCAGCTGTTACACTAAAGGGATTGTAGTTTAGCAAGTGAGAGAGAACCTCATATTTTTAAGTATTTATGGGGAGATTCTCAACTATTCTTCTGAGATATAGAACATCCTCTTGCATAAATGGAAATCAGTTTACAAGTGGTATAAAATGAGAAAGGCCGAATAGCAAAAAAGTTATCTGAGTATATATGTATAATCTCTATATAGGCTTCTGGGCATATTTTAATTTAAAAGAAATCCGTGCTTTTCTAAAATAATTTTAATTACTCAAATTGCCCATTGTCATTATGAGCTAAGCCTCATTCTTTCTTTTTCTAATTAAATGTGATCATTTGCTCAAATTGTTCTCTTCTCAGTGAGTAGTAGGCACAAACTGACCTTGTGAGAAGATCTAACTTCCAAACAATGAGTATTTACCCTCACTCAAGTTTTTGTGATTAAAAAATATATATGCAGGGAGGGGGAGGCATGGAGAATGAGCCAGTTTCGTAAATGCCCACTGGCAGTGAAAGAAAATGCTTATTCCACACATATCTGCTGTAAAGGCCAGAGCAGAGAACAAGGGAGAGGAGGAGCCTGTCTGTCTGAATGAGGAGCTCACTGGCCGCCCAGCCTAGCCCAGGTCTGGGGCCTCTGAGTTGCTATTCACTGTGAGATGGCTTTTCTCCTGGCCACCATCCCCTCCCTTCCTCTCCCTTACCTTTACCCAGGTGGACAGGAGCTAATATTCAAACAAATGTTTGAGAATTCCAAAGTTGGGTTTTGTCCAAGGTAAATTTTTAACCCTTATCTCTCATTTTCCATCTCACTCAAAAGATATTACAGCCTATGTATTAGTCATTTTAGTTCCTTGGAAGTCATAAACATTGGGATCTTTAAAGAAGAAAAGGAGCATGCTGGGGTATGCCCCGTCTACAGTGCTGAGGTGGACGGGAAAGAAGGGTCCAGGAGATGGGGAAACCCAGGGACATAGTCTGGAGGGTGAAAGGTGACCCAGGGAGGATGTCTGTGTGACTGTGACCACACCCAGCTCATGCCCGGGAGCAAAGAGAAAGCAAGGCTGCCATTTGTTCACTTGGAACCTCAGAGGTTGTGACATCCGCCCAGTGTGCGGGACAGAAGTTGCTATGGAAAGACAGGCAAGTGGACTTTGGTTTCTGGGCCTGGTGCTCATGCCTTTTGCATGGGATCAGACACTATGTGCCCAGGCCAGCCTCAAGATACCACAAAGGAAACTAACTATCAAGTTCTAAGAATAATCAGGGTATGAACTGACTTAGAAAATAACATGGCATTCAGAGCAGAGGAAAGCAAGAGATAAATATTGGTTTTCTTTTTTTTTTCCTAAATAGTTTATTGTCAAGTTGGTTTCCATATAACACCCAGTGCTCATCCCCACAAGTGCCCTCCTCCATGCCCATCTCCCCCTCCCCTCTCTCCCACCCCTGCCAGCCCTCATTTTGTTCTCAGCATTCAAGAGTCTCTCATGGTTTGCCTCCCTCCCTCTCCCCAACTATTTTTCCCCTTCTCCTCCCTCATAGTCCTCCATTAGCTTCCTCCTAATCCACCTATATGTGCAAACATATGGTATCTGTCCTTCTCTGCCTGACTTATTTCGCTCAGCATAACACCCTCAAGGTCCATCCATGTTGCTACACATGGCCAGATTTCATTGTTTCTCATTGCCACGTAGTATTCCATCGTATAGATAAACCACATCTTGATCCATTCGTCTGTTGATGGACACTTAGGCTCTTTCCATGTTTGGCTATTGTGGAGAGTGCTGCTATGAACATTGGGGTCCATGTGCCCCTATGCATCAGCACTCCTGTATCTCTTGGGTAAATTCTTAGCAGTGCTACTGCTGGGTCATAGGGGAGTTCTATTGTTAATTTTTTGAGGAACCTCCACACTGTTTTCCAGAGAAGTTGCAGCAGTTTATATACCCACCAACAGTGTAGGAGGGTGCCCGTTTCTCCACATCTCACCAGCATCTAGAGTCTCCTGATTTGTTCATTTTAGCCACTCTGACCGGCATGAGGTGGTATCTCGATGTGGTTTTGATGTGTATTTCCCTGATGATGAGGGACACTGAGCATCATTTCATGGGTCTGTTGGCCATCTGGATGTCCTGTTTGGAGAAGTGTCTGTTCCTGTCTTCTGCCCATTTCTTCACTGGATTATTTGGTTTTCAGCTGTGGAGTTTGATGAGTTCCTTATAGATTTTGGATACTAGCCCTTTATCTGATATGTCATTTGCAACTGTCTTTTCCCATTCCATCAGTTGCCTATTAGTTTTATTGATTGTTTCCTTTGCCGTGCAGAAAAAAGCTTTTTATCTTGATGAGGTCCCAGTAGTTCATTTTTGCTCTTGATTCCCTTGCCTTTGGGGATGTGTCAAGTAAGAAATTGCTGTGGTTGAGGTCAAGGAGGTTGTTTCCTGCTTTCTCCTCTAGGGTTTTGATGGTTTCCTGTCTCACATTCAGGTCCTTTCTCCATTTTAAGTTTATTTTGGTGTATGGTGTGAGAAAATGTTCTAGTTTCATTCTTCTGCATGTTACTGTCCAGTTCTCCCAGCACCATCTGTTAAAGAGGCTGTCTTTTTTCCATTGGATGCTCTTTCCCACTTTGTCAAAGATTAGTTGGCCATACATTTATGGGTCCAATTCTACGTTGTCTATTCTATTCCAGTGGTCTATGTGTCTGTTTTTGTGCCAATACCATTCTGTCTTGATGATGACAGCTTTGTAGCAGAGGCTAAAGTTGGGGATTGTGGTGCCTCCCATTTTGATTTTCTTCCTCAATATGACTTTGGCTATTCGGGGTCTTTTGTGGTTCCATACAAATTTTAGGATAGCTGGTTCTAGCTTTGAGAAGAGTGCTGGTACAATTTTGATTGGGATTGCATTGAATGTGTAGATAGCTTGGGTAGTAATGACATTTTAACAATATTTATTCTTCCAACCCATGAGCATGGAATGTTTTTCCTTGTCTTTGCATCTTCTTCCATTTTCTTCATAAGTTTTCTATAGTTTTCATCACACAGATCTCTTATATCTTAGGTTAGGTTTATTCCTAGGTATTTTATGGGTGTTTGTGCAATTGTGAATGAGATCAGTTTTTTGATTTTCTGTTGCTTCATCACTGGTGTATAAAAATGCAACTCATTTCTGTACATTGATTTTGTACCTTGCACCTCTGCTGAATTCATGGATCAGTTCTAGTAGGCTTCTGGTGGAATCTGTCAGGTTTTCTATGTAGTGTCATGTCGTCTGCGAAAAGTGAAAGTTTAACTTCTTCTTTACCAATTCTGATGCCTTTTATTTCCTTTTGTTGTCTGATTGCTTTTTTATAAGTTTATTTATTTATTTATTGGGGGGGGGCAGAGAGAGAGGGAGACAGAATCCCAAGCAGACCCCGTGCTGTCAATGCAGAGGCCGATGTGGGGCTTGAACTCACCAAACATGAGATCATGACTTGAGCCAAAATCAAGAGTCAGTTACTTAACAAACTGAGTCACTCAGACGCCCCAGGTATTAGTTTTCATGAGTTCCATCATAAAGCTTATTCTTTTTAGATCAGAGAAAATCCAGTGAACATAGATGAAAACACTTTTTCTGCAGTTTGGTTAATTCACTGTGATTTAAATGAAACATGGTAACTCGAGGTTAAAGACGATGTGCACTAGGCCAGAAGTAAGCGAGCACCACTGCTGTTTGTGGAATCATGCCTGCAGGGGCAGAAGGTTAATTCTAAAGGCAATAGAAGAGGAAAGGGGGAGAAATACTCAAGTAAGGTAGGTCTTTCTTTGGAAATTATTTTCAACAAAGAAGCTAAACAGAACATGGCATTTTCCTTCCAAGTACACAGTTATAAAAAAGAACAGAAGCACAAGTAAGCCACCAAATGCTTTACACTCTTTTCCTGTTGTAGTAATAGCAGCCTTTCTGATTTACACATATCTTATTATCAAAGAAATTTGATAAATTCTTATCAAAGAAATTATCAAAGAAAATTGACCTTGATTTCGTATCGCAATTTAACAACCCACCCGCCCCCACCCCAAAACACTGTTGTCTCTCTGAAAGGAGTCATTCCTTGCTGAGGCTCATTTGCATGAATCAACAGCTTAATTTTTGTCTGGAGATTTTAAGGGGTAGTTAGGAAGGAAGAGAGGACTCGCCTCTTTGAAAAGCAGAGCCCTGTCTGGCTATGTGCTTGTTCTGCCTCCTGGGAAGATGATTTCAGGTCAGTTGTGGATGGCTCAGGCCTCCTCAGCTCCCTCCCACACTGGCAAAGCATGCCTTTCCTGGGGCAGCAAGTTGAGAGAGGAGAGCTGTGACATGCAAGGGTAGAGTCAGTGAGCACCTGTCCTCTCCAGGCTTCCAGTGCATTCCATCATCCCAGCAGAAAACTGCAAAAAGAGTGTTTTCATCTATGTTCACTGGGTTTTCTCTGATCTAAAAAGAATAAGCTTTATGATGGAACTCATGAAAACTAATACCTGGGGCGTCTGAGTGACTCAGTTTGTTAAGTAACTAACTCTTGATTTTGGCTCAAGTCATGATCTCATGTTTGGTGAGTTCAAGCCCCACATCGGCCTCTGCATTGACAGCATGGGGCCTGCTTGGGATTCTCTGTCTCCCTGTCTCTCTGCCCCACTCCACCCCCCCTCAAAAATAAATAAATAAATAAATAAATAAACTTATAAAAAAGCAATCAGACAACAAAAGGAAATAAATGGCATCAGAATTGGTAAAGAAGAAGTCAAACTTTTACTTTTCGCAGACGACATGATACTCTACATAGAAAACCCTACAGGCTCCACCAGAAGCCTACTAGCAGCCTAGAAACAGGAAAAACTCACCCTTTTTCCATCAACAAGGGGGGCAAATTTGGGAATTTTAAAATGGAAAAAGTGATATTATGTATATTTTGACCTAAGGTAAACACCTGGCATGGAGGGGAAGGGAGGAGGGGAAGATGTGGAAAAAAATTTTTTATTAGACTAGAACTTTGCACAAGGTTTTGAAAGTTGTGTGATCTTAATAACTGAGGACCACTTTCTAATAGAGTTCTAAATAAATAGCTTCAGAAGGAATTAACAAATAAGTGTTAATTACCTAAGAAAACTCTTGTTTTCACTCTGTACTGTTTTATTGTTTGATTTCTATGAAACAAGTTTCTCAAGAAAGTGAAGATTTGCCAAGAGAACAAGTAACAGACATACACAGCACTGCTGTCACACGGACTGCCCACCGTGTACAGTCACAGTTGGCCTGGTCCTTCTCTCCTGGAGCAGTTCTGCTCTGTTTGCTGTGAGCACTGCAAAGTCCTCCTGCTGCCCCAGTGAGGTTGGAATGGCCTTGGCTACAGGGCCAAGGCAGAGAGGACACCAATGCATGAACAGAAACAAAAATTGGAGGAGACAGACTTGAGTTCCAAAGCAATCGGAAGGACGGGCAGAACGGCCCCGGGTGCTGCCTGCCACAGGGTATGTACCGCGGCCGTCAGCCTCTGACTGAAGCCACCTCCCAGTAGCCTCTTAACTCCAGGCAGGGATTGCTGTAGTGCAGCCACACCCACAGCAAACACCCCCCATGGGAGCAGGGAGACCCCCTTCCCCCCACACACAGAGAAAAGAACTGTTGGCAAATAGGGCGATTTGAATATTTAATAATAATATTAATGTTTCCACTTGCTGGCATTCTAAGCCATGTCAGCTATGGGGAAGAGAGACACTGTCTCCAGTTACACTTCTCTAACATAAGTAACCCATTCCTTAGAAAACTACATGCCAGGGGCACCTGGGTGGCTCAGTCAGTTAGGCGTCCAAATTTGTTGGCCCAGGTTTCATGGGTTCGAGCCCCACATCTGGCTCTGTGCTGACAGCTCAGAGCCTGGAGACTGCTTCAGATTCTGTGTCTCCCTCTCTCTCTGCTCCTCCCCTGCTTGCACTCTGTCTCTCTGTCTCCCAAAAATAAATCAATATTAAAAAAAAAAAAAGAAAGAAAACTACATGCCAAAAAATGAAATACTGGACTGTATCCACATAATTACCAAGTTGCAGAGGTTGTATTTGAACCTAATATTTCCGACTCCTTCAGTTTTCACAACATCACTATGGATGGATCACTTAAATAGGAATGCTGTCAGATACTATTTATTGAGCACCTATTGTGGACCTGGTATTCTACTATACACTTTACGTATATCATCATATTAAATCCCCAACATGATCTTTATGATTAGATTATGTTACTTCTATTTCAAAATCTCTTATAAAGGTAAAATGTTTGATGACCTAGGTAAGGAAGGTCTGGGGATAGTTATTATCTGTGTTATAGTAACCGTGATGGATCTTTGTCTCCTCATTTTGCTCAGGGAATAGATTGCATTTAATGTTGTCTACATCTTGACAATTGTATAAGGCTTTCTAGAAATACTAGCTAACATTGTGCTCTTTGTGCATCCTTTACCCACAGGGAATAATGACTACATTAAACTGATGATATTGATTGAGGAAATAAGTTTTGGAGTCATCCCAACCTGTTTTAGAATCTAGGCTCTGTCACATAAGCTACATGACCTTGTAGATACTCTTTAATCTTTTTAAGCTCCCATTTCCCCATTTGTAAATTATGGATAATAATACCTAACTCATAAGTATTCTCATTGTGCAAATCAAATCAGGCAATGTCCATAAAACACTTAGCACTGTGTCTGGCATCTACTAAGTGCAAAATAATTGGTAGTTGTAGTTATTTTACAACAACGAGTAATCACATTTTATTGACTGCATCAGTTAGAATTCAATATAGCTGCCTTTAACAGAAAAGAAAAAAACTGTCATTGCCTAAAGAAGAGATGTGAACTTCTCTCTCATGTAAAAGCAGCACAGAACAGGCCACCAGGACATATGTGGTGACTCTGTGGTATCATTAGGGAGTATCATTTGCTTCTTTTTTTTTTTTTTTTTTTTAGTTCCACGGCCTTAGTTCTATGACATGATCTTAGTTCCATGACCACACTATGCTACAAGAAAACTGAGAAATGTTCTCTATTATTCCAGGACAAATTATGTCCTGTTAAAAGTACCAGCACTTGTTTCTGAGGAGGAAGAGAAAAATGGACGTTGGAGGAAGCGGCTGACAGTCTCTCCGACACTGGTAGGAATGATAGTACCCTGATCGGAGCCTGTCAGGGCCGATGGAATATTAGTGATCCCTGAGTTCCATCATTTCATTTTAAAGACAAGTAAACTCTCATCCAGGGAGGTGATAGTGTATATGAGGGATTACATGGTGAATCCCTGGCAGTGCCCAAGTAGAACTCAGGTCTCTGTCTTCCAGGTGGTCCAGTGTACTTTCTGCCGAATTCATTTTCATTCTAATAAATGACTTGGGGCTTTTAAAAATCCCCTTTTAGAGAGACATTACCTAAGTCTTTATATTAAGGCTTCTAGTTCTCATTTTGTATTTTGCATTGGATAATAGTTGGTCACTAGTCAATGTAGAACATATTTGCCTTTATAAATAGTGTTTGTAATCACGAATACCCATTTTACCAGAGGCAATAAATATAATCCCAGCAGTTCCGCCGTAAATATAATTTTAATACTCTTAATTATTTCTTTTACATTCTCTTCTGAGTCCCTTCCATTATTCTCTCAGTCTGAAATTTATCCTACGAAGATGTAGTTTGCCCTTCCTCAGGTTACAGCTTGTGGAAATATTATAGGTCTGTCATTTGCAAGCTTGTATTTTTATTAAAGGAAATTTAGTTCACGAGGTTCTATCTCATTTAAACTAAAATCTGTGTAATACTAGAGTGCTATTCGATATCTGTGCACTCCTGAGGGCACTTTTAATAGGCTTTTAAAGAATATTTTATTCTAGAAATAAGAACCTATGTATTGCTTAAAAGCACCCTAGTAGAGGAACATAAGCAGTGAAAGATTAGAATTGTTAAGTCCAGGCCAGTGATTTTTATATGAACCCTAAATTTGAGTGAACTCTCTAGCTCCTAATTAAAGAGATTTTCACCACAGACAAAGAATAAAAAGCACAAAAGAACATGTAGCATGAGGAAGAAGTTATAATTTTTTAGTTGGGAGGAAGCCATGTTGGAAAAGAAATCTGTGCAGTCATATTAACTTGTCGTACCTTCCAAGCATGGTTTCAAAGTAAAACATAAGAATTCTCTTCTCTCTAGAACCTGAGTTTAACTCAATCACAGATTCTTTGAAAATTATCTAGTAGGGAATTCCAGATTGTAACATATCTTCTCATGAAAGATGTTGATCCTAAGTTGGTAAATGAAGGAAACTTTTTAATGAAGGAAAAAAAAACCAGTAGGCTGTAAATACAACCTAGAAAAAGGTGTTTTTTTGTTTTAATAACATACATAAGCATGTATATTTAAAAGGTTCTAGAAGGATACATACTTAGATGTTAATATATTAATAGTAAATATCTTGGGTGGTATAATTGTAAGAAATTTCCCCCTTTTTTCTTATCCATAGCTATATTTTAAATATCTACTATTTTTCTAAGAGGTAAAAAAGTGTATGTTTATGTTTTAATTTTACAAGACACACCTGATGATGAACAACTGGTTTTGAAAGAAAGAAAATAGTTTAATTCCCAAATGTACATTTTGAAAATGAACAAAATTCATCCAATGGCAGGTTTATATTGTGGGGACAGAATACCTATATGTACTTGAAAAAATTATGACTCCATTTATCCATAAAACATTTAATCCTTCCAAGGTTTCATAATTTGTCTACTATTTTTCCAGAAATTTAAGGGGGAGGAAAAAAGCCTCTTTATTTTAGAGTTGTCTACATGATGGTGTTATTACTTTTACTATGGTATGTTGAGGAACAAATGAAAAGTAGAAAAGTATTAAGTTCATATGAATTTATTAGTGTTTAAAAATGAATTTATATTTCGTTATATTTGAAAATTAGTAGCACAGGTAATTGACATATAGTATTTATCCAGTCTATAAACCATGGCAGTGTTATTGGCACATATTTGACAATCACCGATGCTAATTCCAACCACTCAGAGACCTGAGATCCACAGTAGTATATCCGCTTGGGCCCTCACCCTCTCCACCATGTGTTCAACCTGAATTATCTGCATCTTAATTAAGAAAAAGAATTTTTCCCAGAAACCAGTCTCATCCTTATACAAATAGTCCCCTTCCGCCCATGCTTTCTCTCACTTGCGTGCCCCCTCTCTCTGCCAAGAAGCGGGAGATAATGATCAGAGGTGGAGATCCAGAAAGAGCCAAAAATCAGGGCATTGAATGAAAGAACAGAGAGTATAGGGTGATGTCGCATGTAGTACAGATCAAACAGAAGTGCTGACATTGTGCTTCAAAGCCCTTCTCCCAGGTGTTCCACAGTGCCCTGTGTGCCCTTGAGCTTCCTCCATCATAGACTACACAAAGTCTTCATTACAGGCACTACACTTCAAAATCTTCTGTGCTTTGTCCTTTCTGTTACACATGTAATAGAAATCTGGCTTCAGCACAGACCATGTTCCCTCTGTGTCCATGTCTGGTCAAACACGACAAACTGATAGCAATAGAAGTCTATACCCATTGGGCTGAAAAACTTCTGGGAAAATAACTTGGTTAATTAGGACTCAAACATGTTGTCAGATATAGAAGATCCACAAAACTGCCTCTATGAGGTTTATTTGAATCCGTGGTCAAGGACCCCTCTAAGACAGAACTTATCCTACAGCTTTATGAGCTGACTGACCACAGTTCTTAGGAGATTGGAAAATGAATAATGATTGAGTATTGTATCAGTTAAATTTATCCCCAGCCCATTTTCCTAGGAAAAAGACAGCTGTGAGTCAAAGGTGAATTGCTGAATCCTGAAATTTCTATAAATCATTGGGATACAGTAGAATTACTTCAAAAGCATCGCAAGTAGATTCTGACTCAGAGGGAAGCAAGGCAAAGCAGCTGGTGAGTCAAGGAAAGTCAAAGTGCCCAGGGGTAAACAGATTATGAAGTAGAAATGTAGACTCTGTGCCTGCAATTTAGATTTATTGGTTTATGAAACAACTTAACACATCTTAAGCCACCAAAACAGAAGTGAGAGTTGATAAGTCTACCCTAATATGATGGAGCCTCTTTTGTGGCCAGCCTGCTTGCCAAGAGGGTAGCTGGCTAATGGTCACTATTGTCTTGTCATTTCTGACTTGGCAAAAGGTAAGGATGCTGCACCGGGCAAATAGAGCATAGGTTCCCAAACCTCAGGTGTTATACTTTTTCTTTTACTTCTTATCTGTTAAAATTGTATCCAAAAAACTCACTCTTAAATTGTGCTAAATTCCTTCTCTGGGCAGTTCTTGGGCTTCATTATTCTGAATGTCTGTCTTCTTTGATCAAATGAATCCAGTAATTTATCATACTTTGTAGGGATATTTTGCCAGAGTATGTGGCTTCTCCTCTTTGCGTATCCCCATCCATCTTCTGCTTGTGTGTACTGATGTGTAGGTGGGCAGCACCCCGGCTTGGCCATTTTCTCCCAAGGACTGGCTGCAGAATGCGGCCTACAGTTTTGAGCAAAGCAGGCTTGCTTAGAGCCCAACCAGACCCACAGACCCGTGGTTGCCTTCCCCTGGAATGTTTCCAGAAGCTTTGAGTGAGACTTTCATCAAGCCCCAAGTCTATGCCTGTCCCTCTCCATATACCTTCCTCTGAATTATGGGATTAAAATGTCCAGAAGCAAATGTACCATGTAGAATGTCTAAAAGACAGAGCATAGGGATTTTATTGGGAGAGCACAAATCCAGACTAGGCTCCATCACTGTGTTAGTTTTCTGTGGCTGCTATAACAAATTGTCACAAACTTAGTAGCTTAAAACAGTATGATTACAGGGGCACCTGGGTGGCTCAGTCGGTTAAGCGTCCAACTTCGGCTCAGGTCATGATCTCATGGTTTGTGGGTTTGAGCCCCGCGTCGGGCTCTCTGCTGACAACTAGCTCAGAACCTGGAGCTTGTTTCAGATTCTGTGTCTCCCTCTCTCTCTGACCCTCCCCTGCTCACACTGTCTCACTCTCTCTCTCTCTCAGAAATAAATAAAACATTAAAAAATTAAAAAAAAAACAATATAATTACATTATCCTACAAGTTTTGAAAGTCAGGTCCAAAAGCAGTCTCATGGGACTGAGGGCAAGCTGTCAGCAGGGTTGATTCCTACTAGAGAATCTGGGGGTCAATCCATTTTCTTACCTTTTAGTACTTCTAAAAGCCACATACGTATATTCCTTGGCAGGTGGCCTCTCTTCCATCTACAAAGCCTGTAGCATAGCATCTTGCTTCTGGCATCATAGTACCTTCCTCTTCTGCAATCAAATCCCCTTTTCCCTCTTTCTTGTAAAGACCCTGTAATTACATTTAGGGCCCACCAGGATAATCTCTCCGTATGGAGATACTTAACTTTATCATATTGGCAAATTCCCTTTTGCCATATGAGGTCATTCTCAAGTTTCTGGGATTAAAATGCAGATATATTTGGAGGGATTATTATTCAGTCTGGCACAGCCAGCAAATAAGGATGTTTATGGTTGTGTTAGGTAGCCTTCTTCAAGAAACATAACCAATAAGATATGTATAATATATATTATGCATTAATTAATACCATATTAAATACCTTTAAATCTTATATTAAATCTCTCTCTAGACATATAATTATATATAACATCTATAATTACATCTCTTACATTCTCTTTCTAGATATATAATTTATAAGCATAATTATATATTATTATGATATATGTGTAGAAAGAGATTTAATGTAGGGTATTGGCTCACCCAGTTTTGGAGGCTGAGAAGTCTCACAATCTACCATCTGCATGTTGAAGACCCAGGAGGGCCAGCAGTGTAGTTTGAGAGCCCAAAAACTAGATTGTGGATCCTGTAGACTCCAGTCCAAGTGCGGAAACCTAAGAACCAGGACAGCTGAAGGCAGAGAATCTATGTCTCAGTTGAATCAGGCAGGCAGCCAGCAAATCCAACTTTCCTTTTTGTTCTATTCCAACCTTCAGTGGACTGGATGACACCCACTCATGATGGGGGCGAGGGGCGGGTGGATTTCTGTTCTACTCAGTCTACTTGTTCCAATGCTAACCTCTTCTGGAAACACCCGCATAGAACCAAATCAATGTTTAACCAGCTATTTGGGCTTCCCTTGGCCCAGTCAAGTTGACACATAAAATTAACCATCACAATAGTACAAGATATTTTATATTCTAATAGACATTTTGTATTCCATAGTTATATAGCATATGATTCTTGGGCTGCGAAAGTGCCTATATTTTACTGTTAATGGAAAGAAAATAGACAAGTCCTTGTCATCTGCACATGCTTTTTCACTTGGACTTACAGAGCTTACACTGATTGATGGAATCAGTAGACTCTAATTTCAGTCTTTATTTAAAATATTCCTGAGTTAACCAAATTAATTGTCTACTGTTTTCTTATTTTGCCATCTAAGGTGGATCTGTCCCATTCTAATTGTACTAAATTTGTTCTGAATTATTAAAATCCAAATGGACTTGTGGCCATTGACTTCTGTTATGCAAAAATCTATAATTCATCAGGCATCTGCTTCTGTAGGTTAGAGGGTGGTGACAGTTGTGGGACATATAGCACAAACCCCAGTGGACTATCAAATACATAGAGGAATTCATACCACATTGCATAGTTCAGGTTTGTTAATGAAAATGGGATGTGAAAGAAGGGAATGAGAATGCATTAATACATTTTTTCAGTGGAAACTATTATTCAATATTATAAAACCAACTAATCAACATTTATGTAATTGAGAATTTTTATTACATCCTGAAAGGAGAGGCTTTTAGTCTATTAAAAATTGATAAATCCTTTAAAATATCTTCTTTGGAAGCCAAACTAATTATAACTGTTACTTTTAGTCAATACTAAAAACTGAAAAAAAAAAAAGCAAACTCATAAGATAGTGGAATGTTGTAGAAAGAACATTAGATTTATAGAAAAAAGTCACAGATTTTCAGCTGTAATTATGTGATTTACAAGTTATGTACATTTAGGCAAATTGTTTGATTTCTCTGAGCCTCAGTTTCCTTATTTGTAAAATATGGATCATATTGTCTCCTTCAAAAGATTGTTACAATAAGTAAATGAAATATATGCTAAGTGTCTCATGAAATGCTATAGAAAAATTAAGATGTTACTGCAAGGGGCCCACCAAGAACTATAGTTTACAAATAAATATGTATATATGTATAAACTAACATACATATGTTAGTTTAAAACATTTTAGCTCTTCTTAAAGTTAAAAGTTACAATAGCAAATCTCATTAGTAGCCTCGAAGACATCTCTAAACTCCTCATGTTTGTAAAGTTATTATTGGTACTTTACCATTTAAAGAAATACCAAGTCCCAGAAACCATGCCAAAGTAGCTAAGGTGAATGACGTCAAGTAGGCCATTTTATTTGGGGCAAAAGTGGTCCAAAGAGTAGTTACAATGATATTTACATGACTGGAAGTTAAAGTGGCAGAGAAACCCGAGGAGAAAACTACATTTTAAGCCATTGGAATCCACTAGTGTTTTCATTTAATACATGTGTAATGTCTTAATTTAACACATATTTCATGAGCAGACGGTCTAAGGACAATTTCTAGATATGAAGAAATAGTAACAGTAAGCATTTCAAACCCTGAAAAATAGGATTGTTATAAGGACTTGGCCCCATGGCTTGCTGAGCATCGCCCAGACCTATGCCCTATGATTTCCTAGCTTACCTCTATCCAGCCACCAAAAGGCTAATGCGGCCATAAATGGGCTTCCAGCACCCTACCGCAGTGTGACAGCCTGTGTCCCTTATGATTGTCCTCCCCCTGTGCTGCCCAGGTGTTCCATGTTCTGAATACCTGCCCACCTGTAGACCAACTCTTGTCCCTGGGCTTTGTCCAGAGGTCTGCCTTCCAGATCACGGACAGATCCCAGTCCCTAATTACACACACCTTTACCAAGTTTCCATGAGCCTGGGATTTCTGTTCATTACCCTCCCCAGTGGGGGCATTATGCATAGGAACCACTCACAAAATGGTTATTGTGAAATCATTCCCTTATGTCCTACTTTCCAATAAATAATCTTGGCTCCTTTACCTTTTCACCCACATATTATGTTTTACATGTTGTTAATAATTTAGGGGTAGCATTCCCTATCCCTGGAAGCTTTGTATGTATTCACCATTCTCTGCAAATGAGCAATTTAAATCTGTAAAGAATTTTTATTAGTCACAAGCCTCATCCTGAATATACTGTAGATTGTTGTGTTCTAACTAAGTATAAGCTAGAATTGTTTTATTCATAACAAAACTAATATTGGTTGTAAAAGATGCACATGTTCCATTTATCAACTCCCTCAGAGGTAAACACTATTAATGCTTTTATCATGTGCTTTCTAACAATCTTCAACATGCAGAATCACATCTTATTGTATATGTTTCCCTACAGCTTGCATTTTCCCTGACAGTTTTATGTGGCCCTCTTTCCGTGTCAGCATGACTAAAGTCCTGTTGATGGTCCTTCAGATAATCCAGTTACAAAATGTTCTTAAAATATCCTTCAATAATCATCTTTAGAGGAATTGACAAGAATGATAAAATTTTAATAAACATATATTTAAATTTTTCTCTAATCATGCTTTACTAGTTAGACTAGGTAATGTTTATTTTTATGCCCTACTAAAGGCTCTTGCTTTTAAGCATCATTGTACAGAAAACTATTTAATTTATTAAATTTATTGAAGCTGTTGGAAATCTAGTGATAGGCTGTACAAAGAACTATTCTGGAAATAAATTGCAGATATTCTTGAGTGCTAGACTGAAAACCCTAATCTACATGGTGACTTAAAAAAATTTACATAATGCACAAGGGACTTCGCAGACATTCACTGAAAGCCTAGTTTGTGCTGAGTCCTTTCCTATGCCATTTAGATAAAATTCTGTGTTCCTGGGTATTTCACCGTCTCACAGAGAACATAATCAATTGAACAAGAATTTAATTTCTGAGAGGCGGGGAGGGTATTATATTAGAGCTGTCACCCAGTGTTTAAGAACCTCAGACAGTGAGTAGGATGAAATGGGGCCTGGAGGAGGGCAGGAGAAAATGGGCCAGAAGAATCGGGAACTACTCAGAGGCCCAGACATAGCAAAAATCATGGCGTATGCAGGACCCTGAAAGCAGTTAGCATGAAGAGTAGAGGAAATTTAAAGAAGAAAAAAAAAAAAATCAAAGGGTGAGAACTAGAAAGGGGAGAAGGAACTACCTCAATTCCCTATAAACTATAAATACAGATACTTCTTTGGGAAAGTAAAAGCTTATGAAAATAAGATGTATACAGTATAACATCACTAACAATATCTTTCTCTTATATAAATACATGGATTTTAAAAGATATATTACTAAAATTTTATTAAATTTTGAGTAATTGCCATATATATCATATATTACCATAAAATTTATTAAATTTTCAGTAATTACTATATATACCGTATATTATCATAAAATTTATTAAGGACCAGGAAACAGGTCCTCCTAAAGTGATAATGTCATCCAAAAAACTGGATCAGATTTTATGGAGAAAAATCTGACCCTATTTCTCAGGAGTATTTAGTTCTCCTGCCTCTTTATACTAATGTCTATTTCTAGCAATTTGACACAAGGTATAATCATATACTGGTATGTTTAATTTTATGTAATTAAAAAGGAACTAAGAAGATTTAAATACACAAATATTCATCAAAGAATCATTCATAATAACAAGGAAACTATATAAATGCCCAAATATAGAAAGTTAGAGAAATTAATTCTGTTGCTTAATATAATTTTTAAAAATTTTTTTAATGTTTTATTTATTTCTGAGAGAGAGAGAGAGAGAGAGAGAGAGAGGCAGCGTAAGCAGGGGAGGGTCAGAGAGGGAGGGAGACAAGGAATCCGAAACAGGCTCCAGGCTCTGAGCTAGCTGTCAGCACAGAGCCCGACGCGGGACTCGAACCCATGAATTGTGAGGTCATGACCTGAGCTGAAGTTGGACGCTTAACCAACTGAGCCACCCGGGTGCCCCAGTTGCTTAACATAATTAATACTTCTAGTAAATGCATCATTTTTAAAAGTATTAAATTATACAATAGTATGTACTGTTTAATTTAATTTGATAGTAATAAATACAAATAAATACAAATTTTTAATAAAATTAAAGAACTAAATATAAAAGCCAGTATGAAAATATAATAAACAAACAAACAAATAAATATTTGGGGCACCTGGATGGCTCAGTCGGTTGAGTGTCCAACTTCGCCTCAGATCATGATCTCATGGTTTGTGGGTTTGAGCCCCATATCAGGCTCTGTGCTAACAGCTCAGAGCCTGGAGCCTCCTTCAGATGCTATATCTCCTCTCCCTGCCCCTTCCCTGCTTGCGTTCTGTCTCTCTCTCTGTCTTTCAAAAATAAATAAATGTTAGAAAAATAATGATAAGTATATATTATAAATATATATTTTTATTTATATGTTTTATTATAAATAAAATATCTGTACGTTTCATTTAAAAGGATTTTTGTAAAAGTAAGTAGTGATTACTTTTTAGAACTGAGATAATTTTTATTATCTTTCCCTTTGTTTTCTTTATTTTCCTAATTTTCTACAGTGAACATGTATTAATCTCATAGCTAGAAAAAAAACTCCTCTAAAACTGAAATAAAGAACACACATACAGATAAATATCCAGTGTACGAAAAATGAATTCCATCTTTCTATAATAAATTCTCTGTTAGTCAGTGCTTTCATTGTGTATCAGCTCTGTGGATTGAACAAGGTCATTACCTATGTGCCATTCATCAAAATGAATGTTTAAAACATCTTTCTATTTAATACTGTCTCAAAGGGATTTGGCAAAATGCCTGCTTGAATGCATTATTAAATATGTCTATGAGGATGCTAGTTGATTTTATAAGTCGACTTTAGAAGGCAATGAATGCAGGCACCACAACATTCTCAAGTGAATTATAACCAAATTGCTTCCAGTCAATGGTACCTTGATGGCCCTTGTATAAACTATGTCAACGCAATCACTCTAGTGGATCTCCATCATCAGAATTTGACTCATGGGGAAAATATTGTCCAAATATTTTCAATTCCTATGGTCATTTTGTTTGTTTAAGTAGAGATTCTTCAACCCCTGAGAAAAGAGCTCTTATGGACTAGGGCTCTCAATGACCACCAATGAATGCTTTGATCACCACTTTAAACATTTTAATTAATTAGATAAAATTAACGTGCTAGCTTTCATCTAAACTGGCCCTGTAACATAACCTTTGTCAGAGAAGATGCCTTGAGAAAAATAAACTTAGTAACTATATATTGGATGGTACCAAGTTCCAAGGACTTAGTAGGCACAGTCCCTCCTCAAGATGAACTCATATGTAAATGTTTATGTCAGATCCAGTGGGAACTCAAATACAACACATGGCTCTTATGAAGGACAAGGAATTGGAAATTCACTGGGGAACCATGAAGATCCAAGGCTGATATAACATGATACAAGGGAAACTAGGCAATCAGTTGAGTTGGAAAATGAATTTTCAGAAACTGAAATATTGGTGCATTTATCCATGAAAACATAAAATTTCCTTATCTTTGCTCTCCTCCTCTTCACCCATTTGAGATATTCATTCAGCCTTCAACAAATTTTATCAGTGCCAAGAATCCCATTATTTTGGAGCTGCTTTATCTACCTCATCTTATTTTATTGTGAAATTTTCCCTTACTGTGAAAGAATTTCATGGAATTCTTTACTAAAATGTTAATTATTTTTGAGGTGTTTCAATAATTTCATGGATGGAATCTAAAATGCACCCAGAGTTGTAATAAATCAAGAATGGGAGTTACCACTATATACACTACTGCAGTGGTTAAATGAAGTAAAAATGTGATACTCAAATCAAGTATCTCTGCAAGGAATTGTGCCTTATTGATTGTATGTTTTCATTTTATAGAAGAATATTGCAAACTTCCAAATTGGGTATAAAATGACAAATTGTTACATGACTACTTTTATCTATAAGACAAGGGAGTTGAACAAAATTATTTCTAAGTTCCCTTCCATTTTTAAAAATACCATGATTCTACGTGTTGACTCACAACATGACAGTAATGGCTGCCCAATGCCACGGCAGTGCAGAAGGAATGGTTTTTAATGGCCACCGACTGTCAACTATCATTTTCCATGTCACTGGCCCAGAAAAAGTCTTGAGGTCCATTTTGGAACTTCTAGAAAGTAGGGCACTGGAAGCATACACTAAAGTTTTCCTTTTCAAGGTTGCAACTTCAAGGTTGCTTCAGAGATAGTTTTTATTCAAATAACTTGAGAAAGTACATCTTAATGGAGTCTCGATATTTTGGCCAAACCACAAAAAATTTCATCATCCTTACAAATAGAAGTGAATAATTAGAATAATGATGACCAGTCTTTTATGCCATTACTCAGAAAGTAAAATGTATCTCAGGATTTTCCTAAAAAGTTGTCTTGACCAGCTGAGGCTGGAACCTGAATGTTTCTGCAGCGCAGGCAGATAAACAGCTTTCTCCTCCTCTGCCAGGATTCATTTGCCTTGTCATGTTTTCTGGAAAATGGAGACACTTTTGGGGGCTAGAAGGGAGTGAAAAGAGAAAGGAGAAAATGGGGGGTTTTAGATGGAATCTGAACACTCCCATCTGCAGGATGCAGTAAAAGTGTCTGGAAGATGTTGTGAGACGCTGAGCACAGGAAGCATTGCACTGAGGCCCAGGTAACCTCACAGGGACTGTCACACACAATCTCCCTACTTCTGCAGAAACAGGACAGCAGCATCTTCTAGCAGAGGCTTGGGACTTAGGGATAGCAAATCTCCAAGAAGAATCTCAAAGTAAAGAACACCAAGAGCCGTGTTCCTGAATAAATCATTGCCACTTTGGGGATTCTTGAGATCACTCGAGAAAAGACTGGCCCCGAGGTTCAGCCTGGCCACGTGGGCACTGTAGCTCCTTAGGGTCGAGAGTTGATGTGAATATGATCACATTTGACTTGCAAGGTAATGGAGGTCAGAATATTGATACTAAATAGTAAATGAATTTCAAAAGCAACTTAAATTAACTTTTTACTTTACATGAGGTTGCAAATACTCTTTATATTGGTAAATAAAGAGATTAAGTTTAAGGGCAAACTACAATTATTTTTTTAGAGTGAGTTAAGCTAAAGTTTTAAAGTAGAGACATAGAGCTATTATTAATTGTGTGCAAATATCATTGTTATACATTAAGGAAGTGCTATCCCTGGCCATTAACTATGGAAACTGGACAAATCAGCTCTGTGTCTTCAGCTTTTTATTACAAAAAATAGAGAAATAATGTGATCTTCAAAACCTTCTATAAGTTTTCTATTTTCAAATATTCCATGATTCCATCAATTGCTTCTAAGAATATATATATAGATATAGATATATATACTATATTTATATATTTATACACTCAGATGCATAAATATTTCAAAACATATGATTACATAAATATATGTCATCAAAAAGGGGGTTGGTAATTTGGGAGTTAAGTCCTTTGATTGCTTGGTTACTTTTACTTTTAAAGTTTTGCATCAACAGTTATATTTATCAATATCCCGAAAGAACTAGTAAATTCCTATTATGATTTGTCTGACCCCTGACTCTCCAAAAAGGATACTAATCAACATACCTTGCTGCAGATATTTTGAAAATCAGTACCCTAGCATTCTGATTTTAGTCTTTAATTTTAAATATGACCTCCATATAGACCCATAGAAGTATGAGAGGTCTCCTCTTTCTAACTTGTCTTGCCTCGGTCTCTTCCTCCATACCACAGTCACAAATTAAGACTAGAGAAAGGCTTTGTCTTCTCTATACAATCTTCCAGCTGAAAGAGAAAAGGAGCCCAAACGCTATGATACTCCAGGAGGGATGGATCTTCTGAATAGACCCATAAGATCTTCTTTGCTTATTCACACATCCAGCACAAATCACATCAATAAAATGATTTTTTCTGGTCTGTGCTGATATTGAATTGAAGCATGTAGCGTTGAAGCATATGGAGTCTCACAGAAAATGAAATCTTAATTTGCTTCACTAATGGAACTCATTTTATTTCCTTTAAGCCCTGCCTTTGATTATTACCTTGTGACATAGAAAAAACAGCAATCAAACACTTTAATTGATGACACCTCCATGGTATTTGTTACACCTGCTATAAAGTAATTAGTTATTCAACTATAATAACTGCTTATTAAAATGAAGTGCAATAAATACTAGAAAATATGTAAGACAATTTAGCTACTTAGGAAAGCTGTGGTCTGTTAAGCTACAAAAGAGCAAAGATCTGTCTCTGTGTGTGACTGCAGTGTAGTCCCATGTCAGTTTTTAATACCGTGTGCTGTTATACCCCAGTTCAATTATTAGCAAACAGGTGTCTTCATTATACCAAAAGTGTAAATGGCCATAAACAACTCCCCTGATAGCAGAGAAGCCAAAGACTTCAGTTCTCATGGAGAATCACTCTGTCATGGAGATGATCACTCAGCTCCAGCCTGAGAGGGAAAGGTCCACTTTCCTGTACGTAATGCCTGCCTGGGGAATAGACTTCACTTTGGAGACTTCCATAGGCATTAAAGATAAATTCTGTGTACAATGAATAATTCTAAGGCTCACACCAGTGACATCCTCTGGCTGCCTCTGCTGCTGTTACTTAGCCGGCTGCAGGCAAGAAGTACGTGCATGCAGAGCCTTAGCTACCAGTACTTAGGTACAAGTGGATGGAAAACAATAAATTTTAATAAGCAGACAGTGTAGCAGACAGACATTTTGTCTCTGTGTTTCAAAGGAAATTAATTGGCTTCTAAAGGGGTAAAGAAAAGTCTACTTTTGAACTTTTGGGGGGACCATCCAGAAAGAAATTACATATTCACAAGAGAAAGCCCAGAAGAAGAGTCACGAAAATTGAGGTTTGTTTTCCCTCTGTCTCCATTTTCTGAAGTCATGTCACCTGCCCAGCTCACTAACTCTTCGGATCCCATACTTTCCCCTTCTTTTATGTTCACAATTTTAATGATAATAATTGCCTCACAAGTGCTGCTCTAAGTTCTGCTAGGAGAGCTTGATGAGTTTGGAGAAGAGTTTACACACACACACACACACACACACACACACACGCACACCACCTATTCATCTTGTTACCCCAAATGCCAATTATTTATATTTTAACAAAATCTATACAGTGTTTGTGCCTCGCTGGTAATTGAGCTATGCAGTAGGCTGGTTATATGTTAACTTAGATATCCAAAAGCAGGCCATCTCTTGCTCTGTAAAATTCTCAAGTTGATTTTTATAACTTGTCTTTGTAGAATATATCAGGGAGACTAACTCACATGGTAAAACTTCCTGAAATTCTTTATGAAAAGACTTGTGTGGGAGAAGTGTTGAGTCAGATGTATGTGAGCCTACTGATAACTTGTATGTAAGTGCTTCTGCATTCTCTCTTTTTAGTAATAAAACCTCTTCAGTAAATACTACAGAAGAATTTATGAAGGACCTTTCTTGATTAACTTTGTTCAGTGAACACAGATTTGTCCTGTTCCTCAGCTCAAAATGAACAAGAAGTAAGATTTAAAGTACATAATTGGGATGAAAAGTATGTACTTCCTAAATAAACTTGGCTTTCTAGAATTGATATGCATAGGCTCTTATATAAATGCACTGAGAAATTTTCAGGCCCATAATTTTTTTAACAGTAAACTGGATGCTCTTTAGAGCAGACACCCTTAACCAGCCCTTCCTGCTACTTCCCCATTTCCACAGCCCCTCAAAATCACCAACACCACTAGATTGAGAAGGAAGGCAGAATCCATGGATGGGCTTATGGGGGGCTTGTTAAAACACTGAAATTATAGGCTGGATTGTTTCTTACCATTAGAGCTCTTGTTTGCAAACAACAGAAATCAGTTCCAGTGAGCTTACATAGAAAAGGAACTTAACGGGGAGCGGGGGGTACGCCAGGGTTGCTCAGTTGATTAAGCACCAGACTCGATTTTGGCTCAGGTCATGATCTTGTGGTTTTCTGAATTCAAGCCACATGTTGGGTTCTATGCTGGCAACAAGAGCCCGCTTGGATTCTCGGTCTCTCCTTCTCTCTCTGCCTCTCCCCTGCACACACTGCCTCTGTCTCTCCCAAAATAAATTAACTTTTTTTAAAAAAAGGAATTTACTGGAAGGATATTGGATAGTTCACTGAATTTACTGGAAAGATATTGTAGATTCTAGAAATCATTTACAAAAACAACGGAAGCTAAACATCCAAAACAATAGTGGACATCACACCACAGGGAGGCATTGATTAGGACCCCACTGCCAGTAGACACAGTACTTCCCCACTGGTCTGGAACACTGAATGCTGCCCCCACTTGTGCCTTCAGAACAAATGAAAATTTATCCTTGTCTCTTTGTATCACTAGCTTTACATACAAAGTCCCAGGACTAGGCGAGATGATTCAATTGGCAGAGATTAGGGTAAGTGCCAGCATACTATCTATGCAGGCTAAGAGACTGCAATGGGCCTTTGCATGTTCTGAGTTACATGTTGGTGACAGGGCTTGACTGCAATGAATTCTCGCACGATGGCTGCTTATCCAGCAAAGATACGAGCATCTTAAAAAAAAAAAAAAAAAAAAAAAAGACAAATGTGTATATTTGGAAAGCAGTTCATACCTTTTATCAGATTTTTATAAGTATTGATTATCCAACCAGGCTAAGAATGCCTATTATATAGAATTGTAAAAGGAATGATCTACTTCTGGAAGGACTAGAGACCTGAAGGTTAAGAGATCACACGCTGCCACTCATTAGCAAGATCAACACAAAGGGTAGAGTGTAGGGACTCAGAAAAGTGAAGCTGTTTTTGCTCAAACAAATTGGATCATATTTAGAGATTTGCAATTTGAAATTAATATTCCCCATTTCAGTTTATGAAAACTGTCAAGTACCTTCGCTGGTCCCTAGATAAAGAAACCTTGTTGGCAGACACAGAAAAGGTCTTCATCTTGGGGAAAAATATAAGCATTTTATAAACTGGATATTGTTCCCTGCCTGCAGGTTACTCTTTCTTTCAAGAACGAGTTAAAACAGAGAGAGTCACAGTATAGAAGTCCCCCCCTTATCCGTGGGGGAATACATTCCAAGACCCCCAGGGGATGATGCCTGAAACTGCGGTTAGTTCCAAACTATATATATAGATGCTATGTATTTTCCCATCCATATATATCTATGAAAAAGTTTAACTTACAAATTAGGCACAGTAAGATATTAAGAATAACAACTACAATAAAATAAAACAGTTATGACAATATCTACTATAACAAAAGTCGTGTGAATGTAGTGTCTCTCTCCCTTAAGATATCTTACTGCACTATACTCATGCTTCTTTTTGTGATGATGTGAGATGATAAAATGGCTACATGATGAGATAAAGTGAGGTGAATGATGTAAGAGTTGTGATGTAGCATTAGGCAACTATTGAACTTCTGGTGATTTGTCAGGAGGGTCATCTGCCTACGGGCTGGGACTGACCCCTGGTAACTGAAGCCACAGAAAGCAAGACCATGGATGAAGGGGGATTTCTGTACCCACTTGCTTCCAGGAGTAAAGATGCAGCTAGGTTTCTGGATCATATATGGTTCTATTATAAAATATTCTATCTTTAATTCAAACTTTAAGTAAGTGAGCTCAGTGAAAACTTGCTAGCAAGTTCTCAGTCATTTGCCTTATAGAATTTATTTTTTCCCCTTTCTTTTCTTCTTTTCTTTATTTTTTCCCTTTTTCCTTTCCTTCTTCCTTTCTTCCTTCCTTTCTTCTTTAGCATATTTAACAAATACACATAAACTTACATGTTTGTTTTACTCCATCTACACCACAATGGCAACTGGTCACAGTTTGACCTTTCATTTATGAACTGGTGTTTAAAAGCTAAGAAAAAATAAATTTCTCAAAAAATAGTTTGATATAAATAATACTAATTAACAGAGAAATGAACTGACAGGAAAATATAAAAATACAGTAAAACCTTGGATTGTGAGTAACTTGTTCTGCAAGTGTTTGGCAAGATGAGGAAACATTCCTCATAAATTTTAACTTGATAAATAAGCGATGTCCTGCAGTACTAGTACGTGATGCTTAATGTCACATGATCACAACTGAGCCAATGGTTCTTCCTCCCCGCCCTCTCTCTGAGGGACTGTGGGTGAGTATCTCCCATGCTTCGATGCTCTGTCTCAGGTGCGGGGTTTGGCAGAAATCATTGATTTTTCAGAATGTTGGAAGGTTCCCACAACTGGCACTAGTGTACTTTTTGTCACTTCAAAGCACTTATGGACAGTCTTTTGCTTTCCCATACAAGAGTAAGCTTAGGAATGCTTTGATTCATTCTAGGTCAGGCTGCCTTCAGATAAAGACCTTTTCCTCTGCTGTCTTATTGCCAGTTACATTAAGTACAGTATATGACAAGAGTTGATTAGTATTGCACTGTGGTCAGTGTCCATGCAAACATGTACAATGGCCCCGGTGCAGAAAAAGATTCCATTGAGCCAATGGATAGCAGTGATTCCAATAGTGAGAGTGAAAGTCATCCTACACAGTTACCCTCCTCTCTCTTATCTCCCTCACACAAGCCACAAAGGTTTTCAAAGGTAAGTGCAGGTTAAATTGTTTATTTTTCTTTATATTTTTAATTTTATTTATTATTTTGTATTATATTATAGTATTGTAATCATTTTTATATGAATATTTTTGGGTGGAATGAATCATCCAAGTTTCCATCCTTTCTTCTGGGAAAATTCACTTTGATATACATACAAGTGATTTGGGTTACAAGCATGTTTCTGGAATGAATTATGCTTGCAAACCAAGGTTTTACTGTACTTATTTTTATTAATCTTTATTCAAGAAGTTCATCAGAATGCTTTAATTAACCCATAAAATTCCAAAATGACCCATGAAGAGGAAAGAATACAATGTTCCTCACTTTATGTATCAGAAAATCAAGGCAAAAGAAATAGTCTTTCTCTGGCATAAATTGTTAAGCAAGGGGCTGCAAAATAATTAATGTAATAATAATGCAATTCAGGACTCTAGACAAGGCCTCTAAACAAGGAATAAGTCACAATCCTAGGTAGTGTGGTAGTTTCAATTAGACATTAGATGAAATTAATAGGTTGATAAATGGGAAATCATGGTGAGATTGGGCTTGAATAACTGGAGTAAGCAAGGCAAGGAGAAAGAGAGTGGTGTGTAATTGGGATGTAACTGTAGTCCCTTATTGGGTTCAGGAGATATCAGATATGAGAAGCAGAGTATTTAAAGGGAAAGTGATGAGCCGAAAGCATATCTTTGGGTAAATATGAGGTAATTCTTAGGCATTACACTAGGGAGTTTGACTCTGGGCAAGTAGTTTATCAAAGCAGTGTTTCACAAAGCCATGTCTGGGATTTCCAGGAATAGATGATTTAGGCACTGATGGGAAAATAAAAAGGAAGAGGAAAAAAAATTATAACACATGTAATACTAGTAATGCTAGTCACATTTCAGATTTATCTCCTAAATTTACACAAGTTGAACCAGGTCCCAAACTCAAGTGTCCCAACTTCAAATTCTGAGCTCCTCTATCTTTAAATTGCATTTAAAAGAAAGAAAAACTTGAATTTGCACATGAGTTTGAGTTTGAAGTGATAACAGAGCATCACTTATTCAGTAGGAGGGAGAAAACTCAGAATAAATGTAAAATCTAGTGATACAGATTTCAGGACAAATTTAGAAAACAGAGTTTCCAGAGATGATATGGGTCTTTGCAGTGAAATAGGATCACAAATTACTTATTGAGGGAGAGAGACAGAGCTACTGGGTCCTCAGTCCACATAGGTCTGGAACTTTCTCAAGACTTGTAAGCTTGGCATAAGAACAAAGAGGATTGATGGGGAGGTGCAGTGGATAGTCCAGAATTGGCTCAATGATCACCATCGAAAGTTAAGGGAAAAAGAAGTCTGTGGTGTTGGTGTGACATCTTCCATGAACTGCTTGGCCAAACACTGAAGAGGTTGGAATGGACTGCGTACTAGTGGAGCTAAGTCTAGAGCATCACTTTGCCCAGGATGAGGAGTTCTCAGCATCGTCACTGAGCTTCAGGATAACAATGTCCAACTCTCAGCCACCTAGTGCACCCAGAGTTGATGCCAACTCTTAAAGCTGGGCTTCCAGCTGAGTCACCTAAAGATGGGTCTGTATGCACTAGAGAATCCAGAGTTCAAAGCATCAGATAATTTTAAATCAAAAGTTTAGCCTCAGGGAGCATCAGGTTAACTGAAAGTCAGCTTTGCAAAATCCATAAAGTAGAATGAATAAAATAAAATGAGAAGCATGAACATAGCAGTCACTGGAAAGGGAATTTATGTTCTCTATTATACATGATCCAGACACTTAAAAAGGAAAGATAACATAAGATTTGACCAAAAAATACATATATTTTGAAGAAAGAGTTTCAAAAGATTATTCTAAGTGCATATTACTCTTTATCTATAAAGGACATTATCAGATATATCATGGCAAATGGCTATTAATTTGGTGAAAATTATCCTCTTCTATTTTATTGGTGACTGATACACTCATAAAAGATACTAAGCAAATATAAGCCTGCTTTGAAGCAAACACATAAAAGAAGACTTGGAATTTAGTGACCATAGTCCTTAGTTCTGGTTCTGAGCATTGCAACCTTGCAGAAAAGCAAACATTTTTCAGTGAGGCCATAGGAAAAATTATGGGGAGGCTCAAAACAGCATATTTAATGTAATTGTTAAGGCCCAGTAGAGTGGTGAACTAGAAAGAAAGAAAGAAAGAAAGAAAGAAAGAAAGAAAGAAAGAAAGAAAGAAAGAAAGAAAGAAAGAAAGAAAAGAAAGAAAAGAAAGAAAGAAGGAAGGAAGGAAGGAAGGAAGGAAGGAAGGAAGGAAGGAAGGAAGGAAACTTANAAGAAAGAAAGAAAGAAAAGGAGAAAAGAAAGGAGGGAGAGAGGGAGGGATGGAGGAAGGGAGGGAGGGAGGGAGGGAGGAAGGAAGGAAGGGATTCCTAGGTGGCTCACTCTGTTAAGTGTCCCACCTTGGCTCCGGTCATGATCTTGTAGTCCTTGAGTTAGAGCCTTGCTTCCGTCTCTGTGCTGACAGCTCAGAGCCTGGAGCCTGCTTCAGATCCTGTGTCTCCCTCTCTCTCTGCCCCTCCACCACTTTTGCTCTGTCTATCTCAAAAAAAAAAATTTTTTTTAAAGAAAGAAATGAAAGAAAGAAACCATATTGGCCAAAAATATATTTGGGAATTCTCTCAGCAGTAGTCATTTGAAATACAATCAGAGAGTCAAAGCATTGCACTTAGCCACAGTCAGTTACTGCTGAGAACTTACATCAGTGTCTGTCCAATTAACTTAATATTTCCTTTAATTATGCCCACACCATTAATTGGTATTCATTTTATGGACTGTGGGATGATAAAAAGGATTATTATTTTGCCCATATCTGTAATGGCAACTGAAGAACAGCAGCACTTAAGTTTCTCACAAGCACAGTTCATAAATTCCAGAACAGATTCTGTGTCCCATGCCCAGCCTTCCAGTAAGGAAGTCATTAGACGGGGAGAGAAAAGCGACAGCAGGGGCTCCAGGAGACTGTGATGAGGGGCAGGGTCTTCAGCGGAGACCTGCAGTAGGGGCGCAGCAGGCAGCCCTAACTGCGCTTCCACTTCCAGGGGAAACAGATGGGCGGAGCTGCTGTCAGGGACTGGGCTGGACCTCAGCGCGGTCAAGGAAGGGGCGCCCCTCCTTTCGGATAAACTGCATGTACACACACGTACACACACGCGCGAGTGCGCACGCGCGCGCGCGCGCGCGCGCGCACACACACACACACACACACACACCTTAACTTTTTAGTCAATATAAAATGAGAAATACATTGAAAGGATAGTGAACCCCTGTGCCTGGGGAAATGCTCACAGGCTTGAATGAAATAACCAGTGGCAAAAGGCTAAAAACTGTGTTTTTTAATTTAATTTAATTTAATTTGATTTTTTAGAAGCAGAGAGAGCAGGGGAGAAAGGAAGAGCGGAAGAGGGAAAGAGAGAGGAGAGAGAAGGAGATAGAGTGAGAGAGAAGTTAACAAACATGCACTGATTCTTCAGGGACATACAATTGCCTGGGGATACAATCACATAGTTTCTTTCCCTTAGCTTACAATGTAGGAAAGAAAAAACTATACTCAAGTTAAATTGCTGGTTTTCATAAACCCAATAAAAGTTATTTTATTCTATTTTCTGTGCATAAATGAGAAGAAGAATAATGTTGAAGAGTTCAGCGTTCATGCATACTACCGACTTTCTAAAGAGTTTGCTCCTCATCAAAGACAAGGTTCTGGGGCGCCTGGGTGGCTCAGTTGGTTAAGCACCCGACTTCAGCTCAGGTCATGATCTCACAGTTCATGGGTTGGAGTCCCATGTCTGGGCTCTGTGCTGACAGCTCAGAGCCTGGAGCCTGTTTCAGATTCTGTGTCTCCCACTCTCTCTGACCCTCCCCTGCTCATGCTGCCTCTCTCTCTCTCAGAAGTAAATAAAACACTGAAAAAAATTTTTAAAAAAGACAGGTTCAGCCCCCACAAATAACTCACAGGTTGGTCCAGAAACAGACATAGAAAAATTATAGTATAATACATGCATAACAGAAATATGGAGCACAAACAGAGGCAAAGCAGCAGATGACAAGTTCTCTTCGCAGAGACATCAGGTTGGGTTTGCCAGACTAAGATACTGTTGCTGATTGTGCAGTGGTGGAAGGAATGGGGAATTTCAGGCAAGAAAGGTATAGTTTTACAGGGTGACACAACAAGGGTCTAGGTATAATAGTAACCAAAGAGTGAGCATTGGCAAAATACATATATTCTCTGTTTTAATACCAGAGAATAAAGAAAACTTAAGAATATATAAAGTTACAGACACCAGAGAGAAATCATTATCATTTGCTTTAGTTCTGGACAGAATCAGCCTTCATTTAGATATATAGTAGAAGAAAAATGTTTTGTTACCATTACAGTCCCATTTTTGATAGAAAAGTGCAGCTGAATTCCCTTCAAAAAGGAAGACATAACGAGGTGCCTGGGTGGCTCAGTCGGTTAAGGATCCAACTCTTAATTTTGGCTCAGGTCATGATCTTACAGTTTATGAGATCAAACCTCACATCGGGCTCCACGCTGACAGCAGGGAGCCTGCTTGGGATTCTCTCTCTCTCCCTCTCTGTCTGCCCCATTCCTGCACTCTCTCTCAATAAATATAAATAGACATTTAAAAAGAAGAAGCTATAAGAAATTACATTTGCATTGCTAACTGAAAAGCAACAGTGCTATAAACAGAAATCTGTGTGAATTTTTTTTCTCAATAAAAATATAATGAAAACTAAACTAAAATCATGCTCCTATTCATTAGGTTCAAAATAAGAAATTTTTTATGTATGTGATACTCATGTAAATCTATAGAAAATTAAATGGACATCCCGTAAAAAATTTGAGTAGTATCAGAAATTCTTCCTTATGTAACAAACCTAATTACCTTGTATATAATATCACATCAGACCAACAGAGTGTATCATATTTTCTAGATTTTTGGCAAACTCCAGAATTCTATAAATATGCCTGGAATGCTTAAGGGTAGACCTACTTTTCAAAATGTTTTCCAGACCAATGGATAAATGAGGAATATCCCCATAATCACTTTGTGTGAAATTTCTTTGACCATGTGTTCAAAATCTCCATATCAAAATTATGTTTATATTTGGGGAAAGAAATTAATTTCCCTTCACAACTACCCACCAGCTTCTTTGACTCAAGTTGTTTTTGCATACAAGTATTTGCTTTTCCTGAATTCGGGTGCTTTTAAAATTGGAAATAAATAGGACATGAGACCATGTGACTATGTTTTTTTTTATCAAAAATCTTAATTTAGTTTCAAAAACCATGCCTAAATTATACTCTTTTGAACAATAAGTGTTTGTTTTTCTTCCCCAGTTCCACAATGGGGATAAATTTTCTGATTATCTTGCAAATGAGTAGTGCAGAAGTACCTGAAAGCCGATGGATGCGTAACAAACATCATTAATTCGCTGGCCAAGTAGCATGAATTTTGTGTTGAAGATGGTATCAGACCATCAGTGGTGAAGCAATAAATTTGCTAAAAGTATAGTAAGGGACTATTTATAAGGTAAAGGCAGGATTGTAGGAAACTGTGAGAGAGGAATGTTTCGGAGACATGAATGGCAGAGTACAGTTACCACGCTAGGCCTTTAGGGAGAACAAGAGGGAGCAAAACCCTGAGAGAGAGACCAAGAAAGAGAGAGAGGGAACATGAACAAGCACAAGCAAGAGACAGATCTTTGTAGAAGAGATGAAGTGAGCTTACTGCATTGCTTCTAATGTCCCTAGAGATTGCGCGCAACACATAGCCTGAAGACAAGAAAGACCCATTGACGGGAAGCTTATGGGTCAACCTCCAGAGCCCAGAGCAGGATGGAGAAGGGTGGAGAGTGAAGAGACGAAAAGAAGATACACTGCACAGCAATTAAACTTACTATTTAGGACTTGAAGTTTCAACTCCAACCCCTAACTATGCCAAAAATAGATGTTGAACACAAACTTGCAAATTTGTGTTTGGTCATATACTCATTCTTTCAGGAATTCTTTTAATTTTTTATTTTTTTACTGTTAGAAGGTGTTGCTTTAGTAAAGTAGGAAATGAACTAGATACAAATATTCAAGCAGCCAAATCACATCTGGAGAGTGATTTAGGCAGTAGGAAGAAAATATGGCCAATGTGTTTGAATATGTACCGTAAGGAGAAAGAAAATTTACTGATTCATATATTCCTTAGTCAAACTTTTATAGACAGTGTACCAGGTTCAATGACATGTTCCCTTAGATTGATCAAATTCAAGAAGCATTACATAAGCAAAGTTTTTGCCTTGAATCACACTGTGCATTTGACTCTATATTTAACTGTCATATTTCTTCTAACACTAACTTTTAGCTATCTGCAAAAAGTGAGATTCAGTATGCAACAGAGTTTTTTATGCTTATTCTCTATATAGTAAAAATACCTTAATAATAAAAAAAAGTTCTGTGAATAATCACGTTTGTTTAGATACAGCCTGTGAGAGAAGCTGAGCTGTCTCTAATTTGTTCCTCACCAAACTGAAATCTTTCAAAAATTAGTTGAACTATGAACTTTTTTTTACCTCATTTTCAAAATATTTTTTGTTAGTTTTGGTTCTGTTTTTGAGATCATCTTCTTTATTACTTTCTGTCAATCATGTACCTATTTCCCACCAAAATAGTGGATTTCAACTGGCTCTTTGTCTAACTGTCTGCCCAGCAGGGACCTCTCAAATTCAGAGCCTCTGTGGACTCTGAGGGAGTATAGATGGGAGCAGTGGGATTGGATGCATGTGATATTTTTCAAAACACAGTATCACGCATAGACCACCAAACTGCCATATTACTTGCCTTTGGAGTAAGTTTCACTAGCCACTGTCTACCTGGCATTCATATCTCGTGAGACTCAGTGCCCATCACAGAAAGTAGGTACTTTTTACAAGACTGGCTACTTAAAAGGTAGCTAAAAGGTAGCTGAATCCAGTTGGAATGAACTATTTTTATCTAAACTTTTGTCTTTGTCCTCACCTGAGGTCACACTTGAGATCATAACCAGTTCTATAGTTTAGTAAAAATAAAGCACATTATCCTACGCACTTAAACATTTCGCCATTACCAGGAGTTTCTTAAGGTTCTGAGTTTTTGTTCCCAAGTCCACTGATATATTTATAAACATAACTTTTGTAATTCATGGAAATAGTTAAGGTGGTAGATTTTCAAAATTAAATCAGGTTCTTACATACGCAGCTCTCGGAACCCTTGTTGAATCTTGACATATACCTCCATTGCAATTTTTATCATGTCTTTTATGATTCAATGGCCTCTCATTTGCATGTATCATAAGTTAATTTGTAACATCATTAGCTGCCTTTATTCGTCTCTAGATTATCTGCTTTTACCAGCGGGTGCATTTTTATATCCTACAATGATCTAGTTCTGCTCTGTACCTAACAGGAACTCATTAAGCTTTTGTCAAAGGAATCAGTATCTTAGTGTGAATTATTTGGTCACGGTCTCTCATTTTGTGAAATACCTATAAGTTTCAAAACTATTTCTATAAAAAAATGCTTTCCTCCATTGAAAAAAGATCTTTCTTCTGAGATAAAATAAAAAATTGATATTGTTGAAGATTTTCAGGCACATCGATTCCTGGCATCCTGGGTCCTATATTCCTAATGCTTCTGCATCATTTTTGTAACTTGTGTCATGAACATTACTACTATTCATCCTGAAGAAGCTTTTCTTTGAAAATATCTTTCTATGAAATCTTACACCATGTAGAGTAAATAGGAATAATGTCTTACAATGACTGCCTACTCTAAAATATGGTGTTTGAATATTTAATTATTATTTTATATATGTAACTATCTTCTTGGCAATAAGACCATGAACCCCTACAAGGTCAGTAGTATGCCAGTTTCTTCTAGGAAGTGTATCCTTAACAAGGCAAATTCAGAGCAAAAAGGTATGACTTCTTTTTTCCAACAAAATTATTTTAAATCTTGGGCTGGGCCATGGAATAATCTCAGCAGAAACAGTTTTGGTCCATTGTTTGAAAAAAAAGCCTACATCTCAGTTTATATGGTTGTAATGGGCATATGGGCATTTATTAACTTACCCTTTGAAGCCTCTGCTGTATCTCTTTTGTGAAAGATAGGTTTCTTTCTTTTTTTTCTTGCTCCACTTTAAATTTTTTTGTTGAAATATATTGGAGATATAACATTGTACACATTTAAGATATACAACATGTTAATCTGATATATATTGTGATATGATTGTCATTGTAGTGATAATTAGCCCTTCTATCACATTGCATAATGATCTTTTCTTTTTAGTGGTTAGAAGTATTAAGGTCTAGTCTCTTAGCAAGTTTGATAATGATAATAGTTTTGTTGTCTATATTCATTATATTGGGCATTAGATCCCTCGCGCTTATTTACTACTCAATGCAAGTGTGTACACTTAAACCTCTGTCCCATCCCCCCACCCCCATCCCTCAACTTCTTGTAACACACCATGGTGCTCTCTGACAATTTGGCATTTTTAGATTTCACATGTAATATCATACAGTACCTGTCTTTCTCTGACTTATCTCACTCATAATATGCTCAAGGTCCATTGAGTGAGTCAGAGTGACTATTTAACATATCTTTAAAAGACAAGAAAAAGTAATTTTTCCCAACTCTGAAGGTTAAAGGCTTTAAAAGATGAAATATACATAATTTCATAAAGCTACCTTTTGGCTTTCTGTGTGTTAGGTACATTTGTAGTCTTTCCTAGCATGAGCTAGATACATCAAGAAAACGTGGAGTGTCGGCGACACAATCAAATGGAACAATCCCATACTATTGGAATTCTCATTTCAGAATTAGAATAAGTTCAGTGTTACAGAACATCTCATCTTAGATTCAGTTAAGGCAATGGCCAGAAAGATGCTCTATAGAATCACAGAATAAGCAAGAGGATTAGATATTTACTGTACTTCCCCTTCCAAAGTATGAAATACGTTCAAAACTTAACTAGGCATTATATGCATGTATAGTTAACATTTAAAATCTTACACATTTCAAAATATTCTCATAACCCCACAGCTGAGAAGAACACGTGCCATTTTAACCACCCCTGCTCAACTGGCGGCAGGAAGAATTGAAACTTGAAAACACCGAAGCAGTTTGTTTACTATAACACCACCATAATAGTAAAAATAACTCTTCTACTTTCATCGGAGGATGCCAAAGAATTTGAAAACATCAATTCAGTAATCTTCACAAAAACCCTTCAATTTAAGTTAAGATAGATCTTCACCAAAGTGAACCTCCTTTCCACATTGTACATTTTTTCTCATCACAGGAAAGAGGCTGACATTTGCCTCCAAATTGAAAATAATGACAGCCCAGACCTTTCACTTCTTATTGGGGTAACAAGCCAAAAGTCTTCAGAAAAGATGTTTGTGATTTTGAGATTCATGAGATGCACTAGAGAATAGGAAGCAAAAAAATGACAGTAAGTAGTTTATTTTAAGCCACCATTAATTTTATTCTTTAAGAAAGCACTGCCTCTGATGTTCTGATAAGAGAGGCTGACAATACACACACATTGGCCATATGTCTCAGTCCTAGAAGGTTTTCTCTCTGGACTAGCAGTATCCCTGAGAAATGGGAGCTTTGCTCTAATAGGCAAGCATGTACTTTTAGAGGAACAGCTGTTACTAACATCGAGGTGGCTATTTTCCCACTTGTCTGTGCATAGCAAGTTTTCCAGTAAAATCTACAGCAGATCCAACATCAGAGGATTAAACCCAGAAACTGGTGAGTCAGATGTGTGCATTAACTTAAGGATACACTGACATCATATGCCATGAAAACAAGTTCAAGAGAATATGGCAGCTCAACTGGGCTTACTCTATGGGGCTGAGATTCACAAAGGCCAATACCAGTCCACTAGGTGTCACATCCGAAGTGATCATTTTACTCTCAGCCATGTAATATTCACTTGGTCTTCCCAAAACGAGAACCTGGTTCAGACCAACCATTTCTGAGACTTGTGACTTTAACAGAAACAAATTGACCTAATTTCAAACAATCTTACAAAGGCATAATGATCAAAACAGTATGGTACTGCCATAAAGATAGGTATGTAGACCAATGGAAAAGAATCAAGAAGCCAGAAATAAATCCATGCATATATAGTCAACTAATGTGTGCAAGACGGCCCAGAACACACAATGGGAAAGGATAGTCTCTCCAATAAGTGATGCTGGGAAAGCTGGACAACCATATGCAAAATATGACACTGGACCCTATCTTACATCATTCACAAAAGTTAACTCCAAATAGATTAAGGACCTAAAGAGAAGAACTACTGAAGCTAGAGTGCTTCTAGAAGAAAACAGGAAAAAAGCTCCTTGACATCCATCTTGGCAATGATTTTGTGGATTTGCCAAAAGCACAAGCAGCACAAGCAAAAATCAGCAAGTAGCCCTGAGGATAATAGAACAGTACCTTAGGGCTGCTGCAGCCTTGGACCTTGCCAGACCCTGGATCGGGCCCTGGGACTCTCCATCAGAAGCCTGAGTGCTTTACCACCAGGTCCTTCTGGCTCCCGGAAGGCTATTGACTTGTGCCTGCTCCTGCATGTTTTCCTCCTTGTTCTGGGCTCTAGCAGTCTCTCTCACCTATGTAACCTCTGGGCCAGGGCTCCTTTCTTCACACCCAGCCTGGTGTCTGGGGCAAGATGAATGAGGCAGGGAAGAGAAGTGGCATCCACTGTCATTGATGTTTGTGTGATAAGTGGTGGGAGTCTCATTCCTTATGGCTGAGTCTGGGATAAGGAGCCTCTGGCTCCCAGGGCATCCAGGTGTTTCTAATCCCAGAAGTCTCCCAGCCCCCTGTAGAACTCCCAAGAGATGAAGCTTCCTCTGGGAAAAGTGATCACAGCTCCAGCACCTCAGGGCCCTGATTCAGCAATTCTCTGAGTCCACCCTTGATGCTACGTCCATCCCAGCCCATCATCTTCCTGCCTCTCCAACAGGACTGGCCCTTAGGATTAACGTAATAGCTCCCAAAGGTTTCATGTCCTAGGGGGGTTAGAATTTCAATGTATACATTTTGGAGGAACACAAAAATTCAACCCATAACATGAGCCAAATGTACTTTTATGGGAGAATAGCTTTCACATGAACTGTTCCCACTCTATGGTGGCCCTTCCAACTTAATCTTCCATAGCACAACAGCCAAGGGGCTGTTATGCGTAAGGGGATCTGCTGGAGTTTCCACAGTGACGGGGAAAAGTAACCCAGAGGATGATTTGTGGAGACTGCGCAGTCCCATTTCACCATTCCTTTCCTGCCCAGCTCCTAGACAGTGAATATACCTTATCTAGACAGATAACCCACACACAGGCCTTCCAAGAACAAGCAATAATGAAAACTCATAGGACAGTCTAAATCTAGATTTTAAAATCAGTTCTCAAAAGGAAGAAAAGCTTTAAGGATGACCTTTAACAACAGAATTCAGAGCAGGTTAGTTTTCTGGAGCCATAACTTCAGACCTCTCCATTCCAGAGCAAAATTTTCACTAGTTGTAGCTATAAAATGGTTTTCTAGGTTAAGAGGAAAATATCCCTCAAAGACTGATTCCCTTCTTGTAATGGTTAATTTTATGTGTCAATTTGGTTATGCCGCAGTGTCCAGATATTTGGTCAAACGTTATTCCGAATGTTTCTGTGAGGGTATGTTTTTGAAGGAGATTTACATTAAATCAGAGGACTTTGAGTAAAATAGATTGTCCTCCATAACGCAGGTGAGTGTCCTCAAATCATTTGAAGGCCTTAATAAAACAAACATTTGACCTTCTCTGAACAAGAGAGAATTCTCTAGAAGACTGCCTTTGGATGCAAACTGCGACTCTTTTCTGGGCCTCCAGCCTGCCAGTCACCTCTGTCAGGTTTTGGACTTGCCCGACTTTTATAAACAATGAGCCAATTCCTTAAGATAAATTATATAAGTACACACACACACACACACACACACACACACACACCCTATTGGCTCTGTTTCTCTGGAGAACACTGAATAATACACTCATCTTAGAAAGCGAAACCATTTTTTATTATTTTCTATGAGAAGTCTTCCAGTCTCCTCTCATCTCAGATTCAAAATAATTTCTGAGACCAGACCAAACCAAGGTCACCTTCTCCATTAATAGAAATGGCTACTAACTAAGTCTGATGTTCCAATAAGCATTGATGTTTTGAGCCCACAGACAATGAAGAAAAAAGTTTATTTATAAAAGAGCGCAAGGATAAGGAAGGAGGATGGGGAAAGAAAAGTAACCAGAGGGATTTTCATAAATGGCTTTAAGTCACCCACTTCAAACTAGGCAGGGGGATTAGTTGCCTTCTCTAGAGAGAAGACTCTCACATTGATCTTGCAACAAAAATACAATGTACTGAGGGAAGTAATGCCAAAAAAGTAATATTATAGAACATATTTGATAAATGTATGTCTCTTAGCAATTTCACATTGTGAAATGAGATTGAAATACCCAAGAAATGGGATTATTAATAGCTCTGCTTGAAATGTGGCATTTTGAAAAATGGCTGATGACCATATCAAGCATGACTGCAATTCTTAATAAGCTGCTTTCTTTGGAAAACACTTGTAATTTGTTATTAACAATGGTTATTAAATGGCCCTGGGTTCTTTTATTGTTGTTGTTGCTGTCGTCATTTACATTTTATTACTAAACATTACAGATTGGAAGAAGTGCTTAGGCATCTCATATGGGAGATGTTCTATGACTTTGCATGTAACTACATAACATTTATGAGGCCACTCTTTCTCAAAGATACCTGCATAATAAACTAAAGTAAGTGTCTATTACTAGACTGATATAAATTGTTTCTTCTTATCTCCAAGCCTTTTAAGAAGCTCTGTTTTCTTGGTTGTAAGAATAAAGATAGCATCTATGTCACAGAATTATAGTAAAAATTAAACCATTATAATATATGTGAGGCATCGTACCTGGCCCTTGATGTACATTCAACAATAGTCATTGTTGTCATTATGATTACCTATCTAAGAGCTCTGCTGGCGGTGGTGAAGGAAGGGCCATGTGGCCTTTTTAATACTGGAGCCATCATTTGGGTCTGTCCTTGACATCAGACCCACACTTAATCCTGTGATTGGCTGTGTTCTATGTTAGTCATGAATTTTTTTATTTCACTTTGTCCCAGCTTGTTCTTCTAAGTTGCACCTCCCTGTTCCACTATATTCCAGTATACCTGGACTTCTCCCTAACCACCAAACACATCCCAAGCTTTCCCACTACTCTTACTGTTTATGTCCCCATCACTGATATCTACTAAATGCCCTGCACTATGCCTCATTCTCTGTCACAAACCTGCTCTTTCTTCATGGTCCACATCAGATGCTACCTTCTCCATAAAACCATCTAATGTATCAATGTGCTCCTTTCTTATTTTATATCCCCACAACATGACTTTGCCTCTCATTGTGCTATCCTTCTTTGCTACAGTTTATTACCATTATAGATCATAAGCTCCTTGAAGACAGGAATTGTGCCCCACACATCTTTTAATCCCAGTTGTCATTTGGCATAATATTTTGTTTGTACATAATACTCAAAAATCAAAAGGTATGGGGTGCCTGGGTGGCTTAGTCGGTTAAGCGTCTGACTTTCGCTTAGGTCATGATCTCACGGTTCGTGGGTTCGAGCCCCGCGTCAGGCTCTGTGCTGACTGCCAGCCCAGAGCCTGGAGCCTGTTTCAGTCTGTGACTCCCTCTCTCTCTGACCCTCCCCTGCTCACGCTGTCTCTCTCTCTGTCTCTCTCCTAGAAATAAATAAAAAAAAATTAAAAAAAAATCAAAAGGTAAACCCCAGAAATAAGGTAATATTTTAATAGATTCCGTTAAAAGGATGACATTGATTACATCATTGAACTTGGACTTGAATTCAAGTGCACAGATAGTGATTCTTAGTGTTAAACAAGAATAACTGCTGCCTCTAAGGAAAGAGTCTCACTCATCAGGGCCAGTATGTATACTTGAAATATTTTAGTTATGACCAGCCAGTGTGTATATTTTTCCCTTAAAAAATTAAGAATATTTTAAATTGTATTTTTTAAAATCCCAAATTTCTATCACTGCTATCAGTGAAGTTCAAGTATTATAAATCACATTCAATTCCTAGTTTTCCTATATTTATTGCCCAACCTCTCTGTCATAAAGAAAAGTCCATTGATTTCATCATTGGAAAAACTCACCATGGGTGACAAGAGGAAAAAGGAAAAGAATTTAAATCGTACATTTTCCTATTTTACTCAGCTTCAAGAGTAATTATACTCAACAACTGGGAAAATCTGACTGCTACTTGTCTTAATCCCTATTTTCAGTCTGTGAATCCCTAAACCCGCAGAATATCTCTTCAAGTTTAACATCTGACAGAAGTTACAGAAACATTATTAACAACATTTCCTCCAGCCTCCCAGCAGATAAACACAATGTCTTCCTTTTAGAAGAAATAAACATAAGGCATAAACAAAGCCACCTGGTGGCAAAACTGTGGCCAATTGAGTTATCCTCTTTCCATTTTTTTCAAGTCTTCTCACTACTTGTGAATTCTATGAGGACGAAGTTTCTGTTTGGGGACAGTCCACTTTTACCAAATGCTTTAACTTTGTGCTAAGCTTCCATTTTAAAAAGGAATAAAGCCTTAAAGATAGAATATACAAAGAATATTTCCATCTTACAAATATCAATGTTTTATTTACATAATGATTTTATTTATTCAACAATCTTGTATTGAATATTCAAGGCCTTTTATAAGGTATATGGCAACGTGTAGGAAGAAATTTGAGAAGTTGCTCAGGTCATTATTGATTGTGAAGAGGATAAAATTAGAGAAGATGATGGTAATGTATCCAGTATAATGCAGTAAATGGATAAGAGATAGGGAGAATCCATGAGGGTTTTAAACAAAAGTATTTTCAGGAAAAAAATCAATCACTTGAGCTGGGAAAATAACAAGACTCAAATAGGTACAGAAGCTTTAAGAAGGCAACAGTACACAGAAAGAACTTAATATTATTTTCATTGGAACTGCTTTTATAATTGTCATCTATATATAATGGTGTGGGTTTCTATACAAACTACTAACGTTCATTTGCTTAAGTAAAAATAATAAATCAACTGAAGAAAAAAGTCTTAAGTACATAGAAAAGTATACAGGAAAACATTATGTACATGGGGGAAAAAAGGTAAAAGACAAAAACCACTAATATACTTCAATATAACCAAAATAGAGCCAAGATCTGAAAGACTGCCCTAGAAGTTGTCACACATTTTATCTGCCGGAAGCTAACATAGAAAAATAAAACAATGTAGATTAGATTCAGAGACTAGTGCTATGTTCTTTAAAATACAGGCTTTTCTTATTCCTTTGCAAATAGATTTCTTTTTTCCTGGCTTTTGCTATTTCCTTCACCACTTCAAGGTTCAACTAAATCTAGATCCCTAGCAAAGTCATTTTAAAACACTGCCCATCTCACACTAAGTTTCCTTGTGTTAGTTACACCATTTGGTACATATTTGTTTTCTTTTTTTTTTTTTTAATTTTATTTATTTCTGAGAGAGAGAGAGAGAGCAGGGGAGGGGCAGAGAGAGAAGGAGACACAGAATCTGAAGCAGGCTCCAGGCTCTGAGCTGTCAGCACAAAGCCCGATGCGGGGCTCGAACCCACGAACCATGAGATCATGACCTGAGCCGAAGTTGGAGGCCTAACCAACTGAGCCACCTAGGTGCCCTGGTACATATTTGTTTTCTACATGAGATTATAAGCTCCTTGAGGGTAGAGGCCATGTATTGCACTTAGAAAAATGTCTGAGTATAGTCCCTGCATTTGTAGGTTCTGATTAATTCCAACTACATTTACAGCAATTCAGGTAAAGAAAAAAATCCAAGTGATATCATAAGACCACTCAATGACTTATTTCTTACAAGATTTAATGTAAGACATTGAAAATTGAGTTAAGTTGAAATGCTACTCAAGTCTAGTCTTGGACCCATGTCATAACACTTAGGAGATAGAATGCATTTACAAAATGTGCTATCCCAACATTTTAATTCAGGAAAACCAAAGTCAAGGTAAGTTAAGATTGCAGGTCTAAATAGTCATACTTTGTAGCATGTTCTTAAACTTAGAACTATAAGACAGTGTGCTTCCCAGTTCTTGCTGTTTCTTCACAATAAGATCATTTATTCAATAAGCATTTGTCAAACACTTGCTGTACACATGCCAGCCATTCAAAATAATATGTGAATTCAGCCTATAAACAGCTTAAAGTCCAGGGCCTGACATATGGTACTATTAAGTAACACCCTGAAAAGAATGCGCAAAAAACCTTTAGAGTTGTTTTAATAATAGAAAACCACATAAAATGTCATGAGTCAGGACATCTGATTCTAATCCTTTGTCTTGAGAAAAGCTGGTATGATTCACCCAGAAGTGACCTATACACTTTCTTCTGAAAGGTTTGCCAATAACCCAAACATGATGCCAGTTCAAAGTATTTACATTTCTGAAATTTCAAGCAGGCATATAGTGTTTTATGTATGATATACTTATTTCAAGAGGGAGCAAAATTACCAACTTCCTGCCTCTGAAGTTTGGTCATTGCTTATCTATCTCTTTAATACTGACAGGAACCAGCTAAACATTAACATCATTATCACTCACTCAAAAACAAATTGATATTCAGTTTCGTTATTCTCATGGCTGTTCATCATCATCACTCAAAAATTTGAAAGACATTGCTTCCCACGTGTCTTTCCAAGCACATTCTTTGATCTACACTTCCTGGAACTAATACTGGTGATGATGATGATGATGATGATGATGTCAATTCAGATATCTGGGAGATTTATGTGTAATGTATAAGCCATGGCTTAAAATTTTCAAATACAGTCCTTGTATATCTGAATGACCAAGTATTATTTATATTGCTAATATCTATATATATGTAAGCTTTTAAAAGTTTTTTTTTTTAAATTTATTTCTAGGGGAGAGAGAGAGAGACAGCGTGAGCAGGGGAGGGTCAGAGAGAGAGGAAGACACAGACTCTGAAACAGGCTCCAGGTTCTGAGCTGGTAGTCAGCACAGAGCCCCAAGCGGGGCTCGAACCCACGAACCGTGAGATCATGACCTAAGCGAAAGTTGGATGCCCAACCGACTAAGCCACCCAGGCGCCCTTAAAAGTTTTTTTTTAAAGATTAACTTGGCATTTCAGAAAAATAATGTACCTAGGAAAGAAAATAAAATTATAAAATTATTTGGAGATATTCTTCCCTTTCAAGTTTAAACAAATTCCCAACTAACAATAATTTTGATTATTTGTATATGGATAAGTGAAATAGAGAATTGAAGTCCAGGTCTGAATACATTATGCCAGTTCAAAGTGTTTACATTTCTGAAATTTCAAGCAGGCAAATAGTGTTTTTTGTATGGTATACTTATTTCAACTCAATGTTCAATTCTCAGTTATTCCTATTTTTTTAAACAATCCCCTTCCAACATATTTTATACACTAGAGTTTACCTCATGGAAGTTAGGTTTTATCCATATCTTGTGTGTGGTATTAAAAATTATTTATTCCCCCCTTTTTAATCTTTCTAAATATATAATTTTAGAGATAGTATGGGTCATTATTTTAGCAATAATGTTTTATATTTATAAATTTTGTATTGCCAAATCCAAAACATTTCCATCTAGTTTTGAACCTTAGGTTTCTCAAAATTTATACATTATCATCATCATCATCATCATCATCATCATCATTTAAAGAGGGGAGAGGAGCCGAGGGAGAAGGGGAGAGAGAATCTCAAGCAGGCTCCATGCCCACTGCAGAACCCAATGTGGGGCTTGGTCTCACAATTGTGAAATGGTGACCTGAGCCAAAATTGAGTCAGACACTAAACCAGCTGAGCTATGGCAGTGCCCCAGTATTTGCCCATTTTTAAAAGTAAAATTCTAAAGATGACTTGATGCTGGTGAATGCTACCAAACATTTAAAGAAGAACTAGCACCAAAGTTTCTCAAATTCCTTGAAAAAATAGAAGATGAAGAGCACATCCTAAGTCAGTCTGAGGTCAAAATTACTCTGATACCAAAGCCAGACAAAGGCATCCTAAAGAAAGAAAACAACAGACCAATATACCTCAGGAATATAGATGCAAAATCCACAATGGAATACTAGAAAACTGAATCCAGCAGCATACTTAAAAGGACTGTATATCATGACCAAGTAAGAATTTATCCCATGAATATGACAGTGGTTCTGTATGAAAAAGAGCAATCAAAGTAATATACTGCATTAATCAAATAAGAGGGGAAAGTCACATGATTATTTCAATTGATGCAGAAACAGCATTTAAAACAATCTGATACCCTTGCATGATAAAACACATTCAACAAACAAAAATAGGGAATCTTTCTCAACCTGGTAAAAGGTATTTATGAAGAACTCACAGCTAACATCAGGCTCAGTGGTGAAAGACTGAAAACTTTCCTCTAAGATCAGTATCAAGATGCTGCTTAATATGTAGAAAATTCTAAAGAATTAACCAAAAAAAAAGCTCTTAGAGCTAGAAGATTCAGCAAAGTCACAGGACTCAAGATCAACTCACAAACAGTTGTGTTTCTATAGACTAGCAATGAATAAATGATTAAAATTTTTAAAAAGTTCACTTTACACTAGCATAAAAAATAATAAAATACTTAGGAATAAATTTAACCAAGAAGGTATAAGACTTGTAAGAAGACTTAAATCAATGGAAAGACATCCTGCGCTCATGGTTTGGAAGACTTGACACTATTAAGATGGCAACACTATCTATGCAATTCTTTCAAAATCCCAATAACCTTCTTGGCAGAACTAGAAAAATAGATCCTAAAATTCATATGGTATTGTGAGGAACCACAAATGGACAAAATAATCTCACTGAAGCAGAACAAACCACTAGGACTCACATGTTCTGGCTTCAAAACTTACCTCAAAGTTATAGTAATCAAAACAGTGTGGTATTGATATGAGAAAATAGGCATATAAACCAATGGGATAAAATAGAGGGCCCAGAAATAAACTCTTGTATATACAGTCAAATGATTTTTGACAAAGGTATGAAGACCATTCAATGGGGAAAGAATAATCTTTTCAACAAAGGGTGCTGAGACAACTGGATGTCTATATGCAGAAGCACAAGATTGGACCCCAACATTACACTGTACGCATGAGTTGACTCAAATGGATGAAAGACCTAAATATAAGACCAAAAACTCTAAGACTCTTTGGAGAAAACATAAGGATATTGATGACCTTAAGTTTGGTAATGGATTCTTATTTGTGATACCAAAAGCAACTACAGAGAAAATAGATAAATTGGACTTCACCAAAATTAAAACTTCTGTGCATTAAAGAACAGTATCAAGAAAGTGAAAAGACAGGGGCGCCTGGGTGGCTTAGTCGGTTAAGCGTCCGACTTTCGCTTAGGTCATGATCTCGCGGTTCGTGGGTTCGAGCCCCGCGTCGGGCTCTGTGCTGACTGCCAGCTCAGAGCCTGGAACCTATTTCAGAGTCTGTGTCTCCCTCTCTCTCTGACCCTCCCCTGCTCACGCTGTCTCTCTCTCTCTCTCTCTCTCTCTCTCTCTCTCCTAGAAATAAATAAAAATATTTAAAAAAAAGAAAGTAAAAAGACAATGTATAGAACAGAAAAAATATTTGCAATTCACCTGATAAAGATCTAGTATCCAGAACATATATTTCAAAAGAAAAAAGTACCTGTTACAACCCAACAATAAAAAAAAAAGACAAACCAATTTAAAAATGGAAAAGGGACATGAATAGGCATTTCTTCAAAAAGATAACACAAATGGTCAACAAGCACATGAAAGATGGTCAAAATCATTAGTTGTCAGGGAAATACAAATCAAAATTACAATAAGATACCACTTCATATCCACCCACTATAATTTTAAAAAAATAAATAAAAGCACCGAAATAACAAGTATTGGTGAGAATGTTGAAAAATTGGAGCCCTCATACAATACTGGTATGTAAAATGGTGCAGCCACTGTAAAAAATAGCTTGACTTTTCCCTCAAAAATTAAACATAGATAAACCAGATAATCTAGAAATTCCCCTCCTAGGTATTTATCATAAAGACTTGAAAATAGACATCCACACAAACATTTGTACCTGAATCTTCATAGCATCGCTATTCACAATAACTATAAGGTGGGAAAAATCCAGATGTCGTCAATGGACAAATGGGTAAAAAAAATATGGTTTATCTACACGGAATTATTCACCCATAAAAAGGAAGTACTGATACATGCTATTACATGGATGAACACTGAAAGCATTATACTAAGTGAAAGTAGCCAGACACAAAAGGTCACACAATGTATGATTCTAATTATATGAAATGTCTGGACTGTGTAAAACCATAAAGAGAGACAATAGATTAGTAATTGTCAGAATTATGAGAAGGGTAATGTGGAAAGGGACTGCTTAATAAGTATAGGGTCTCCTTTGAGGCTGATATAAATATTTTAGAACTGGATAGAAGGGGCGTTCACAACATCGTGAATGAACTAAATGCCACTGAATTGTACACATTAAAATGGTTCATTTTATGTTATGTGATTCATCTCATTTTTTAAAATCTACCCATTGAGATTACTTATTAAGTATATTTTTAAAAATTAAAATAATTCCATGTCCAGAAACTCTCAATTTCAAAAAATGTTCCACGATCATTTGAGTACTTTGTTTTTTACTGTTATTGCTGTGGGTTTTTTTTAAACAGCGGGTGGAGGTGAGTGGCAGGAGACTTGTCATTGTAGGGTCTTTTAAAAAATGTTTTGTTTTATTTGTTTTTGCTTAATTTTTAAGTCAGGCCAAAGACTCAGTAGGGTAATGAATTGGCCAAACATAAGATTTGAGCTTCCTAGAGGACATGCAACAAAATAGAATATCTGACATTTAGTCTTCAAAAATTTAACTACCATTTGACTACTTATGTGTTTATTTTTCTAATGATTTTGTCTACTGATCTAATTTTACCAATTAAATTACAAGTTATTTAAGTGAAATCACAGTACCTTTGACTTATATTCAGTTCACCTATGTGGTGGTGGAAACAGAGTTGGTGATTTTTTTTTTTTTTTTAAGATTTCATTTGTAAGTAATCTCTGCACACAATGGGCAGCTAGAACTCAAAAACCCAAGATCAAGAGTCACATACTCCACCCACAGAGCCAGGCAGGTGCCCTTCATGTTGACATTTTGGTTGATAACCAGATTTTCTTCTATTTTGAATATAATGCCACTTAAACTGGAACCTCTAATATCAATGGAACATTTTTGGAATGTTTTTACACTTTCGTTCGTAGAATTAGAGTAGAGATTGATCTACAGTACCATGCCCTGAATTGATGAGAATTCTTTCTTAGGCAAAGGAACATTTGAAGGTCACTTTGTATATACATTATTACTAAAGGAAAATTATTGACCTAGATATTTCACTTTAAAACCATACCCCTTCAGAAGCTCTACAATCACTTGAGCAAAACTAGAAACTGTTTTTACGCAATCAGCACATTTATGTACACATCCACTGTCTTAATTCTTCAGGATGTCTTCGAAGCCCTGAACTTGACAGTTTTGAAAAGGTGCCTTGTTTCAACATAAAACTATGAGAACACCCATAATGTGGCTGTTTCTTTTCAAAAAGAAAGAATGCAGGGGATTTTTTTTTCTGTTTAAACAAATGCTATTGTTTTATTGCCAATTTTTCTTTAAAGGAACTCATTAATGAATCCAGCAGCCTTATTAGGTATTTTTAATCAGTTAACAGTGCTGTCAGAACTTGTTATGAATTCTCATCCGCTATATGAGAGTTTCTCAGTCTTTAGTCATCCTTTGAACCTGTAACATATATGATGATTTATTTCCAAAATGCTGCTTTAATGTTGTATCATTTAGTAATGATAGGATTTCCTTAAAACAGAACAAAACTAGTTTCTTCAGTTTCATTTCATGAAATTGATGATAAATTAATATTACAATGTGTTAGCATTTTTTCCTACTTCAAAATCTGTATATGTTAAGTGGCATATTAAATATTAATTCCACTGAGTTGGAACCACTTGGAAATGCCAGCAAACGCCCCTTGTAATGATAGGAAAGGGTCTTCTCCCCAAAAACAAATCAATCTGAAGTTTGCTTAAAAGTCAGCAAATGACATTTCACTCATTTATGTCAAACTTATGGAAATTCTGGTTTACTTGCACTGCTGTGCTTTCAAAAATCTAAGCTGAATTTCTTGAAATACTATATTATCCAGAAGGGTTCAGTGTTTTTTGATACCTAATTAATTTGTTCTTGTAAGAAATATCAAACTAAAACATGACCTGAAAATGAATTATAAAGAAATTCAAAGTGCTAGATTAGTGAACTAGAACCCACTGGAGCTGCTATTCACAACATTTATTCCATGAAAATATGCATATTACTTCAACCTACATACATATATTTTCTATTTTTCTCCACTTTGATTCACAACCGCCTTTCTGTCATCTCTCGTACAATCACGGAATAGCCAAAAACAATTTATGATGCTCAATCTAGAGTCCAAAAATCGTATTTTAACAAGATGCTTGATGCCGTTTTTTATTTTCTCAAAAAAGAAAGATAAAGTGAGACTGACAAATTAGGATTTGGGTCACTCATTTTCAGTCATTCACTAAGCCACAAACAGGAATTGTGCTCTCTGCCACATAACCCATATTGTATTAAATAGTCTGGGGAATGTAAGTGAAACAGAAGGTGTGTCCTCTTCCTCCACAGTGTAAACAATAAAAATGTATCCCCTATACAAACACTGAGTAGGTGTTATGTGCAAAAACATTGTCAAAATAGAGAAAGAAGAGAAGTAATCTGGTTCCTAAACATAAGTTTTGTATCGATATTTTCAGCAAGTAGACCATTAATGACCAATCCTCCTGAATATCCATTCTAAAGAAATTGAGGGCAATTGAAAGATGAGAATCTACTACCTAGATCATCAAAAGGATACCCCACAAGTAGATTTTGGCTTCAGAAGATATGAACTATTCCCAGCACGCACGGATCTTTCCTCTTTTGATACGCCAGTAACCCGCCCCACTGGAAGAAAATCTCTGCATTTCATACGGCTTCATACATTTTACCTTGAATGTTATAAACTAGTAGCCCTTCGATGTCTGGTAAATAACATATCATCAATCAACACTAGCGATGAAAGTCAAGTATGAAAAGGCACTAAAACATGCTGCATTTGTAAGAAGCTGAGCAACCATCCGTCATTTGCCTCTCACACTTAAGTAACAACTACCCAAAATGGGGTTTGGGGCAGGTGGGCGAAGGAAGAAACTTCAAAATAAGCAATATCCAAACCAATGAACTCCTGGGAAAAATTTTTTTTTCTTAAAAAAAACTAAATGGAAAGTATCAACCAATCTCTACATAGTAAATTTTATTTTTCATTAAGGATTATGAGAAACAAAAGAATGTACAATATGCAGAAGATGGAGTCTTTGCTTCAAATGTCATTAGCTAATCATCACTGTGACACATACTTCATTTCTAATACAGCTTATTAATGATGCCCATAATGACATACTGTTTGAGCTACAAAAGCTTTTCTAATCTCCGAAATCTCATTCTAATTTTAGCAAACACCTGTTATCAATATATTACTACACAAACCATAGAAGTACGGCCATTACAGGGAAAAATTGTATCACCAATGCACATTTTAAATAATACAGAAAACGTAATGGTCTGTAATCCAGTTTTAAGCCATTTCTGAGTCGTGAACTGGGAAAGTGCTACAAAAACCCATTATATTTAGAGATTAAAGGAGGAAATATTGGATTGTCAAGATTTCAAGCTGCAAATCTGTGGTTTTAAAAAAAAAGACATCTCAAAGCAATGAAATAGACCATGACTCCATTTGTATTTATTGTGTTCACTTTTCAAATTCACTGAAAGGATGACTGAGAAATTTCTTGTGATTTCTGCAAGAGAAAAAAAAAGCGTACCCGCCATTCAGTTCTCAGAGTATATTTCCTTTCAAAAGGCCTGGAACATGTTCATACTTTATCCATTACCTAAACCCTTGCAATATGTAATCCACAGTAAACCTGAGACGTTGAAGATGAGTTTCTTTAAGGGCAGAATCAAAGAATTTACGGGGCCAGTTCTACTTATGGTAAGGATATTTGGCTTAAGACCAGACACCGAGAGTTCCTACCTGCGAAGACAGGACACGTCGCAGAAGTAGATCCTAAAGGAGATGCTTGAACTTGGGCCAGGAGTGATAATAGAGCCAGAGAACAAAAGACAAGCTATTGAGCCAAAAGGCCTATTGCCAATTAATCTTTTATTGTAAAAGTGAGACATTTCATATATAAGCACGTTCATGAACAAGAAAACCAAAAGGAATTCTTGCTCCCAGTTTTGGGGTTAGAATAGAGTGAAGACAAATAATTAGAAGTAAAAGAACTTTATAGAGAAATAAAAGAAACTTCTTTCTTTTCAAAGAATTTGAAAAGGCTTTAAGTCCACAGGGGTTAACACGCAGTGGACCTATCACTCTGACAAGAACAACTTAGAGAGAAAAAAAAAATCTAAATGCGACCACTCGTAAGAAATGAAAAGTCCCTGATTTCCATGAATACATGGCATTCAGCATGAGTCATTCAAGGTCAAAGTCAAAGGCTAATTAATTAATTGATTTATATTAATGTTTTATTCTTTGAAATTTAAGTGTATCCTAACACTTCAAAGTATCAGTGTTTATTTGAACCAGAACAGAAAGGTCTCTAATGCAATTATCTTGTGAACTACTCATAAACACAGTGGCTTTGTGCTAAAAGGTGTAAATATACTCAGTGCTGAGAGCGGCTCCATAAAATTCAGGGAATAAAATCTCTTGCTTGTTCAACATTTCCTCCAGAGCTGTGTTGTAAATAAAAATATGGGGTGTACTAGGAAAACTTGTTTAAAGGTTTTGGTCTAGTCATTTCAGTCAAATTAATTTGACATAAACCAGAACTCTGAAACTAACAAATAGAATTTCTCCCTTCATTACTTTTGTTAATTTCTGGGGGAAAATCAATGAAATTGATTATTTTCTTCCATGACTTCCTATAAGCTGTGCCAAGAAGAAATAAACAGACATAATCATACCTTCTCCTAAGGAGGATAAATATAAAGTACATCTCTATGTCTGCAATTTGAAGGCTTCATACAAATAGCATTTGGGAAAGGCCATACTCCATTAGTGAACACTGGGTTAGGAAATTTTTTACTTTTAATCAGGTTCTCCAGCTTCAGCACTATTGACATTCCCGGCCAGAGGATTCTTTGTTTTGGGAGGGGGATGCTGTTCTGTGCACTGTAAGATGTTTACCAGAATCCCTGCCCCTACCCAATAGAAGCAGTAGTACTCTCCCCCGATTCGTGACAACTGAAACTTTCCAGAAGTCTCCTGGGAAACAAAATCATTCCAGTTGAGAACCATTTTTTTTTTTTAACTTTACTAATATTTATACTAATGATGCAAAAGCAGTGAGGGGTAAAACTCTTGGCACCTTAGCACAGACCAAACAGTGGCACTTGTATAACAAATCCCTTGTGCTTGTCATCTGAATGACAAAGGAAATTTAGGTTATAAAATTAGAGTTGTAATTAAGGAGCAACAGTTGTTCTGATCATGTCTTCACTCCGTTGATCCCAACTCAGGTACCCAGAATGCCTCATCTGCTTTCCTATTCCCTCACCCTGAAGAACAAATGGAATTTTGCCTAAGGTGGGACATCGAAGGTAAGACTTCTTTCTCAGACTCTGAAGGATTATTACTGAGGATTTGCTCCGAAGAGTAACCTGAAGGAAAGTGAGGAAACCGAATAGGAAGGAAGAGCCACGTAGGAAATGGCTTCAGTTGTGATCTAGCTTCAGCCTGATCCTAGGAAAGCTTTGGAACATAAAAGTTGCACCACAGAGAAGGTTCTGCCTACAGTACATCCTACTTGGGGGCAAGAGGCGGGCCTTACACACCATATCACTCAGCCATTGGCTGCCAGCCCACAAGCATGACACAGAACCTTCTGGGTAAAGCAGATCCTTCAAAAAGACTAAGGCTGTGGACTCCTAGCAGTCAACACCCACAGCAGTTGGAGGGTGGGAGCTCCCCTCCAGCAAAGGAATCTGAGGCATCAGGTGCTATGTCCAGTACGGATGACTTTCTCTAATAGACAAACAAACAAGAAACCACCTCCCATGCCCAAGTGGGGCTCTCAATAGGTCCCCTCGCTGGGTACCTCATGGGAAATTGAAAGCCACAGCCTGACATTCAAGAAGCTGAGTGATAATATGGCATTCATGTATAAAAGAAAAATGATAGGCGCTAAACATTCAGTGAGAAGTTTTAAGAGAAGACAGTTTGATTACTTTGTTGATTATGATAATATCTTTCTTATAATTTACATAATTACATATTACCCTTCACAATGATAATTGTAGGAATTTTTTGGAACTAAACAGGAAAGTATATATCTTCATTTTTGTGGCAAATAACTTACAAAATTTTGTCAATGAAAATGCCACAGAATTATTTTTTGCCATTTCATTAGATTTGATAATGTTGAGTACCAAAATGAGACATTTCCCCCCTTTAATTTGCTCTAGAATATTTTCCATAAGTATTTGAATAAAGCAACAGTTCTAAAACTTTGAAATCTCAGGACCTCCCCTGTACATTTTTAAAAAGTATTGAGGACCATGAAATCTTTTTATTGTGTGTATTATACTTAACAATATTTACTGTCTTAGAAAATAATACTGAGAAAATTTTAAATATTTATTGTTATTTAGAGACAATGGCAATCTATCACATGCTAACATATATAATATATTCTTTTGCAGAACAGCCACATTTTCCCAAAAATGTTAGTGAAAAGAATGGCATTAGTTTACATTTTGCAAATCTCTTTAAGTATCTGACCTAATAGAGGAGATAAAAAGTTGGTTTGGGTAAAGCATATCTAGAAAATCATCCTCACGCATATATGTATGAGGAAAGGAAAAGAGTATTTTAATTGTCTTTCCAGATAATAGTGAATAGTCTTCTTTACTAATACACCAAAAATTGACAACTCATAGTTTTTAAAGAATGTTACAATGCGGAATCTGGAACTATTATCAGTGAACTTTGCATACTCATACTAAAATTCCTTGCCCTATTTTACAACTTGAATGGATCCATTTTTTATCGTAGGCATGGTTTTGTAATATTGTGCATTATTGTATGGAAAATATTGGTTTATTAAGATATGTACATCATCCAAATATTGACACATTCCATTAGTAAAAAAAAAAAAAAAACTACTTGTTTAATATTATCACTGATCTTTTTTTTCCTAAAGAGTTGGCTTGCGTTGTTTTTAATTTTAATTACGGGATAATTAGCATACAGTGTTATGCGAGTTTCAGATGCACAATATAGTGATTCACCAGTTCTCTACATTACTCAGTGTTCATCTCATCAAGTGTACTCTTAATCCCCTTCACCTGTTTCAACCATCCCTCCACCCACCTCCCCTCTGGTAACTACCTGTTTGTTCTCTGTAGTTAAGAGTCTGTTTTTGTTTGTCTCTTTGTTCTTTGTTTATGTGTTTCTTAAATTCCACATATGAGTGAAATCATATGGTATTTGTCTTTCCCATTTAGCATTATACTCTCAGGACTTACCCATCTTGTTGCAAATGGCAAGATTTATTCTTTTTATGGCTGAGTAATATTCCATTGTGTGTATATGTATGTAGGTGTGTGTGTGTGTGTGTGTGTGTGTGTGTGTATAATGGCACTTATTCATCCATTCATCTATCAATGGACAATTCCACAATATGGCTATTATAAATAAAGCTGCAACAAACAGAAGGATATAAATATCTTTTCAAATTAGTGTTATTGTATTCTTTTGGTAACTACCCGGTAGCAGAATTACTAGATCAGATGGTAATCCTATTTTAATATTTTGAGGAAACTTTATACTGTTTTCCACAGTGCCTACACTAGTTTGCATTTCCACCAACAATGCAAGAGGTTTCCTTTTTCTCCACATTCTCACCAGAATTTGATGTTTCTTGTGTTTTTTATTTTAACCATTATGACAGGTGTGAGGTGATATCACATTGTGGGTTTAATTTGCATTTTCCTGATAATTAGTGATGTTGAAAATCTTTTAATATGACTGTTAGCCATCTGTCTGACTTTTTTAGAACAATGTCTTTTCATATCTTCTGCCCATTTTTAATTAGATTATTATTTTTTTGATGTGCAGTTTTATAAGTTCTTTATCTATTTTGGATACTAAACCCTTATTAGATATATCATTTGCAGGTATCTTTTTTCCATCCAGTACATTATCTTTTTGTTTTGTTAACTCTTTCTTTTGCTGCACAGAAACTTTTTATTTTGAGGAAATCCCAATAGTTTATTTTTGCTTTTGTTTCCTGTGCCTCAGGAGACATATCTTGAAAGAATTTGCTACAGTTTATGTCAAAGAGGTTACTGCTTTGTTCTCTAGGATTTTTATGGTTTCGTGTCTCACATTTAGGACCTTAATCCCTTTTGAGCTTGTTTTTGTGTGTTATGTAAGAAAGTGGTCCAGTTTTAATCTTTTGCATAGAGCTACCCAGTTTTCCCAACATCATTGCTCGAAGAGACTGTCTTTCTCCCATGGTATATTCTTGTCTCCTTTGTCAAAGATTAATTGACCATATAATCATAGATTTATTTCTGGACTCTGTATTCTGTTTCATTGTTATATGTATCTATTTTTGTGCCGGTACCATACTGTTTTGATTACTATAATTTTTTTAGTATACTTGAAATCTGGGATTGTGATACCTCCAGTTTTATTTCCTTTATTTTTAATTGCTTAGGTTATTTGTGATATTTTGTGAATCCATACAAATTTTAGGATTGTTCTAGTTTGGTGAAGAAATGCTGTTAGTACTCTGATAGGGATTGTATTAAATCTGTAGATTGTTTTCTTTTGGGTAGTATAGACATTTTAGCAATATTTGTTCTCCCAATCCAAGAGCACAGATTATTTTACCATTTTTTTGTGTGTCATCTTCAATTTGTTTCATCAGTTTTTCATAGTTTTCAGATTAGAGGTCTTTCACCTCCTTGGTTAAGTTTATTCTGAGGTGTTTTATTATTTTAGTACAATTGTAAATAAGATTATTTTCTTAATTCCTTTATATGCTACTTCATTATCACTGTATGGAAATGCAACAGATTTCCGTACATTAATTTTGTGTCCTGCAATTACTGAATTCATTTATCAGTTCTAATAGTTTTTGATGAATCTTTAGCGTTTTCTATATATAGTATCATATCATCAGTAGATAATGACAGTTTTACTTCTTCCTTACTAATTTGGATGCATTCTATTTCTTTTTTTTCTCGTGCTATGGCTAGGCCTTCCAGTACTATGTTGAAGAAAAATGATGATCGTGGACATCCTTATCTTGTTACTGATCTTAGGGGGAAAGCTCTCAGTTTTTTACCATTGAGTATGATGTTAGCTGTGTGTTTTTCAAATATGGCCTATACTATATTGAAGTATGTTGCCTTCAAAACTGCTTTGTAGAGAGTTTTCATCATAAATGGATGTTGTACTTTGTCAAATACTTTTTCTGCATCTATTGAAATTATCATATGGTTTTCATCCTTTTTCTTGTTGATTTAATGTATTCACCTACATTGGAACACCCAGATACATAAAACAGCATGAAGAAACTGATAGTAATGTAATAAAACTGGGAGACATTAACATCTCACTTATGTTAATAGATAGACCATTTAGGTAGAAAATGAAGAAGGCAAAGGTGACTTTGAATGGCCCATTGGACCAGATGGTTCTAATAGATATATTCAGAACATTCCATGCAAACACACCAGAATATAGATTCTTTTCAAGTGCACTTGGAACATTCTCCAGAAGAGATCACATAATATGCCACAGAACAAGACTCAACAAACTGAAAGGCATTGAAGTCATACCATGCATCTTTTCCAACCACAATGCTATGAAACCGGAAATAAACCAAAGATAAAAATCTGAAAAGAGCAGAAATACATGGAGGTTAAATCACATGCTACTAAACAATGAATGGGTCAACCATGAAATCATAGAGAAAATAAAAAAATACACGGAGACAAATGAAAATGAAAACACAATGGTCCACAATCTTTAGGATGCAGCAAAAGATCCCTGCATCCCTCCATCAAATGCTCTGAGATTAGTAAACAAGTCTTCCATATGCCCCAGGCACTTTTCAAACTGCTGCGTCTATGCCACATCTCAGTGGGGCTCTTTGTTATGCTGTCTCTTTAAAAGCAGGGACTTCCTATTGCCCTCTGGCTCTCTCAGAGCCCAGTAGCTGAGTTTTAAAGTTGCAGGTTTAAGCCCCACTGATTGTAAAAACTTGCAAAGTTGAGCCCCTCTGGTTTTCAAACCCAAATGTTATATGCCTTACACGGGGTCTGCTCCTCTCCATTTTCTGTGCTAGAGGTGTCCGTCCCTCCTGCTGACGGTCTGATGAGTCACTTGGATTCTTGACTGCATCACCACCCTTCTTACCCTTTTAAATATGGCCTCTTATCTACATTTATCAGCATTTATTGGAGAGTCTGTTCTGCCAGTCTTTGGGATTTTACTGGGTTATTTACACTAATGTGGGTGTCATCCATGGGACAGGGTGAACTTAGGGTGCTCCTACTCTGTAATCTTCCCCCTTAATTAAGTCGCTCAATTAACTATCAACACTGGGGCACCTGGGTGGCTCAGTGGGTTAAGCGTCAGACTTCACCTCAGTTCATGATCTCGCAGTCCTGCATCGAGCTGACAGTTCAGAGCCTAGAGCCTGTTTCAAATTCTGTCTCCCTCTCTCTCTGCCTCTCCCCTGCTCATACTCACTCTCTCTCTCACTCTTGCTCTCTCAAAAATAAATAAAACCTTAGAAAAATTAAGTATCATCATTGATCTTATCGGAAAAGTCTGTAAGTACAGGAAGTAGTCAAATTCACAGGGGTAGACATAGTTTTTCAAAATTTAAATTTTCACCAGCAACAAACATTATTATTTCTCTTCCTTGAGGTGACCCACTCACTTCATTCACTTTCAAGAAACATCTACCAAATACACAAGGCTGATGAGCCGTAGTTTGGCAGTCATTCTTTCAAGTAAAAATCGTGTTCCATAAAAAAAAGTGGCGAATTCAGATGGCAACTCGAACAGTTGCTTGAGGATTTTTCCTAAGAACAGACATTATAATTCAGTCAGCAGTGAAAGTGCTTCATATATATTCCCATTTCTTCCCACAGAAATATTTTTAAAAATGTATTCAAAGATTGAGGTTAATAAAATTAGTATTTTTTTACTGCTTCACCAAGAGTATCTTTTTAAATTCAAGTTAGTTAACATACAGTGTAGTCTTGGCTTCAGTAGAACCCAGTGATTCATCTCTTAACAAATGACACCCAGTGCTCATCCCAACAAGTGCCCTCCTTAATGCCATCACCCATCTAGCCCATCCCCCCACCTGCTTCCCTTCTAGCAGCGCTCAGTTTATTCTCTGTATTTAAGAGTCTCTTATGGTTTGTCTCCCTCTCTGCTTTTATCTTATTTTTTCTTCCCTTCCCCTATATTCACCTGTTTTATTTCTTAAATTCCAAATGAGTGAAGTCATGTTTGTTTTTCTCCGACTGACTTACTTTGCTTAGCATAATACACTCTAGCTTCATCAACGTTGTTGCAAATGGCAAGATTTCATTCTTTTTGATCACTGAGTAATACTCCTGTGTGTGTGTGTGTGTGTGTGTGCCACCTCCTTTTTATCCATTGATCAGTTTTTGGACATTTAGACTCTTTCCATAATTTGGCTATTGTTAATAGCATTGCTATAAACATTGGGGTACGTGTGCCCTTTTGTATCACCATTTTTGTATACTTTAGATAAATACCAAGTAGTGCAATTGCTGGGTCATAGAGTAGTTCTATTTTGAACTTTTTGAGGAACCTCCATACTGTTTTCTAGAGTGGCTGCATCAGTTTGTATTCCTTCCAGCGGTGCAAAAGTGTTTGCCTTTTTCCACATCCTCGCCAACATCTGTTGTTGCCTGAATTGTTCATTTTAGCCATTCTTACGGGTGTGAAGTGGTATCTCATTGTGGTTTGGATTTTTATTTCCCTGATGATGAGTGATGTTGAACATCTTCTCACTAAGAGTATTTTTAAGCCAAAATATGGCTTAAATACGTGTGTGTGTGTGTGTGTGTGTGTGTGTGTGTGTGTGTGTTTAATCCAAGTGTATTAACCACAACAGTTTGGTGCCACTAACTTCATCTGTGCTAAGGTGCCAGCAGTTTTATCCACCATTGTTTTTGTATCTAATATAAATGTTAGTGAAAGAGCCAAATAGTGTCTTAGTATAACCATGAAAATAGTTTTGACTCAGAGATCCCCTGAGAGCTACTGACAGAAATCCTCAAAGAACGATACATCACACTTTCAAAACCACAATAATGGATAAAGAAACCTTCAGAGACATTCTATGATTCCCTTGCATTTTCATACATTGGCTTTCTGCTTAAAGGCCACTCCAACAAAGTGTACGACCGTGGAAATGAAGAAACTTCACATCGGTAGCATTTTCATCTCGAACCATCAGGACCATAATCTCAGGAAGCCCCGCTTTCTTATCTCTGTCTCTTAATCTCACCTGTGTTTATGGAGAACTGATTTCAAATGGTGCAAATCCAGGCTCTGGCTGGGAAGAGAGAAGATGAGAAACAGAAAATCTAGATGGGATTTGTAGGGGGGTTGGACTTGGTGAAGTTAGGAGTTACTGTGCAAAGTTTCTTATTTAATATCTGAAATAACTTGGTTAAGTAAAGAATTACTTAACTTCCATGATCACTTCCCCTTCTACTACTCCCTGATTGTAAGCAGTGGAAATACATACTGCAGTCCATTTTATAGACAATCACCTTTCTCATCACTGGAATTCATTACTGGTTAAAATTTGAGTAGTATCTTAGAAACAGTTGAATATGGAAAAGTCATTTTGCATCCTTTTAATCAAGCATAGCACATATTACAGCTATCCATAGAAAACAGAAGGAGCTCTAAGGAAATTTCTTCATATCACATTTAGGAACAATTAATCCCCAGTAGACTATCTGATATTCTATGTACTGCCAAAATAATCATTCCAGAGATTTTCATTAAACTTTTACTATATGGGGGTGGGGGGGGGGGTGGGGGGGGGATGTCTGTGTGCAATTCATCTTTTTGAAATATTGTTCCTCTTTGACCTAGTCTGATGTCTTGCTATACCCTGCTAGGTCCTTCAGCTAATTTTCATGCCAAATCCATCCACTGTGTAGTATTTCAGTTATCTTTGCTCCATTGCACACTGGAAAAATGTGTCCAGAATCTTGGGCAAACCACTATACCAGGATTTGTAACATTTGTGAGGTGGATTACATCTTAAAGTGACTTTGCAGGCAAAGCATCATATTGGGGATTTATGTGAAACCAAATAATGAGAAAGACTCATGAATCTACAATTAATAAATTTTGTGTAAAATTAAATTGAAGAATGCTAAATTACAATGATAATGTGCTAAATTGTTTCCTGTTGTATGTATACAGTATTACAATATTGGTAAAGAAGAATATTTTCCAAAACCAAGTTTAAGCAGAAGTCTTGAGATTTAGGGTATGCTTTCTGTTATTAAACAAGCTCTTATGATCTACACAGTAACTTATTGAAGAACTTAAGAGAAAAAGGTGCTTTATAAATGATGTTAAGTAATCCTGAACTTTTAATCCCCAGAACTCCACATGTTTGTCTGACAGGTCCGGGGGAAGCTCACCTTAGTTTGAGGGTTCTTTGTTTTTTATGATCCAATCTTTTCATGTATGTTAAGAAAAGTGGGAGAACAGTGTCATTTTTAAATTGAGTCAAATAAAGATTAGTTTTTCTTAAAGTAGGTATTTTTTTCATGATAAAAAATTTGAAACTAGAATTATTCATAAATGTCTTTACCCTACAATATAATTTGATAATGAAAACTAACGTCTAGAATCTTGTATATATCTAGCACTAAACATTACATGTTTAACACGGGAAGTAGTACTATATATACATATATAGAAAACACTAAAGCTCAGTTGCATTTTTTCTTTATACTTGACATTATTATTCCAATTCTGTTAGATACAAACTTTCTTACTTGAATCTTTCAGTATAGGTCTTTATGATCTCTCTTTGTGAATTTAAAACTTTATCCTAACAGAACAATTCTTCAGCTATTCCCTAAAGGTCTCACTGAAATTGATTCAACAAGGACTATCACAGGTTGTAGATGATTGATCACAATAGCCTCTAGAGTATTATTCTAAAGGAACCTGATGATAGTTCCCAAAAGCTTCTCATTTTCCTAACAGGGTGAAATCTATCTTAATGGTTCCCTATGAAAATAATTTAGAGGGGAGAGCCTCTACTGAGTTAACCATTATGTTACCAAAATAACTGAGTTAGCAGTTTAGGAAATGTAAATCCCTTTAGTAAAGGATATTAATGCTTTTTATTATACTTTTGGTTCCGTATAGCTTAGTAAAGTTGATAAAATAGTATTCCCCCTAGTAGATCAGTATTTCCATGGTTATGTCTTGTCACAAGTAGGAAATGCAGAAGACAATGATTACCCATCTCTCTTCCTATATGCTACCAAAATCCAGTAAGTAAAATCAGGTCATCAGTTATAAACCATGATATTCCAACATTCAAATGGTTTTGACCCACCAAATCAGAAATTTCAACTTAATAATTTCTAAATGAAATTTGACCTAATGCCAATCAATTTTTCCTTTATTAGGATCATTTCATGCTATCACCAAAAAGGGCTTGCCTTGAGAGATAGTGGGTTAAAGATGCATATCCTCACCCCAAGGCTACCTAAAGTAAACTCTTGAAAATAAATGAATGATCTATGGTCCAAGTACAAAATTATTCACTGCTGCTCCACAGCTGAGAGTCCTGATTCAATCACAGACATTAAGTAAAGTGATATAAATATCGTGTGACAATATTTTGGAGGACATTAACAGAATAACTAGCTTGACCCTGATATTACAATATAATTGAATTAAAATATCATTTAACAAAGTAAAATTAAAGAATTGTCCCAAGAAATACAAATCAAAACCACAGTGAGATACCACCTCACAGCTGTCAAAGTGGCTAAAATTAACAACTCGGGAAACAACAGATGTTGGTGAGGATGTGGAGAAATGGAAACCCTCTTACACTGTTGGTAGGACTGCAAACTGGTGCCGTCGCTCTGGGAAACAGTATGGAGGTTCCTCAAAAAGTTAAAAATAGAACTACCCTATGACCCAGCAATAGCACTACTAGGAATTTATCCAAAGGATAAATGCTGATTCACAGGGGCACATGTACCCCAGTGTTTATAGCAGCATTTTCCACCATAACCAAATTATGGAAAGAGCCCAAATGTCCATCAACTGATGAATGGATAAAGACGATGTGTTTATATATATAATGGAATACTACTTGACAATGAGAAAGAATGAAATCTTGCCATTTGCAACAATGTGGATAGAACTGAAAGGTATTATGCTAAGTGAAATCAGTCAGTCAGAGACAAACAGATATCATATGTTTTCATTCATATGTGGAATTTGAGAAACTTAACAGAAGACCATAGGAGAAGGGAAAGGGAAAAAAATAGTCTCAAACAGAGAGGGAGGCAAACCGTAAGAGACTCTTAAATACAGAGAACGAACTGAGGGTTGATGGGGGGGGGGGCGGGGAGAGGGGAAAATGGGTGATGGGCATTGAGGAGGGTACTTGTTGGGATGAGCACAGGGTGTTGTATGTAAGCGATGAATCATGAGAATCTACTCCCGAAGCCAAGAGCACACTGTATACACTGCATGTATACACATGTATACACAGGTTAGCTAACCTGACAATAAATTATATTTAAAAAAATGTATTGTCCCAAGAAAATTATAAAGGAAGGAAAAAAGGTCATAACGACTGATCATTGAACTATGAATAGGTTACAGAAGACACAACTTCATATTGAGAGTCAAAATGACAGGCCCTTCACCCTTACTGATACCCTCAGAGAAACATGAAAATCACATCACTTCATTTTTATCTACCAAAAACCAAGCAGAAATTGGTTTACTTAGTTAAGCTTATCTCTATTCTTTCCGGACTTTTAAAGTGTATTAGTTAATTTAAACTAACATGGTTTGTCCTGGCACTCTTGACTAGTATTCTCATTACATATTTGTCTGTCTATTGTCTTTCCTGGACTAGGCCATTCATGTCCAATGACTAATACATTTCATTGCTATATATTTTTGGAGAAAGAGTTTATGTTTGAAACTCCTTTAGCAATGTTGTCAGCATAATGAATAATTGGAGAGATTATGAAACGGTGTCTTTTGGCATGTATTATTGTTTTATTATCAGTGGCTCTTTTTAAATATGTAAAGCACATTATGTTCTTATATTCAAAATTTGGCAAACAGCCACATGTTTGTTTTCAGTTTTGTCTTACAGGCACCAGTTAGTATCACAGTGACCTAACTTTTCACTATCCTTGTATTTTTGTTCTATTTTTATTGTAAGTCTATTTTCAGATTGCCAAGTCCAATTTTGTGTAAGAGACATGTAACACATATACCCACAGCCCCACACATATCATCATCATCATCATCATCAACGTATTCTATAGGAACAGAATAAAGAGTAAAGCATAATTATAACAGTAAAAGAGATAACATTTTTTGTAGATATTATTTCACTATTTGTATTATTCCATTATTTGTCTAGATGCTCAATGCAAGAAAGTAAAAAGGTGCAAGCATTCCTTAAAGTGGCCAGATTCAGTAGCATCATATAAAAATCAGTAGTTTTCTGGGGTGCCTGGGTGGCTCAATTGGTTAAGTGTCCAACTTCAATTCAAGTCATGATCTCATGGTTCATTAGATTGAACCCCAAATCGTGCTCTCTCCTGTTAGCACAAAGCCCACTTTGGATCCTCTGTCCCCTCCTCTCTTCCTTCCCCTGCTTGCACTGTCTCTCTCTAAAAAATAAATAAACCTATACAAATTTGTTTTAAATCAGTAGTTTTCCAACAATCTACTAATTATCAACTAGAAAATAGAACAGGAAGAAATCCTGTTCACAATAGCAATAAGCAGAATATGAGAAATAGTCTCTCTTTTTTTTTTTTTTTTTTTTTTTAGAAAATGAGAAATAGTCTTAATGAGAAAAGGAGTCCTATATACACAGGCTGTAAAATTTTATTGTATACATCTGAAAGATGAAAAATAGAAATGGGTACAAATATTATGGTTGAGAAAACTCAATATTATACAGAAGTCAATTCTCCCAATTTAATTAGTAAGTTTTAGGCAATCTTAAATCCCAAACAGAAATTTTCTAAGCTACCTGACAATTATTCTCAGGTTTATCTGTAATAGTAAAGCAAATAAATATAGTAAAAGAAATGTTGAAAATAAGTAGAGTGAGTGAGGATGTGACCTACGACATATCTAAATAAAGCCCCAAGAATTAGTAAATAAGTGGATCAATAGATCCAGGGAGATAGGTAAGCAATAAACCCAGGTGAATATATGGACTTAGATGCTGATAAAGCATGGTACATGAATAGAAAAAAGTCTGAACTAACTTAACAAATTGTAATGAAATAGTAAACACTTTATTTGGGAAACAAAGAGTATCTCTAATTTACACCACACTCCTATAAACATTGCATTGGTTTAAAAGTTAAACATTATATAGCAAAACTATCATAGTATAAGAAAAAAACAGAAAAATTATAATATTGGGATAAAGAACATCTTTGGAAGTTACAACCAAAACCTAGAAATCATGACAAAAGAGAAAATCACTAATAAATTATACTGTAAAAAATTAAAAGTTATTTTAATAAATAAAGAAAATTGATACCACTTGTAAGTATTAAATCGTAAGTGAAAGATGAGCAAAAATCTGGAGTGAGTATAACAGACAAATAATAAATGTTAAATAATAAAAGCTTCTGCAAATCACCAAGGAAAAAAACCCAAAAAACAAAAAACGAAAAAACAACCCAATGGAAAAAGGGAATGTACATGCAACAATTGGAATGTTTTGCTCCAGCTTCAGACAGATTATCTTAAGTCTAGTAGATTCCACTTATGTATGTAACAAATATATATAAATATGCTAGAACCAGTTATGTGTATTTATATATCATATATGTTAGAAGCAATTCTAGGTTTAACAGCTGCCCAAGATAACTCCAGATTCCATAGTCAATTAAAATCATACCAAACTTGGGGCGCCTGGGTGGCTTAGTCGGTTAAGCGTCCGACTTTCGCGTAGGTCATGATCTCGCGGTTTGCGGGTTCGAGCCCCGCGCCGGCCTCTGTGCTGACTGCCAGCTCGGAGCCTGGTGCCTGTTTCAGACTGTGACTCCCTCTCTCTCTCTGACCCTCCCCTGCTCACGCTGTCTCTCTCTCTCCTAGAAATAAATAAAAAAATATTAAAAAAAAAATTCATACCAAACTCTATTTGAAACTTTGCATCTAGGACTGTCAGATCAATCAACAATAAACAATATCCAAAAATAAGTATTTACAGAAAGTCTAGTGAACACAAGGATTAGTCCTTTCCAAGTACTTGCAGTGGACAATCACAGGCCAGGCATAGAATCTTGGAACTGAGTCAAGGCTAGCAAGAATTTTAAGGAGTGAGGAAATGAGACAGAATTAAATAGAATATTTACCCTCTCTCTGCCTTCTACTCTCTGTGGGTATCTTCAGGATGAAATTTCCGAATATAACTCATTTGCCTCCATGTTCCTATTTGCCAGTCAATCAACAAATAACGAAGAACTTACTATATGTCAATGCACATATTTGTTAGGTGACAGGAATACAGGCAACAAAGTAGGTCCAATTCCTAGCCTCTGAAACTTATAAACTAGTGGGGAGGACAGACAATAAAGAAATTATATATGTTATTAGCACAGTGAAGGAGTGCCATGGGAATGTATATCAACAGCACCTGATCTAGTTATTTGGGAAAAGAAAGAATCCTGGTTTTAGTCAAACAAAATTCCCCAAAACATTTAACAGTATTAACAAATATTAATCATTAACAAATAATGATCACACGACAGTTATTCATTGTATATAATTTTCAGAATTTGACTGTTTCTACTTTTTCTCTAAAGGTCATCATTTTGCATAAAAATACTTGAGAGTCAGCATTTCTTTGAATTGACTTTTAGACTCTTTTTTTCAAGAATAAAATCTAAAAATTCTTGAGATGCCATTTTGACCACCCAGGTCTGCAAATATCTCTCCTTGACTGATTAGAGTTCAGATCTGACACCAAAAATCTTCAAGGCCATTTGTCTTTCTCAGTTCTACAGAAAGAACTTTAGACCAAATTCTTAGTTTTCTTTCTTTCCCACTCTTAGCATTTGGTGTTTGCTTTACACATGAATAATGCACACTTGGTAAGGCATCTCCTCTGGTCGGAACTTTCGTAACTCTCCAGTACAAACGGGATTAATCCCGGATGACAATTACAACAGTGAGTTATTACTCAGAATATCATGTGACCTAAGTTAAATGAGGTGATGGAAGTGGAAAGAAATAAATCAAAACTAACAAAAAAAGGAAGGGAAATGTCTTTAGGAAGTAAATCTAAAAGTACAAGTAATTTGCCAAAGACAGTGAACTGTATAAATGATGGTCTAAATGTATTCATTATTCTAAATTTTATTAAAAAAAAGAAAGAAAGAAAGAAAAAAAAGAAGGTCTGGATGCCCAGTCACCATGGGATTTTTAAAAACCATCTGAGTCACCTGAAACAGGAAAAAGGAGAAAGCTAAGATATTACTTATTTACTTTTCCTGTGTCAGCCCTGCACCCAAGGCCAAATTACTCCAACATATGCACCAGAGTCTCATTTAAGATTCATGCTATATGGGTGTAATACACTAAGGTCTCTGGAAGTTTTTTATTATCTCATTTAATTATTCAATAACTAATCATTTTTCATAATTTTTAAAAATTACTTTGTTTGCCCCATTCTTACACAATCCCTTCTTTAATAAAATAACCTGGAGATAAAGGAGTAAGTTAGAAATCAATGCTTTGAGACATAGTAAGTACTACCTTTGTCTACCTTTCATTTCCTGAAAATTTTTCTTTAATCTCATTGCTGAATTCAAGCAGACACTCATACCCATGATTTTGGAGCAAGTGAGCAAAAAAGCTAGGTCAAAGGAGAATTCTGTTCCAGAAGTGGTAGTAGCATTTTGCTCTTTCCACGTCAAGAGAGGCAGGGATGGTGACTAGAGCTTGTGTTTGCACTGTCCGGGGCCAGCACTGACCTCCATTGTCCCTTCACAACAAGAGAAATATTCCTGCCAGACTGTCCCAGATGGAAGTTTGGCTGTGGTTGTCATCGGCTATCTCCCTTGGTGCCTACCCATTTCTCCTGTCTGATTCTCCAGCTCTTCTGGCAATTCTGTGAATTATCCAAGATCCTTTTAATAAAATGCTTTCTGTTTAAACCAGCCAAAGCTGGCTTCTATTTCTAGCCACAAAGTACCCGAAGTAAAATGGAGATTTATTTGGCTCTTAAGCCATTAGTGTATTATTTCCTGGATGGTGCACTAAATTTATAACTTACATATATTTCTTAGGAACCAAAAGAAATTGGTAAAATAGAGCTAGATTCATTATATTGAATAGATTGGTCTCATTCTAACACCGGATTTCAGGTTGTCATAGGAATTCCATTTAATAAGCCTGGAATAATCTCTGAAGTTAAATAGAGTAATAAAGAGGACCCCTTTTGGGCTGTTATATACTTGCGTTGAGTTTGAAACTTCCTGGAATTAGGTACAGTTCAGTCCAGATTCACTGGATCTTCTACAAGCAAACCAACACCAAGTAAAGATTTAGGTCTTTGGTACTCTATCTAGGTTTTATAGCTTTATTTTTGGTTAACTTCTGCTAATGCAAAAATGGTACCTGGAATGAACATTCATGTTATTCTCATTTTACCTGTTACTGGCTAACATAAACTAAAGGAAATTATGCCTCTCTCAAAGTATCCAATTTAAATTATATTTATATGCCACAGGAAATTTTGATACAAAAATCTAAAAGTATTCTCCTATTTCAGTTAAGAATACACTCAGCTGTGAGTGGAGACTCCATACACTCAGCATGGACTCTGCTTGGGATTCTCTTTATTCCTCTCTCTTTGCCCCCTTCCCCCACCAAAATAAATAAACTTAAAAAAAAAATACACTCAACTGTGAATAGCAGAAAACCCCACCACAGTGGCTTTAATAATAAGTCATATATTAGAAACAGCAATAAAGAGTCTAGACTAGTCTTTCACCTCAACAATGCTATTAGGAACCAGGAGTCTTCTGACTTCCTGTTCCACATTCTTAGCACGTGGGTTTTTCTTCCTGTGGCCATGATTGCAGATGCTCTGTAGTTCTCAATATCACTTTCATGTTCAAAGCAGGAAGAAAATGCAGGGGGTAAGGCAAAAGCCAGTCCCTGGGAAGGATTTATTTTTTAATATGAAAAATGAAACTCTCCCGGGGAACATCTGCCTTTGTGTTATTGCCCAGAACTATGTTCATGATCACTTTTAGCTGCAAGGAAAGCTGGAAATTCAGTATTTGCTTCCAGCTGCATGGCATAAGAAGGCAAGAAATGAAGGCGTTCAGATGAGTGGTAAATGAGTCAATCTGCAGTATCCTTCATGTGTCATGACACACTTTTGTGCAACATGGACCCAGTGATTCCAAGGTCTTAATGGAAAAGTGCCCACATTTTGGATTTGCTTTTGTTGTTATTTATTTACCCCATAAGTACACAAAGTAAATCATAGTTTTCATTTTGAAGCACAGAATCATCAACATTCTTCTGTAGCGAATTGTTCATTTTATTGTAGATAATTGTCTGCGTTAGTTATCTGTTGCTACATAGCACATTACACCAAAGTTAGCAGCTCAAAACAGCAAACATTTATTATCTCATGGTTTCTGTGAACCAGGAATCCAGGTGTGGCCAAGTCTGTTCTTCAAGGTCTTTCTCACAAGGCTGCAGTCAATGCCTGTCAACAGGACCCACAGCCTCGTCTAAAGACTCAACTCTGGGATGATTGGCTTTCAGTCTCATTCACATGATCCCTGGCAGAATTCTCTTTCCCTCTGGATGTTGCAAAAGGCCTCCTTTGGTTCGTAGCCACATGGGCCTTTTTTTCATAGTGCTCCTCATGGAATGACGCCTGGTTTCCCTCAGAGGAAGCCAGCAAGAGAGAAGGGAAGCAAGACCGAAACCACAGTTTCTTTGTAAGCTCATCTCGGAGTGATATCCCATAACTTTTGCATATTCTGTGTGTTAGAAGGCAGGCACTGGGTCCAGTCCACACCCAGCGTGAGAGAATTACGTGAAGCAGTAAATACCAGGAGGCAGGTTTCTCGGAGAGCCATGTCAGAGGTTGCCCACCACAGTGCCTACACAGTTTGGCAATCAGTTGGGTATTTTATGACACCTATACTTGGGTGCTATTCTGAGTAACTCCTATTATTACCTGATTATAACTTGGATACACTGAGAGGAATCTGGTATTTTAGTTGGAAGCTAATTTAAGAAAATATTAAATTCTAAGCTCAGTTAAATTTTCCTTAAATAGTTCTTCAAAAAGCTACTAACTAGATTCACTGTAGTCCTTGCTCCAATTCCTAAACTATAGAAGAGATTGCATTCTTAATTACACTAACTCTTGAATAGTTTTAGAAATGTCGTTACTGTGTATCACCTTTTTCATTGTATTTTCAAGTTTGGTATTAACAAATGCTGTTGATTGGACATGTCTATCCTGTGCTACAATTTTGCTCGGTTTTATCACTTCTAAATTTCTTTATTGTTTTTGTGTGGTTGTCTATGTAGACAGTCCAATCATCTGCAGAAAAATGAGACTGTTGTTGCTTTCCTTCTGACTCTTTATCTTATTTGTTTTTCTTATTTTCTTGCATTACCAAACACCTCCAGTATTATGTTAAACATTGGCAATAAAAGGGGAAATCTTTTTTTTCCTTTCTCCATTTTTAAAGACTATAAAACTAAAGCTTTTCCAATAGGTATGATTATTGCTGAAGGTTATTTACTTTATGGAATGCCTGATATTGAAATATCATTATATTCTTTGGGAAAGAAATACATTCCATTATTATGTATTTTTAACATGTTATTAGATGTAATTGAGTTTGGAAGCTTGTTGTCGAATAAGATAGAGATCTGTTCCTTGAGAGTTACTTCATTTCCGCTTAGAATACACTTTTCAAAGTATTTGGTCTTAGAGCTCTTATGGGAGGGGGAGAGTTATTTGATTACATTTTATTTTCTTCCCTGATAATTGTCTTATTCATGTTTTTACTTAATACTGTAATAATTTTAGTATTATATATAATTTGAGGAATTCACTCATTTCATCTTAGTTTTCAAATTTTTAGTTATTCTGTTTATGATCTATTTTTTTCATACTTTGATCTCTATTACATACAGTTATCTGTAAGTAGTTTAAAGTTATGTTTTGGTTATCAATCCCTAATTTTATGATTTTGACTTTAGAATATGAGACTGCATTTATAAGTATCCATGTATTGGCAGTAAGAACGTACATTCTATGTTTTTGAAGTATAAAATTCTGTATACATCTGTTGGTTTAGGTTTATTGATCACAGAGTTTTTCCAGATCTTCTAAATCTCTCTTTTTATTTTTTGTCTTCTTGATCAGCTGATCAAAGGTGTGTTACCAACTCCAACTGCAATTGCTGATTTTGCTACTTTTCCCTCATAATATATTGTTCTTCATAATATGGAGAGATGTATATTTTCCCACCATCACTCTTTTTATCTCCTGTTTCTTTTTCTAATATAAGTAATATTCATTTTTTTACCTATATAGTTTGACTGCTTAAGTTGTATTTTGTCCATTACTAAAGTTAATGATAGTTTCATACATTTTTAATTATTTTCAATCTTTCTTCATTTTAATTATCTCCTGCTGACAGTGTCTTATGGCATCTTATTTTCTCCAAGAATTTCTGAGATTTGATGTACATGTTTAATCTGTTTACATTTACTTTAGTTATTGTCAAACTACAATTTATTATGGTGAGCCTATTCCATATTTTCTATGTACTATCCCTTCTTTTGTTTTGTTTTGTTTTCATTTCTGCCATTCATTGATTAGATTTTTCCTTTTGGTATGAAAATGAAAATTGTCTTTTTTTTTTGGTTGATTTCTACTGATGTGTTCAATCTTACACTTCATTCTTTTTTTCTCTTTTTTCCCCTTGAACAAGACACAAGGACCTTAGCCTGCTATGAATCTTCTAATCTCTGCATATTCCCTACCTCTTTACATATATTGGTATGATCTAGAACTTTATATCTAGTTTGTTACAGAGCTATATTATATAGTGCTGTTACCATTAACCACTTACGGCTACTCAAATTTAAATTCATTAAAATTAAGTAAAATAAGGGGCGCCTGGGTGGCTTAGTCGGTTAAGTGTCCGACTTTCGCTTAGGTCATGATCTCGCGGTTCGTGGGTTCGAGCCCCGAGTCGGGCTCTGTGCTGACTGCCAGCTCAGAGCCTGGAGCCCGTTTCAGTCTGTGACTCTCTCTCTCTCTGACCCTCCCCTGCTCACGCTGTCTCTCTCTCTCTCCTAGAAATAAATAAAACATTTAAAAAAAATTAAGTAAAATAAAACTCAGTTCCTTGGCCACACTTGCCACACTTTATATCTTAATAGCCATATACAGTCAAGGATTATAGTATTGCATGTGCAAGTGGAATGTTCTCATCAAAACTAAAAAGTCTGTTGGGCAGCCCTATTGTAGATATATACAGATAATCACACACACTTTTTTTTTTTTTTTTTGCCATTGCTTATTTCTTTCTGAAGTCATGTGTCTTCTCTATAGAGAACCTTCTATAGAATGTTGTCTCTAAGGTCTTATGTAGTTTTGTGTATGTATAGCTAAGAATGCCTTCATTTTTTTCAGTCCAGTGTTTAAATAATAGCTGAGTCATATAAAATTCTAGGTTTGAGATTATTTTCCTTCAATATTACTTAAATGTTACTTTAATATTCTACAGTGACCTCTAGGAAGTTTGATGTCAAATAATTTATAGTGAAATATTATTTTCTCTAGATGCGTTTAGCAAATTTGTCTTTTATATTTTAAAATAGTATAATGAGTCAAGATTTAGACTTTTTTTCCATCAGTGTTGTCTATTGCTTTATGGGTCCTTCTTATCTGACTCTTCTATCTTTAATTCTCAGTCATTATTTCAATAACAACAACAATTCTCTGCCCCATTTCATTTTATCTAATAGGTCAAAGTTGACCTATTTCTATCCTATCCCTGTGTTTTAGATTTTCTTATGTAGTTTCCATCTCTCTGTCCTTTTATTGCATGTCCCAGGAAAATTCTCTTACTAAATCCTTTATCTCACTGATTTATTCTTTGGTTATGTCCATTCTGCTATTATATGTTTTATTCTTAACTCCATTCGATCCTTTTTTTTCATTGTTTCTGCTTCATATTTGCAGTATCTCCTACTTCTCCTCTCTGAAGATATTTATCTTATTGATTTTACATTCTTGTTTTGGGGGGGCATTAATTCAACTCCCTCTTATCAAATCCTTCAGTACCTATTTGTCTTTTAAAGGGCTAGTGTTTCTGGGGTGCCTGGGTGGCTCAGTTGGTTAAGTGTCTGACTTCACCTCACGTCATGATCTCACAGTTTGTGAATTCAAGCCCTGTGATGAGCTCTATGCTGACAGCTCAGAGCCTGGAGCCTGCTTCAGATTCTGTGTCTCCCTCTCTCTCTGCCCCTCCACTGCTCGTGCTCTGTCTGTCTCTCTCTCTCAAAAATAAATAAACCCTTAAAAAAAGTTAAAGAAAATAAAGAACTAGTATTCCTCATCAGATATCTTTTTGCTCCCTTCCAATATCACTCAAATTCTTTTAGGATTATTGATTACCTTAGCCAGTAATAGTGGGAGTACCAATGAAACCTTAGACCTAGCGTGTCTTCTCTTCCAGGTACATTTAGGAGGTATAGGAATGACTTACAAGAGCCTCTACTATTGCAAATCTGGAAGCCTTTATTTTCATGCAAGCCCCAATCCTGGCCCTCACAGAGCTCCCCATTTCTTCTGCATACACACTGCTTTTTCTGGGGTCTGCTTCCCTCTGTTGTAATTATCCTGTCCTGTAAGCAAGGAGAAGGAGCCAGCCTCTCCACTTGAGATGAAAGCTGTCAGTGTTCCTTCTTCCACTCTCGTATTAACTGCCTCATCCATTGATGTTGGTGGGAGGTTGTTGTGTCCCCTCCTACAGGGCATTGGGGAAACTAGTGATTTTTCAGGGGCAGTGTAGAATACAGAGATAAGGACAATTAGAACACTCTTCTCTGAAGCCCCTCTGTAATGGCATCTGGCTCTCTTCAGGTTTGGACTGCTATCCTCTTCTCAGAAAAAGGCCCTGATTGCTTTGTTACCACTAGAATTTTACTGGATTCAGTTTTCTTTCCTTATTTCTTTCTTTTCTTTCTTTCTTTTTTTTTTTTTTTAGAGAGAGATAGAGCACGAGTAAGGGGGGAGGGGCATAGGGAGAGAGAGAATCCCAAGTAGGCTCCACACTCAGCCTGACGAGGATCTTAATACCAAGACCCTAGGATCATGACCTGAGGCAAAATTGAGAGTCAGATGCTTGAACAACTGAGCCATCATGTGCCCCCTGATTCTGTTTTCAATCATTCTTCTTGTTACTTGTGTCGTGTTTCCTGGTTGAGCTTGGAGAAGAGCCAGCTTCCATGATAGTTTGCTATCTTGTCCAGAAATCTTAGTATGTTGGTCAAAAAGTTTATACTCCAGCTGGATTCAGACATGGCCATAGGCCCAAGTGAACACAGAACAAGTGATGCCTTCATGTCAAAAGTTTCTAGGAAATAAAACACTCCACAACTTGGGAGGAAATTTATATATCCCTATGTCCATTGAAAACTGAACCAGGGAAAAACCCCACTTGGAAAAAGCCTGAAATGACCTAAAAATTTTTAGTTTCTATTATTCCAGATTTTGAAAGCAAAACTATTTATATTTTTCCCAAAATTATAAATACAGAATACTATTGCAGCCCCTCAAAAAATCCATATCCTTATAGTCAAAATGATAGACATAAATTATTGGCAATCAAAGATACAACTAATACTAACCTATCAACAAAGTTTAATACTTTTATTAATAGGTTTTAACTGATATTTATGTGCCAGGAATTTCGAAGTATATTATCTCTTATGTTTTTGGCAATTACTTCGAGAAGCAACTTTAGAGATAAAGAAAGTTGAACAGACTTTGCGACTTGTCCAAAGTCATCCAGGTAATAAATGTTGCAGCTGAGGCTAAAATCCAGATGGAATTCTCTTTTCTACTGCCTTACTTACTGGCATTTATGTTGTGCAAATGACCTTAAGATACATATCATAATAAGGGCAATTTCTCAGGAAATATTTACACCTGTCAAAAAGCCATCTTAGATGTACACCTGGATCCCATGTACTTTGGCTTGATATTTTATTCATTTTTTTTTTACCTCAACACTTTCTTTTAATCTACATATAATTTTAGAAACATATTGCTACCTCTCTGGGGGTGCACATGTGGTATTTTCAGGATGAAGTCATACAAGTGCAGCACCTGGGCTCTGTGGTTTCCCCCATGTGGATATTATTCAAGGAGTTCTTATTTAAGCAATAAGTAAGAGTCTTCTCTATAGTTTAGGGATGAGAACGGAGTCTAGGATGAATCTAAGTAGTAACTTTTCAAGGAATTACTTAAGTACTATTTGACCAAGTTTAGAATTTAAAAATATATATTTAAAAATATGTAAAAATATATAAAATATATATTTAAAATTATGTAAGGTTTCAAAGCCAGGTTCCAACTGTAACACTAGATTCTTCTCGGTATATCCAGTTTATAGCAGGTAACTCTCCTCTGAGTTATGCAGATTAGAACCAAGTTTTAGTCTCATAATAACACCTAATGAGCCAAATTAAATATACACTTACATACTTTGTATACACCAACATTAAGGTCAGAGATTTTTCCCTAAAAAATATTGTACCTCAGAAAATAGCAAATCAACTTAGAGAATGCCATATTACTGTTACTTTATTATGAACAACAAAATATGGTTTGTGGCAGACAAATTTTACTAAAATGACCTCTGTCGCTGCTAGTTTTTGATGTTTATGGAAGTCAACTTCAGAATTTGTTAAAGAAATCTTTTTGAATGGATATCATCATTATTCCTGGAAATATATGACCAATTACAAGTGAACATTGTAAATACAGATTGTAAAAGATGAACAAAAAAATTTCTTTTTTAAAAAAATTCCAGTAGAATTCACATATAGCGTTATATTAGTTTTTGTGTGTGAAGTAGTGATTCAGTAATTCTATACAATAAATGAAGTCTTAATCACCTTCATGTATTTCACCGCTCGCTCCACCCTTCTCCCCTCTGGTAACCACCAGTTGGTTCTCTATAGTTAAGAGTCTGGGTTTTTTGTTGGTTTCTTTTTTTCTCTTTGTTCATTGTTTTGTGTCTTAAATTCCACATGTGAGTGAAATCATATGGTAGTTTCCTTTCTCTGTCTTATTTCACTTAGCATTTTACTTTCTAAATCCATCCATGTGTTGCAAATGGCAAGAGAAAATGAAACCACTAATTCAAAAAGATATATGCACCCCTATGTTTATTGCAGCATAATTTACAGTAGCCCAGATATGGAAGGAACTACAGTGTCCAGTGTTAGATGAATGGGTAAAGAAAATGTGACATATATACACACACACACACACACACACACACCTATATGTATATGTATGTATACACAATGGAAAATAATAATTCTTAATGTTATGTGAATGGGCATCTATGGCATGGAATTAAATTTCCAATGATAACATCATATCTAATTCAAAACTACCACTTCTCAAAAATTGATAGAAAATGACACAGAAAATATGAAAGGAGAGAGCTCAAAACTAGCTCTGTGATGGTGAAAATCTACATGACAAGCTGGACTGAATTATTTTACAAAAGTTAGAAGTGGAGAAAATACTGCTCATTTATTATATTGGGTAATAATAGGAATTTAAATGTGTAGAGAATACTAGATTTATTATATATTTTTACTTAGATGGTTGATTCATTTATCTGCATCCCCAAATATTCGTTTGTTCAGGATAGAAAAAAAATTCAAGGATCAAAGAATGCTTTGTATTCAAGGGCAACAAATATTTGGGCATCTGAACTAAATCTCCAGATCTCTGCCATATACCAAATGATGGAGTTCAGCCCAGCAAAATGAGCCTTCACGCCAAATGCCCTAGAAGCAGCAGTTACTCTGAGTGATCATGAAGGAAGAGTAAACACATTCAGGTGTAGGACCTTCCTGCAGGCTTCCCAGGAAAATCCTTTGACTCACCTGACTGAACAAATGTATTTGCAATATGAATAATGAGGCTATAAATAAAAAATACTTCAATTAAATTTAAAAAATAAAAGAGAGGAAATATTCAAGCAATGCCCATCCAAAATGTGATGTTGATGCTTGCTGGGTATATCATTTTCTCAGGAGCAAAAAAAGATCATTGACAGGGAGATTCTTCCTACCTGAAACAAAAGAATCTATATTCGAAGACTAGGTAGGAAATCTCACTTCTAAATCAAAGTCAGCAATCAATAGAACCAAGATGAAATTCACAAGTGTGATCTCTAACATTTCTCAGAAAGATTAATGATTGAGGCTATAAGAAGAACCTTGTGACAAAAACATCAGAAAACTGCCTGCTAATACATCATGGCCAATAAAATAAAGCCTAAAATCAACCTTATAAAATTAGGTCAGCCAGCACAACTTCATCCAACCACACTCAACCTTTCCAAGATTTTTTTAGCAAAAAATCATACCATTGCGTAGCCCGGGATTTCTTAACCTTGGTGCTGTTGTTATTTAAGGCCGATTAATCCTTAATTGTGGGGGGCTGTCTTGTGCATAGTAGGATATTTAGCAACATCACTGACCTCTACCTACTCCATGCCAATGGCATGCCCATCCCGGCTGTGATACTCCAAAACATCTCTAGATATTGCCAGATGCCCCCACGTAGGGGGAAATCACCCCTAGTTGAGGACAACCACCCAAAACCTCGTATGTTCAATATTAGAATGTCTGTAACGGCTGCACCTATATTTTCTGGCTCATCATTTTCAAATAGGAAAAATATGGGATGATGAGGAAAATGTTGGCATTAATGTTAGGGGTGGGAATGAAGATGACAGAGGCTATTGTAGACTGTGTCTCCTTCTCCCTTCTCAGCTGGGGTCTTATAATGCCTTCAGTAGAAAGTGAACCCCAGTCAGCTTAAGTTCTAAGCAAAAACTAGTTCACCCCCAACCTGTGTACACCTGGACCCTGGCAAGCTTCCTGCATCTGGCCTCACAATGTTTCCAAATGGCTGCATTCTCAATTTTACCCAAGAGTCCTGGAGTCAATTTTCGAAGCAGGGCTGGAGCTGCCCTTCAGTCCATCTGTTCTGCTAACCATGAAACCGTGTTCCCTCCCTCAAAGGTGTTCTGTCAAACACCCCTAAATAGCAAATATCACGGGTATGTCCATCCTTCCCTCAGATACGTGCCAACGATGATTAAAGCCTCCATCTATGATTCTGTGCTTCTCGAACACTTAACCCCAGCAACATGAACACTACCCTCCCTAGAAAAGGGAACTGCAACACTTAGCACTAATAGACTTTGCTCTTGAGTTTCATAGAGGTGTTAAAGAAAGAGAGTCAATGTCACATGGACTTTATCAGTTTTGCTTGCCTTTTCTTTTCCAAGTTCACAAAATTGAAAGCCGTTTAATTAAAATCAAGTGGTCTGCACTAACCTCCCACATCTCTCTCCATCTGTGGAGTATTTGCTTCCAGATATACTCAGACTGTTCCAATTTTTCTGGGTTGACATTGGTCCAGTTCACCCCCCCTGTAGTGTCAAACACACAGAAGCAAGTAGCACTTTTCCAAAGAGAGTTGTCTCTTTGATATGAGAGTCCTTCCTTTTCCCCAGCTGTCTGTTCTCAGAGAGGACTTCTGTTCTATACTTTTCCCTCTTTCACTGGAAAAATACATCTAAAAAAGTTCCAATTTCTTTACTTATGCTGCCCATCTCTTTCTGAAAATCATGATATTAAGTTGGGAAATTATAATTTTGCCAGCAAGGTAGGGTGAAGGCTTATATGAGTTTGATCACAAATGTGACTTCTTTTTCTTCTTGCCTCCCTTCCCCCTTCAAGCAAAGAGCATTGATTGCAAGCTCCTTGAAGCAAACACCCTGTCTACCTTCTCTGTCTCCCCTGCAATTCCCAATGCACTGCTGTGAACACAATAAAAATGTAATATGAATTTCTTGGATTGAACTGAATTTTATTTTTAACAGAAGCCTGGCTGCTTCTGTTCTCCCTCTCCCAGAGATGCCTTCCTGCAGTCGCCTCGGATGGTGACTACTCAGTCACTGATTGCCTTTGTCATGAGGGCTGCCAAGTGGGTTGGTGGTTTTCTAAAGTGGACACCTGTCTCTCAAAGACAGAGCTGAGTCACATCATCTCACAAGCTGCTGCCGGGCACTGAGATGTTAACTCAGAGTCATGATCAGCCTGAGCAGGAATCATTCCGGAAATATAACAGCGAAGAGGATAAATTCCACATTTTTCTTCCTAGCGTTCCAGTGCCCCCTTGGACATTGTGAGTTCTCCTTATCCTTGTATGGTTCCTTGAAGGCTTATTAGCCTTCCTGCAGAACAACGTTGCATCATTTTTCAGATGGTTAGACAGTGACAGGAACAGCAAGAGCTGCCTTTCCCAGTGACCTTAATTTGCTACCACTGTAGAGATTGGCTGAGGACTCAGCACCTGCTAAGCTAGGCAGACACAGCTGTTCTGCATCCTGGCTCACCCTAAATAATTACATATCTGAAATTCACTGTACTTAAAGGCATTCAAAGATTTTGTACGTGTATGTTATGTCTTCTCTCATTAACGTGGCCTCTGAGCATCCCGCACTTTTGTTTTGATGTACCAGACTCATTATTTATATAAACATCACATTTGCTTTTTTGCCATTAAATCTAGTTTTATAACCCCCACCCTGCACACGCGCACGCACACACACACACACATACACACACACACAAATCTTCTATGATAGATTGGAATTATGCCTACTTCAGAGCATCTGTAATGCAAGCAGGTCTTTTACCGATTTTTAATCTAACCAGACAGAAAGGCAATTCAGGGACTCGAATTTTACAACTGAGTAAATATGAATTTGTTAAATCTGTAAGTGCCAGCACTCTGCAGTACATTTGGATACAAACAGAAGATAAACCAAGCTCTTTCCTGAAGATCCCTAATGCTGTTTCTTTATAGATTTCATAATGTTGCATGTATTCAACTCTCCTATCACTTCCCAAATGGACTTGCAAGGGATCTATTCATTCATCACAAGCCAAAAGGAACAAAGTGTTGTGAGAATGTGCAGCAGCAGGTATAATACACTGCTATGGGAGTATAAACTAGCACAGAATCTTTGCAAAACAATTTAGCATTATCTGACAAACTTGAAAATCCATATACACTGTGACCCAAAGCTTCTCCTCCGGGGTGTATTTCCTTGAGAAATCTCCCCATGTGCACAGGACACATGTCCAGAATGTTCACAGCAGCATTATTTTTAATGGAAAACAAAGAATCAGAGGACAACACAACCATCCACTGACAAAGCGAATGGATAATTCAATTGCATGTTAAAAGAAATGTCTGCCCAATCCTGTACGTCTGCTGACACACTTGACTGCTCCTGACCCTAAGCCTCCCATGACTCATCCCCAACCTTGCGGAGAACTGGACCAGATATAATGCCTGCCCCAAATCCATCAGGCCATGGTAATAACCCATGCCAAGAAAGGTTTCTCAATCCCCTTCTGTATTCCATTAAAAAGTGCCTTTCAGAATCCTATCTTATTTGGAAGGAGTTCTCAGAAAGTCTCACTAAACTCACGCAAGAATAATGCTGCTCTAAAAATTAAATTCACAGTCAACACATACTGCTCTTAATCCTTGGTTATTCTTCAACATGTGTTATATTCACCCAATTGAATATTAAATAGCAGTGTAAATGAATGAGCTGTAGAACATATGCCAATAGGAAATCTATCTTACAAACAATAATGTATTGCTTAGGAATACATACATATAGGCATGTGTGTGTATACATGTACAAAGTACATGTATATTGTGATAGACAGCATCTCCTGTCATCTGCTCAGGAGCCAGACATGTGAACAAAGGAGTTCCAGGGATATTCCTGTTCAGTCTTTTCAAAGCCAGGACACTAATTACTGTAGCATAGGATTATTATCAAGATGAAATAGCATAATGTGTGCAAGATCCTAGCATACTGCCTTGAACATAGTTGGCTACTCAGTAAACTATAGCCAAATAGCAACATCCTGAGATACCAAAGGCTCAGGTGGGGTGCAGTGCATTTCATGCATAGGGTCCTGTTTCTCAAACTGTGGTCAGTCTGATTACCTGGTCAAAAATCCTGGGGTGCTTTTAACAGTGCAATGGTGGGCCTCATTGCAAACCTACAGAATTAGAACCTCTATAGGTGGGGTGGGGGAACCTGGATTTTAGCAAGTTTTCCCTGCGATTCTTCAGCAGTAAAAGATTAAAACCCACAAGCTTAGAGATTCAAAGTCAGTTGTCTATGAGGTGGCCTGAGAGAGAATATAAAAAGATTGAGAAGTAGAGGCAATGCCTTTATAATGATTACCAGGAGTATAAATACAGGAGTACCTGAAATTTCAATGGATAATAATTATGCATACTACTGACTTATTGAATACCTGCTACATCGTAGATAAAATAAGCACAGTATATTATTTCTAATAAAATTCCTGAGCAGTGTTACTACCCGTATTTGTACAGTGAAGTTCAGAGCTGTTCAGTGCCTGCCTATGGACATAACTCTAGTAACTAAGGAGGAGAGGCAAGATCTCAAACCAAGGCTGAACTACTCTGTCTATAAAGATGTACACCATCGGATCATACGGCTGCTGTTAGGCATGGCACAAGGCTATATTTACATTTCTGTGTGTCCTAAGGGGTCACAAGGTAGCATTAATACATGAAAGCCCTGAGGTGTCTGCAGGGAATTCGTTCCTTGTGACAACTGTTCTCTCTGAGAGCTGTAATAATTGAACGAGCCCACGTTCCCATTTCCTATAGACTACAGGGGACCAGAAACAAGAGAATATCATGTTTCCATAAAAACCGACATTAATCTTGAATATACTCTCTAGTTCTCCCCAACGTTACTTCAGATGGAGTTTCTGGTTGTCCGATTGGCAAGGTTGGTGATCTGTCTTCCATTCCTGGGACTCACGGGATGTCTGATTCTGTTGTGACCCAACAAGCACAGCAACACTCAGACCTCTCAGTGCTCTGAGCTCAGAGCCAGAGGAGCCTCGTTCCCGTGACAGGCCCAGCCTGCTTAGGGCAGGGGGTGAGCAGGGAAGCCAGTGTAGTTAAGGACATCCTGACGGACGATGCCTGAGGCTGAAGAAGCCCAGGCTCGTCTCATCCACCCCGTCACTCCCCACCTCACACTGGGCACCGCCACCAATGTGGTACCTAAGACTGAAGGCCAAAGCGAGCCCCTCCATGTTCTGAGTCTACCATCTCTTCCAGCTTCAGGCCTGACCACTGGTTCTGTGTCTACAAGGAGTAGGAGCTTGGAGATTCCGTAGGAAAGGACACTGTCCCTTTGGATGAGGAAGCCACAGAAACATGACAACAGCCAAATATCCCCTGAGAGCACTTAACCTGAAAATCATTTCCAAGTGGACACTTCCCATCGTAGGCTACAGAAGACACAGGCATGCCCAGGGATTAATGGGAGACAGGGAAGGGAGAAGGTATGTTCTCAGGTCTTTCCAACCACTCAGGCCACCCACAGGACATACTCCACTTGATCTACACTAATTCCCGAGGCTGTTGGTTTTCTCTCTGGCCTCCCTTCACCTCACTCAGCCAGACTTCACTGCCAGGCATTTGAGAGGCGAATGAAGATCCCAATCTGATTTCTCCACAGAGGGAGCCCTGAGAGCTGGGAGAGGAACGCTGCCTTTACTGTCACTAACACAGCCAGTACAGTGTGTTTTCTTTCTGAGTATTTCGTGTGCAAACATGTTTCTGTCATCTGTAAGCATTCCCAAAAGAATGCCTCTGGGGAAGCAGTGAGAGCCAGTCTGATGTCCCAGTCCAGTCCCTAATGTACTTTCAAATTTTCTTATCACAGAAGGCCAATCACAGGGCTGTCATTTTCCCACGAGAAGCTCGTGGTGTCTTTTTAGTGCCTTCACATTCTATGAGCTAATTTTAGTGGTTGAGTACTCTTTCCTTAAAAGCAAGGCTCCCCCCTCCCCTGTACATTTGTGGTCTGGGAATAAGAAGTATCTTAGTATATTGACCAATATATATACTGGCATCCCTATTCTATTCACCCCTTCCGGCCAGAAACCACCCAAATATTTCATCAGAGCAGAAAATACACCTGTAACCCTAAAATATAGTTTTCAAGAAGAGTTTTTTTTTAAGGCATACTAAAATCAGTTAACGTTCAAAAAACTCTTAAAACATTTCCAAACTGGAAATGATCAATGATCATTATTTTAAAAAAATCAAAACCCTAATCTTTAACTATTAAAGCGAAAAATGTTCCCAAGCCCAATTAAACTATGGAGGAGGTAGAAGAACAGACGATCCCCAGATAGAATCAGCTGAATTGCAATGATATATATCAGTGGAACCACATTTTTAAAATTCACACTTCTTTTTTACCATAATATATTTTCTTCTGATAGCTCTAATCTCAAATGTAAAAATAGCTTCACAAAACAATACAATTTGTCTTTCTTTAATTTGATATATCAGTTTTTACAACAGGAAGAATGCCAAGTTTTGAAAGAAAATGTATAGACAGGATTATTTGCCAACCAAATTACAATAGGCTATCAATCACAGCTGAGGTTTCCCCTTAACAGCTTTTTCTTTTTTTTTCTTAAACAAACACTAGTTTGGACTCTTCATCCTGAAGGAAGAATTTCATAAATATCCTCAGCATTCTTTGTTAACTGCTGAGCTGCAAATCTCCCCTGAAAAATGGTAACATCCTCTCCTTCATTCATTCCTGTCTCTGACAAAATAGGGCCATTTAGACAAAGTTTTGGGGGGAAGTGCCCACTTTAAGTTGAATGTGATAGACACTTCGTTCCTTTTCTTCAGTTTGTGTCTCTGGAAAAATACAGAAACAAACTGAATGCTTTTTCTGTGAAAGTCGCCATTTATCTGTGATTAAAACTCATGCCCTTTAATGAATGGGGGCCAGCAGGCTGAGCCCTCAGGAACACAGCCAAAGCAAGAGGTAAAGGCAGCTGGGAAAAAACTGTGGGAAACACACATAGTGGGGTCAATGTTGAGGTCCCAGAGTAATGGGGGAAACTCTGACTTAATTCACGTCCGAGTCAGGTCAATGTCAGGGTCCATGGCGTTCTTATCAGACCACATAGGAAGGCAGTAGGAGTATAGGGCAAGTGCTCTAAAGTCTAGATAGACGAAAAACCCTAGGACCCACTCTGCAATTCAGAGTGTCCATGGCTCGCTCTGCAGCCAGACTGAGCCCTGGAGCCTTGGGCATAGGTCCCATCCTGAGACTTCAGCTGGGAGGGGTAGATAAACATTATATAAAATTCTTCATTTGCATTTATGACTCTTCCAGATTCTTTAAATTATCTTACTTAGCCCTTTGAATTATTTTGGTTAGACAGTAATTGTATTCTCTTATTAGCAAAATGGGAAGTTTGCCCTTTTGTGTTTCATAAGCCTGGGGGGAAAAGGCAGTTCTTAAATGCTCATAGATAGCTAGATTGTTAAAATTCGGAGTTAAGGAAGTCTATGGTTTAAAAAAAAAAAAAAGTCTCCAGACTTGCATATTTGTGTGGTGTTCAACAAATCCTTAACAGCCTTTCCTGCTTTCCTAGACATCGAGCCTGCATCTGACCCAGGCCTGAGGACACCTGCTTCCTCCTACAGGATAAACCTCTGCCCAGTGGCTCCCAAACCAGCCTTTGCCCAGCCCATCAGTCGGTTCCTTACATCTCAGCATGCATTATTCCATCATGGCCCGTAAAATGTCTACATTAAAGTGTCATTTTTTTCTCTGATCGTTGCTCTCCTGGCTTTTTGTCTACCTCTTATTCATTCCTTCTCAGTCTTTTTCTCAAGTTTATTTCTCTGCCTTTTCCTTAAGCACTGCTATTTTTCTGAGTTCGTCTTTATACCTTTATACTCCTAGTCCACTTACTTCCTATTGGCAATCACTTTCAGACCTATTGTTTCAACGACTGTATTTCTGTGGAAGCCCAGAACTTTCCTCAGAGCTCTCACTGCCTGGAAGTGTCCCATGCATTCCTCAAGGTCTCTGAAACTAACCTCATTTTATTTTTCACTTGCAAATCTATCTCCCCTCTAAAATCCTTATCATCATCACCGGCTTGTTATTCACACAAGCTAATTCATCACCCATCTTTCTATCCTTTATGCTTGACAACAGTCATTCACTGGGTCCTCTTTTCTGGGCTTTCCAAATACCTCTTAGCTCTGTGTCATCTTCCTCGTATCCTTTCTTTAGTTCTGTAATTCCTCTGCCCTTGCCCACATTATTCCCATGGATTCCTAGAATTTTTCTCTCCTTCTTATTTGAATCCTCTCTGAACCACTCTCCATGTTGCAGCCAAGTTATTTTATGACAACCAAATAAATTCTGATTTTGTTACTCCTTGCTTAATACTTTGTGTAGTGTCTCCATACCTTCAAGATAAATCCAAACTCTTTAGAATAGAGAGTTTGCATTTCAAGGTTGTTTGTTTGCAAAGAACATAAATTGCCTTCCCCCCAAAGGGATACTTATTAAAAGTGATAGTGGTATCTCATGGCACACAAAGGTAGGAAGTCACCTCAGGAACCCCTCCCCTGAGTCACATGGTATGTTTCTGCTTCTCTCGAAGAAGCACCTGTTCAATAAGCTGGTTTCTCTCTGTAGATCCGCCAGCTCTACTTTGAGAGGCCCAAAGGGAGAAGGGCTGCCTCGGCCCCAGCTCCAGGCGACCTCTGCTCACATATCTGTCACATGCCAGCGTGGCTCTTAGTTCTGATTTTTGACAAGAAGTATTTAATGGGTTCGGTCTACTCAGTGGTTTGGTTCCTCTGGGGTCATGTAACCACCTTCCGTCCAATCAGCTGTGAGCAGGGCAGCCAGAGGCAAACATGTTAAGTTGATTTGCACCTTAAGCAAGCTTGTGAATGATGAGAAGGCCCCAAGGAAGGCATGGTCTGGGCAGGTGCCCCCAAATTAAGGTACACGGCAACAAGCGAAGCCTTTTCTTATCTGCCCCACGCCTGCCCTATAAGCCTCATTCCCTTCTCTACTCTTCCCATACTACAGCCGTCCTGGAGTGCCCTGAATTCCTTGTTTGTTCTCACCCCTCTTTATGTTCCCGTGGGCTGCATCTGCCTGGAATATCTTTTCCTCTCTCCAAACCCCCGGAACCGTGTACCTGACAAATGATAGTTGTCCTTCAGAATTCTTCATAAATGTCACCTCCTCTTTGGACGATCTCTTAAAATTCCTCCCCTCGAATTAGAGATTTCAACTGTCAGGGTCCTGTCATACTTTGGACATGCCTCCCTTAGCACTTAAATGCACAGTATTGTCATCCTTTGCTCCCATGTCTCTTCTCAACGGAGACCGGCCATCTTCATGGTGAAGTCCAAGTTTATAAGTGCCCTAGCCGCAAAGCATGTTTCCTGAGACATAATGAGCCTCAACTATCAGTGGGAAGTAGGGATGGGAAGAAAAATGAGGAAGAAGAAGAAGAGTAGTAAAGCTGGACCTTTTCTCCTTGGTTTCTCCAGCTCAGCCTGCTTCCCAGCCCTTCCCTGTTCTCTTTGCTCCTTTCCACAGGACCTTGGTTCATTACATCTATCGACAGATTTCTGCCCCTCCACGTATCGAAGAGGACTTCTTGGCTGAAGAAGAAACAGCTTTTCTTTCAAGGTCTCCACTTAAAGCATCTGCTGCTTGTGATTCTGACATTTTGTCTTGTCTTGTCTGGCATCTTGAAGCCATGGGTTCACCATCAGTGCCTGTGAATTCCCTAGTTTCTGGCTAATCTGCATCAGACTATAAACTTGAGGGCAGAGATTCAGTTCATCTTGATTCAGCTCTCCACACTTGAGCACTGAGCTTGACCCAGAGCAATCAATCAAATAATGACATCTGTTGTTTATTACTTGCCCAGTTTCATGCAGATCATCAGGGTCTGTGCTTTCTTCCTGCCCTCCTAGCCATTGCTTCCAACCACATCACTGTGTTCCGTCTCTATCCAGTGGTCTGCAATGCAAGCACAGGTGTTCAAGGAAAGACGATTGAATGGCCCAAGGTCCTTTCAACCGGAGAAAAGGTAACAGAGTGATAACTACTTGGAACAGTTACATCATGACGCCAGCAGTCAGGAGGTCCTCCTGGTTCAAAGAGCCACATCTGGTTTTCGTGCTCCTGGGATAGCCTCTAACGGCAGCCATTTTCTCCCAATTCACTGTACCATGGCAACCTTTGAATTATGTTTGGTTCTGCCCTAAAGCTTTTCCTCTGCTCATAGTCCCTCTCTTCCAGCTCCCTCTGCTGACACTCCCTGCTCCTTATCCTTGCATCACTAGCCCAGCACAAATCTTCCCTCTGATGTTTGTCATTGTGGCCAAATGCCAGGCACCTCTTTGTGAATCATTTCTATGCTTTTTAGAAGAGCCTGATGATGCTGGTTAAGAAGCCTAAAGTTTTGTGAAGGAGGGTCTTATTTCTCACTTTTATGTCACCATTGTCATTTGCGGGGGGTGTGATAGTTTGGGTCTGTGAGCCAGCATCCCTTTCAATGATCATGCTTTGCAGTGAGTCTGGATGGTGTCTTTAATCTTAAAAGTTAGCAAGGAGAGCAGAAGAGCAGTCCAGATGATAAAGGTCCCCATCTGGAAACCAAAATCTCCTACCATGAAGTATGAGGTTTTCCACACACTGACATTTATTACTTTCCAGGGAACTCATGTTTTTCACAGAACTAATAACTGATGTATTAATTTCTCCAAACCCATTTCCTTCTCATTCAAGTAGCAATGTTCTGAGTCTTAAAAAGGTTAAAACTAACCAGTTTTACACCACTTGGTAGTAAACATAGGTATTCAAAAAATATTAAATTCAGGGGGAAAAAGGAGAGAAGACGAAGATAATAGATAGAAAAGGGAAGGTAGTACATAATAAGGAAATAAATGTTTAAATAAGTAATATGAAAATAATGGTATGTCCAGACAGTCAGTATTTAGCAAGGGGTTAACGTGGTCACAAGGGAAAAAGTAAGCAGGTTGTGTGCTGGGAAAAAAAGTGGATATTGAGATAGATAGATGATAGATAGATAGATAGATAGATAGATAGATAGATAGATTCTTTCCACTGGTTTCTTTCCTTATTCTTTTTTGCTTTATTGACTAATGCAATATTCCAAACCATTCCAGTATTTCATCAACTTACCAGACACTACTGGAACATTAAGAAGATAAGTAATTGTTTTAGTGTTGCCCCTTAATATAAAATTGTATTTTCAGCCAAACTGAACCAATGAAAAGAAATGCAAACACAAATTTAGGAGAAAACAACAGGAAATTTAATTATTATTTGTCTTGCAAGCTTGAAGTAAGAAATTGAACATTTTGAATTCCATTCCATGTCCTGCCTTCATTGCTAAGTGTCGCTTCTTTCTATGCATACTTATTTACCTGTGACTCAGAATTAACAACCCTCCCCAACAATGATCTCTTGGGTAAAATTAAATATGCAGAAGGATAAGTATCTGTTTATAGATAATATATATTTGGTATCTTTAAAGCTATTAGAAAAATATAACTACATAATGATTAACAAGTACTGTCCACAAACTTCACCAATAAGTGAAAACATTCTGTGGAAAGTGTAAACTTCAGATCCTTGCCCTAAAGAGATCTCTGGGTTCCATTACTCCTCAGACTGCATCGTACCCATACTGTCCCATGGTAGATTTGAAGTGTGAATCTATATCATGTCCCTGTGTGTCCACCCCATACATTGGGCTGGAACAAATCCCTTGGAGCATTTGTAGATCTGGATGTGCCCTAGATCCTAACGGGCACCAGCTGTTCCATAAGGGGAATAGAGAAGCCCCTGAGATGACCTGGGGTCCAGGTAATAAACTCAGGGACACCTGCACAGGACCATCTGGGGAGGGTGACAGATGCCCAATGGACCCACCAATACCCTGGTGATTGTGATTTTCCCAAAGGCTCAATCAAGCTGCTAAACACTGAAATCAGTGTCCTAAATTGCTTACAACTTCTATTATGACACTCTCATCCTTATATCTCTTATTTAAATGTGCATGATGGATTCACTTTTTCAGCCTTCAATACAGCACAGCTTCAAATATGTTAAAGATTATTCCATATTTTCTATTAATGTGTTCTACGGAAAGCCTACCATAGTGATAATTGATGTACATCTAACCATATTTTAAAACTTTCATTTAAAAAACCTCAATAGATCATTCAGGCTTCCAGTATGAATCATAATAAGAGAGCCTTATTTGTACTTTCACTGCCTACATGAAAAGTCTGTTGATAGTAAATTTGACATATAAATAAACATGTCATAAAGTTAAAGAATATTTTTAAGTAATAGTTTACTGAAAGTTCCTATGAGACATTTTTTTCATGGTAGAAATTTATTTGGATTTTATTTTGATCATTTGTTGCACAGTGAAGTAATGTTTCAAAGTTAATTGTTAGGAGACAACTCTCCATGTGTCTCCCACATTTCTGCATGTCTTGCAAACAGAGGAACTGGCTGTCTTTGCTCTGGACCGTCTTTTCAAGGATGCCTTGTATAATAAATAGTGTTGGGAAGATAGAGATAGCATCTCTCTCTGGTGCAAAGGATAGGCTCACTTACAGCTTTGGAAGATAACAATAGCCACTCCCATCATGAGAGAGGACAGACATGCTTCAGGTATGAAGCAGTATAATGACAATGGTTTTTCCCTCTGAAAAAGAGCAAGCATGCGTACTGCCAATTATAAAAAGTCAGGCTTCCTAAAGTCAGACTTCACTCCTCTAAAAAAACCCATGTGTGTTCAGATGTCACCTGGCCTTTGCATTACCCTGTGAGTCTTAGCGCTGAGGGAAGCAGCACAGGAGATTGCAAATATTCTGGATACTGCTATTGCTGTGAATAAGAAAGTCCTTTATCTCTGACACTGGAGGCTCATGTCTTCTGCCAGAGTCCATGAAATCGTGGCAAGCTACCTTCTGAGCTTTCAATTGAGTAAAATCTCAGACCCTTCACAGTCTTTGCCATTATTTTTACTACCATCACACATTATATATGAAAGTACAAATGACACATGCATTTCAAAAATACTTGACTCAAAAAAAATTGAAATTTCTAGTAAAACCAAGTTTAGTTTTACTAGAAAAACTAAGGGGATGATGTTACATGCCCTAACATCAGCTTTATTTCAGAACTCCAGAATTCATAGGAAATTGTATAAGAAAAAAAGAATCATACTCTGACTCATAGAAATGCTTTCATGACTAACTTTTTGAAGAGATGAGCTTCTTTCATTCATTTCACTTTTATTCTTTCTGAATAAAGCCTTTAGCCTGAACTACCTTAGCTCCCCCCTGCACTTCAAAATGTTTCTTGTCTTCACTAATCTTCTCTTTTCCTTTTGTCTCAGAAACAGAGTGGTAAGCTATTACAAAATGGCCCTAAGCTCTTGTGCATCAATATTTGTGCCTTTGTGTTATCCTCTCTCACACTGGACCTCAGCTGCCTATGACCTGTGGAATCCTTTGCTTTGACCTAAAGAATAGAACAAGAGCAATGCCCTGTCAATTTCAGGGCCTAGACGTGGGAAGACCTTACAACTTTCTCTCTCTTGAGCCACCATGTAAAAGAGTCTGGACTATGCTGCTGGAAAGGCCAAGGAAAAGAAAGACCCAGTAGGAGAAAAGAGACGCTCCAGCCTTTCAGCATCCAAGCAAGGCAGGGAGGCAAAGGAGTCTGATAATTTGGACCCTCATACAAACGGGCCATGTCAGGTGGGCCCAGCTGAGATGACTGGGGTGGAAAGGAGCCATCTGTGGGGGACAAGTAATAAAATGGTATTGCTTTATGCCTCTAAACCTGCTTTGAGGTGATTTGTTAGACAGCTGTGCATGACGGACACAGATCTAAACGTCCTTCTTTTCCACAGCTGACTTCTGTGAAAGTTGAGACCTCTCTGCATCTTTCTTAGAAGTCAACACTCTGTTTCTCTTACAGACTCCTTTCACTTTTGATGTGCTATGGTCTTGCAGGCTTACCATCCAAAACAAAACAAAACAAAACAAAAAAACCTTTTGAAACAATAATACATCCAAGAAACTGTCAATGCATATACTTCCATACACAAGCCATTGTCTGACAGCAATGAAATGTGCACCCATTTTGCTTCCTCTTTACCTTCCATTTAATTCTGTCACCCAGCTATGCCCTTATCTTTCCACAGAAAGCAGCTTCTTGAAAGTCACTTAAAATTTGCTATTTCTGAGCCCTGATCTCATTCCTCCTACGTTTGGAACCATTTAGCATTTGACTCTGGTAACCACTGTATTTTTTTTTTCAAACTCGTGCATTGGCTTCCATGATTATAAGTATCCCTTGTTTTCTTAAAACACCTCTGGCTATTACTTCCTAATAGTTTCACTGGCTCACCTTTCCCACCTGACCTTCTTGTTTGGGCACATCTGCTGTCTATCCCCCTCCTACATCTCTTTTTATTCTTTATTCTATAATGTTCATGCCTTCTGGTCTCCTGACTTTAATTATGACCTCTATTAAAATGGCTCCAAATCTTCCAAAACTCATGTCTTTCCCAGGCTCTAGGTCTGGGTTACATGATCCACATTGGCATCTCCTGGGAACTAAAAGGAAAAACAGAATTTCAGGCTCCATTCAGACCTACTGAGTCAGAATCTGTATTTTAACAAACCTCCCAGTGATCTGTATTTGTTTGAAAATCTGAGAATCGCTGCTCTAAATATGTATTTCCATCTATCTCAGCCAAACCAAAAATAGTCATCCACCTCCCCCCCACCCCCCGCCTTCCCCACAACTACCACAAAACACACTATTCCTTTTCCAGCGAGCCATTAATCCATTATGATTTTACTATCTACCAGGTCAAAATAGCCAAAAGCTTTGGCATCTAAATTGAACTTGTACTTCTCTCCCTTACCTGCCCCGGCTGCCAGTCCATCAGTTGCCAAGTCTGGGCCATTTGATTACCAAGGTCTGTCCTTCTCCTGAGTTGTCCTCCTACTTACATATTGAGTTTCATTTTCCCACAGACTAACAGGATCACATCCAAACTGGAAACCCTCCCTTCAGCCTTTCTTGTAATGCATTACCACTTACTCCCAACTGCTTACTGCTCACTGTTCTAAAACAAAACAAAACAAGCAAAAAACAAAAACAAAAGCAAGCAAAAAAAATTTTAAGAACACCAAAACAAATAACAAAATATAAAACCAAGTCTTCATGAACTTTCCTCTTCTACAGACCGTAAAATGTAATCTCTATACCATAACTCAAGGCCATCGAAATTGAGCCCCAAACTGCCTGCTTGGCATTCTCTCTGCACTCTCAGGTCAAAGTGGAAAACCAGCCTTTATTCACCTGCTCACTCAATATGGAATTCTCTTCATCTCCTATCCCAACGGTTGAAAGTCTACCTCTCTCTCCTTCAAGGCTTTCCCTTTCTTGTCATACACTCCCCAGTACTCTGATCAAGCACTAGGCACTTCTCATTCTCCGAGCCCATTTGAACTTCATGCAACTTATTCCAGATTTTAACACATATTGCCTCACATTTTGCTATCTGTGCATATATCTCTATTTCACAGGACTCCGCTCCTCAAGATGAAAATGACTTTCTGTGATTCTCTGTAGTCCCCACAATGTCTAACATAGTAAGTACTCAGTATGTTTGTTGAACTAATTATTGAGTGGGCTCAGATTGTTTATTAGCTCACCTCTATTGTTAACTTCCATTTATTTTTTTCTTTCAGCAGGTAATAGTTTTTATTATCTATGTTACATATACAATTTTTATTATATATTTTTATCATATATTTTATTATATATTATAATATATTATATATGTTATGTTTATTGAGTGTAGTTGACACACAATGTCACATTAGTTTCAGGTATGCGATTCAGTGATTGACAAGTTATTATGCTGTGTTCACAAGTATAGCTACCTTCTGTTCCAATACATCACTATTACACATCATTGACTGTATTCCTAATGTTCTGCCTTTTATTCCTGTGACTTACTTATTCCAAAACTAGAGGCCTGTATCTCCCTTTGCTCTTCACCCATTTGCCCGGCCCCCCATCTCCCCCCACTCTGGCAACCATCAATTTGTTCTCTGTATTTATAGGCATGATTCACCTTTTTGTTTATTTTTTTAGAATCCATTTATGATTGGGATCATTTAGTGTTTCTTTCTTAGTTGGGCTTATTTCAATTAACATAATACTCTCTAGGTCCATTAGTACTCTCTAGGTCCATCTATCTTGTCTCAAATGGCACGATTCCATCATTTTTATGGCTGTGTAATATTCTCCTTATCCATTCATCTATTGATGGACACATAGGTGTCCACATATTGGCTATTGTAAATAATGCTGCACTAAACATATGGGCATATATGTCTTTGCAAGTTAATGTTTTCTTTGGGTAAACATCCAGTAATGGAATTATTTGATCATACAGTATTTTTATTTTTAATTTTTTGAGGAACCTCCATACTGTTTTCCACAGAGTCTATACCAATTTACATTCCCATCAACAATCCATGAAGGTTCTTTTTGTCCATATACTCACCAACACTTGTTGTTTATTGTGTTTTTGATTTTAGCCTTTCTGACAGATGCGAGGGTGATGTCTCATTGTGGTTTTGATTTTCATTTCCCTGATGATTAGTGATGTTGAGTATCTTTTCATTTGTTTGTTGGCCACCTGTATATCTGTGTGTCTTCTTTGGGAAAATGTCTATTCAGGTCCTCTCCTCAATTTTTGATTGATTTCTTGTTTTTTGTGTTTTTTTTCTGTTTTTGTTTGTTTGATTGGTGTTAACTTGCATAAGTTCTTTATATATTTTAGACACTAATCCCTTAGTGGATATATCATTTGCAAGTATCTTCTCCCATTCAGTAAGTTGCCTTTTTGGTTTTTTTTTTTCTTTGGCTGTGCAGAGGCTTTTTATTTTGATATAGTCTCAATTGTTTATTTTTGCTTTTGTTTTCCTTTCCTTAGAAGACATACCTAGAAAAATATTGCTGTGGCCAATATCAGAGAAATTACTCACTGTATTCTTTTCTAGAATTTTTATGGTTTCAGGTCTGACATTTAGATCTTGAATCCAGCTGAGTTTATTTTTGAATATTATGCAAGAAAGTGGTCCAATTTCATTCTTTTACGTGTATTCAGTTTTCCCAGTACCATTTATTGAAAAGACTGTCCTTACGCCATTGTATAGTCTTGCCTCCTTTGTCATAAGTTAATTGTCCATATAATTATGAGTTTATTTTCTGGTTTTCTATTCTGTTCCACTAATCTTTGTGTCTGTTTTTGTGCCAGTACCATACTATTTTGATTACTATAGTTTTGTAGTATATCTTGAAATCTAGAATTATGATACCTCCAGCTTTGTTCTTTCTCAGGATTGCTTTGGTTATACTGGCTCTTCTGGGGTTCCATACAAATTTTAGTATTATTTATTTTAGTTCTGTGAAAAATGCTGTTGGTATTTTGATAGGGACTGCATTGTACCTATAACTGGCTTTGGGTGGTATGGACATTTATAACAATATTGTTCTTCTAATCAGTGAGCACAGAATAACTTCATTTCTTTGTGTCATCTTCAGTTTATTTCATCAGTATTTTATAGGTCTTTCATTTATCTGGTTAAGTTTATTCCTAAGTACTTTATTCATTTTTTACAATTATAAATAGTGGTGTTTTTTAATTTACCTTTCTGTGACTTTGTTGTTAATGTATTGAAATGCTACCAATTTCTGGGTACTAATTTTATATCCTGCCACTTTACTGAATTTGTTTATGGGGTCTAATAGGTTTTGGGGGGGGTTGTGGGTTTTTTTGTGGTGGTCTTTAGGATTTTCTATATTGTCTGCAAATAGTGACAGCTTAACTTCTTTACCCACATGGATGCCTCTTCAACTTACATTTATCTTTAAACGCTAAATTTAAAATATATTTTAAAAGAATGGAAGTTTCCATACCAGCTTGTTTCATTTTGTGTATTGATGGCTGATAGATTTCCTCCCATAGAACAGATTTCTGTGGAAATCCTGATATACTGGCCCACACCACCACCAGTGGACATAATTACAATTGCAGTCTGCGTGTGCTTTGTATGCCCAGGCAAACCAAAGTCCATGTTTCTTCTTCAGTTTACTTATAAACAAAACTACTGTTGCTATGGATGTGTCATCCAAAATATGCTACCAGGAAGTAGGGGAGCAACCATAAAAAATGCAACTCAGGGAAAAATTAGCAGCTCCATTCTCAAAGTATATAATCATGTTTAAAAGAAGATTTCCTGCAGGAATGTGGAATGGATCATAAAGTTAAATTATATGATAGTTAAGACAAGTTAAGTTTATTGAGGGAAAAAAAATAACAGTTTAGAAACTCTCAACCCTTACACTGTAGAATTCTCTTGCAGAAGAGTATTTGCGTACATGAGAGACGGTATAAATCTGTTCAACTGGAAAGATCCGACTTAACATGGGAAGCTTTTCACTACATCAAGGAGCAGGAAGGAAGAGAAGATGTTGTCAGCTTTTGAAATGCCAATGTAAACAAAACATGGAAAAGCCGTTTTAGAGGCCTTTAGAGGCCATGGCATATACTGTTTTTCTCCTTCAAAAGCAAGTATGTTGTTTCCTTATTTTTATAGTTAAGAAAAGATGGAATATTTATGACTGGTTATAACCGAAGGGATTTTACTCAGTGATCTTTAACTGTTACAGTCCAGCTTAGAGCAACTAGAAGCAGGGAAAAATAAATATCCAGGGAGAAAATAATTTGCAATACTAGCTTTAGTCCTAGAGAATTTGCAGTCTGCATCAGAATTGAATGGTGGGTCTTCTCTTTTGCTTCCTACCAAGAGAACCCAGGATGTCCATGACAAGAGCCACAACAGCACTCAGAGATTTAAGACTCAGACAGAACTAACGATATGGTTTTGGGTTTTGTTTTTCTGGGTTTTTTTTTTTTTTCCACCTTTAAAAGTCAAACTTGTGATGGCATTATTACTTCCCTTATTACCGCAGGTACTAAGGAGCTAATTATGTGTTTTCCAGCCTCAGATTTTTCCCATTTTCTTCTTTCATTTGTTCACCTACTTGACCAATCTCTGTTCATTAGCCTTTTTATCAGAAAAGGTTGACAGCTAGAGAAAAGGAGATTTAAAAAGTAATAACATTTGTAACTCAGAATTACAGGACATTTTATTTGGAAGTGTCCTAAGTTCCATGAATTCAGTGAGTGACTTTTACATTGTTATCTCTCTAGCATCTAGAATAGTCCTTGACACTATTATATGCAATAGATATTTCTCAAAGTAAGGAAAAAGTGAGTAAAATTATACCCGGAAACCTGAAATTTGTAAATTTTCTAAGATATCCTGTCTTCCATTTCTATGAATACTTGAGAGTTGGCACTGGTAAAAGCCAAGTGACGTACATAAATTTGTGTCCAGCCATGTTCCAGTTTAGCTGTTTGGTATTACGAGGTGGCTATGATTCCTTGATCAACATCCAAATCCCAGGTTGCTTCAGAGTTTCTAAGACAACAGCTTTCAAACTGTTTTTACTGCACCCCAGAATAAGAAATAAATATTACATCAAGACCCAGCAAACACATCATACACACATCATACCCACCACCCATCCCCTACAACCCATACACACAGGCATAACTTTTTTGTTTTTTAAAGTTTATTTATTTATTTTGGGTTTTAAATTTTTTTTTAATATTTCTATTTATTTTAGAGAGAGAGACAGAGCATGAACAGGGGAGGGGCAGAGAGAGAGGGAGACACAGAATCCAAAGCAGGCTGCAGGCTCTGCGCTGTAAGCTCAGAGCACAACGCGGGGCCCAAACTCACGAACTGCGAGATCATGACCTGAGCCAAAGTCGAAAGCTTAACTGACTGTGCCACACAGATGCCCCTAAAGTTTATTTATTTATTTTGAAAGAGAAAGAAAGCAAGAGTCAGAGAGGAGCAGAGAGAGAGTGAGAAAGAGTGAGAATCCCAGATAGGCTCTGCGCGGTCAGAATAGAGCCTGACGCAGGGCTCGAACCCACCAATTGTGAGATCATGACCTGAGCCAAAGTCAGGCACTTAGCCATGTGAGCCACCCAGGTGCCCCAAGGCATAATTTTTTAAATTACACAAAGGTTTCATGGAACATACTTACTCTCACTATGTAAAATATACTGGCATGATCTATTCTATCTGAGATTTTTAAATTAACTTCGTGACCAATTAATAAGCTATGATTTCTGATTTTTATAAAAAATCTTAGAACCACAATAGCTAAGCATGGAGTTTGTGAAAGGGTCGAAGAGAACAACCGAGATCTTATGCTCTGCACAAGAGTGCAATTTTGGGTGCAACCATCCAAAGATGTATGATGCAGTCCCTGACCTCACAGCATACAGGGGAGGTGCAGATACATATACAAGTGAATTCTAGCACAATAGGATGAATGCTATAATGAAGTATGAGTGAGGTGCAATAAAAGCATTTAAGGGGATATAGATGCCTAAATCAGCAAAAAAGGAGTTCAAGGCTTTTATAGAGAACATGGTGCTTGAGCATTGATGGATGAGCAGAAATTTGCCAGACGGTCAAGACTGAGGGCATTAAAGACAGTGGACACATTTTGTTCCAAATTATGGAGTATGAAAAACACAAACAATGTTGGAGAAAAGGACTGTAGTTTAGCAAGAAGAGCTGAAAATTAGGCTATTATGGCCTTGTAAGCCTTGTCTGAGTGAGGCCTAGAGGAAGGACATTGATTTGAGAATCCTCAAGAAATGAGTGTCGCTGAAAGCAATGGACATGGATGAGAATTGCAAGGAAGATTAAATTGCATGAAGAGCTCATAATTCCTAGTGTGTGACTTCTGCCTAACTCACTGCTTTCCTGTTATACTGTTCCCTGGTCCTGTGCAATATTATCATCACCATCACTATCACCATCATCATTATCTTCATCATCATCATCATCACCATCATCGCCATCATAGCTTCAACATCACAGCCTAAAAGGCACTTCACCTGTATCATCTCATGGAATCTTCACAGTGGCCCAATGAGATAGGTCCTATTATTATCCCCCCTTTCCCAGGATCACGGATCCACTGATGGATGGTGTCAGTTTTTGAACTAGACAGTCTGAATCCTGAGCCCCTAGGCATTTAACTACTATGCTATCCTGATATATCTGTAAGAAGGTAGTCTGGGCTATCCCAGGATCCTTAGCCTGGATAATGAATAGAGTATAAAGAGCGCTGAGTTACATCACCCCTAAAAAAGAGGCATAGCATTCTACTGGCGCTCTCTTCACATTAATGTTAATTATTGAAACTCTCTTGTTTCTAGAATTAATTCTCACTACTCCTTTCTGGGCTATCTTTGAGACTACTTTAAAGCTTTTAACTACGTAGATCAACTACGTAGATCAGCTGTTGCTCTTTGGCATGTTCATTGCTACATAATTTGCAAGTTGCAGAATGAGTACTTAGCAGGATGATTTCAAAGCCTATTGGATAGAATTACTTCAAATGCAGTAGGCAGAGGGAACTACCATGGCGGTACTGTGCTTGTTTGGGCTATAAATTTCCTGAGAAATGGAGACTAGTTTATACTTACAACAACTGTTGAGTATAAATCAAGCGAGAACTTCTGAAGCCACATGCTTCATTTGTTATTTTAATGTACATTGTATTTTCTAAAGGATTGCAGGATCTGTGTTATCTTCTTTACTCAGAAACTGAGTGGCTGAAATAATCTCTGTGTTGGCCAGACCCCTTCATGGTCAATCAACGCTCACTTGTCCTGTGAACTTGAACTCTTGTGTGATTTTACTGGTGAGGAGATTTTAAAGTTCTGGCTAGCTAGCTCTGTGAGAGTGACAATTTAAATAGCTCTCACCAGAAGTCACGAAAACTCTTGGGCGATTGGGTAATAAAGTAGTTCCTTTAAAGTTAAATGAGTCATAATTTAGCATGAAGTAGATTGATTAGAGAAACACTTGCAAGTTGGCAGGCAGTTAGGTCCTGGAGTCATCTCAGTAATTAGAACTGTTATGATGTCTGTTGGCACTACATATACAGCAAAGATGGGTCATGTCACAAGTCCATCCAAACACTTGTGGGTTCAGAGATGCAAACCCAAGTTGAACCTTTTGGTGTTTGAGTTTGTTAACTGTTGGCTAAATGCCACTTCCTGTTCCTAAGAAAAGAGGCTTGAAAAAGTCTCATAAAAAATGACTTAAAAGGCTTCCTTGACTTCAAAGGCTCTTACAAAACAACATTTTGATGAGTTAAGTGTAAAGGAATCAGAAACATACGGATTAAATTTCCCTTAAAGAGTCATGTGTCTAAAAATGGAGGGAGGAAAAAGTAGCAAGTTTATCTTGCTCAACTTGTTTCAAAATGTCTAGAGTGGCTATTGATTACCAAAGTAATTAAATTCTTCCATTCCAAAATAATACTAAGATAGTAACATGTAGAAAGGCATGTCAAAGTGTCCAACCGAAGAAAGGCCAGTGCATTTGTGTAGGTCGGGTTATACCAGGTCATACCCTCTACAGTCCATTATGCCAGCCTCCACTTAAAAGGAAATAGCAGAGTGTCACAGGACGGAGCCACAAAGAACAAAGAATTTCTAAACCAGACCACTCACTCAGGTCAGGCAATTGTCATCAACTCACTGCACTGATGCCTTACAGCTGACACGACTGAACGAAGAGCATACAAACACTCCTTAGCCATGAAGTGTCATGCAAAAGGCAGCATTACCTGGTACATATGCATTTCATTTCCCCATCTTTAATCATAATTTTGTGGGGTTCTAATCCTTGAAAATAAATAAACTAATGATTATTTCCCAACTGGGGGAAAATGTCTTTGGCCCAGAATATAATTGCAGAATATGGAAAGAAAGAAAAATCATTTGAACAAATGATGAGCAACTGTGAATTCTGGTCAAGAGTGACTCGGTGTAAATCTCATCAGTTTGCCACTAATTAACTGACAGAAAACTAATAGCTGATCTGTTCTGTGTTTCAAAGCCTTAGAAAGAATATAGTATTTAACTTTTTAGGATAAATAAAGACATACACATATAACAATGAAGCATTAGATATCAATGGATATAAGTTTTGCTAACTATTAGATACCCAATAACCCAAGGCAAGTTCTTGTATTTGGTCAAAGGCAATGGTATGAATTTTTACAGCAATATTTCACTAGATTGTGGTTATGGCCATTCAGACCAAAAAAGAAAAATTTCTAAAAGTGGACGTTTCTTATTTTAATTTGCTCATGATGTGATCCACTATAGGGACACATAAATGAGCTCCCTTCTTAAAACAAATTTGGTGTGAGAAAAAGGTTCTAATTAATTGAATCCGTAGGTACTTTTTCTAAGCAGTATTATTTTATTTATGTGAATATATTTCTTAGGAAAGAAAATGAATAAAATCTTCATGAATTGGCTTAAGGGGTGTAGTGATGTTTATATGTAATTCCAATGAATGTAGACTGGTAAATGTATTTATAAAGCCAAATAAATATTACTATTTTTATCATTTTTCTTTCAGCATATCTCTGAATTTGCTTTATATGGATATGTACTATTTTAGCAACTAAAAAGCGATCATGAAACCAACGGCAGATTTTTGTTTCTTTATATGCCCCCAATCACCATGTCCCTAAACATGCCTCCTAACCCAAAGATCCCAGAGGACAAAGAACCGGCTTAGCCATGCTTCTATAGCCCAACAGAGTTTAGGACTTCTGAGGGATGTTGCCAGTGATTTCATCTACTCTTAGCCTTAGTTACCAGAAGAGAATTTGGAACGTTCCTTAAGGGAGGAACTTTAGGACTCCTAAACCAATTGCTAAAGAAAAATATAATGTTAAGAAAACAAAGAAGTTCTGCTATTACAAGGGTGTTCAAAGAAGTGATTTCACTTAATTGCTTACTCAATCCCTGAAGGGAAATATTTGCCTTGATGGATGCTGAAAATCACAGAACTGACCTTGTCATTCTGTAGGAGAGATGATAAGCATCCAGCAATTACATAGCGGACACAACTACCCTTTCTTTCAATAAAGATGATTTGCAATTTCCCGTTTCCAGTGTTTCTCTAAGTCTTGAAATTATCGACCCCACTGCCTCTCCAAAGATCTTGAATATTTTCAAGGTGTCCTCATACATACTGAGCAGTTCTACTCTAATATGATATAATTGCAGGTCAAGAAGTCCAGCAAATGCCTCCTCTTCCAGGAATGCAGCTCTTGAAATTCTGCTCTTGGAGTACTACTCACTTGGTTAAATATTGTCCCCTGGGGTTCTCCTTATAAAATTTATATCCTTCCAGACGACTGGTAATTAAGGCACTAAAACCTCTGTGTTAATTAATCCATCCAGAAAAACTCTGTATAGTTTGGGAACACATGATATCAGTGAGTAGAACAAGGAGAAAGAGTAGAAAAAGAAAGGATAAAATAATTCAAAGACAAGTTTTACCAACCACATCAACCAACTTGCCTAAAACTAGCTTCATTTCCTATCCTCCAGACTGTGGTCTCCATCACCAAAATTCTGTTTTTCTTCCATATTTTAGAACAGTTTTTATGTGCACCTTTGCAAGTTGTGTTACCTGGTCATCGGATGCGAATAATGCACACACAGCATTATCTACAATAGCCAAATTCTGGAAACAGCCCAAGTGTCCATCAACTGATCAGTGGATACAAAATAAGGTACAGTAAAACCTTGGTTTGTGAACATAATTCATTACCGAAACATACTTATAGTCCAAAGCACCTGTATATCAAAGTGAATTGTAAGAACCATTGGCTCAGTTGTGATCATGTGACACTCGGCATCACATACAAATATTGCAAGACATTGCTTGTTTATCAAGTTCCGATGTATTAGAAATGTTTGCTTGTCTTGCAGAATACTCACAGAACAAGTTACTTATAATCCAAGATTTTACTATATATATGTACAAGGGAATATTACTTAGACATCAAAAAGAATGAAATCTTGCCATTTGCAATGACATGGATAGAGCTAGAGTGTATTATGCTAAGCAAAATTAGTCAGAGAAAGACAAATACCATATGATTTCACTTATATATGGAATTTAAGAAACAAAGGAGCAAAGGGAAAAAAGAGAGAGGGGCAAACCAAGAAACAGACTCTTAACTACAGAGAACAAACTGCCAGTTACCAAAGAGGAGGGAGGTGGGGGAATGTGTGAAATCGGTGATGGCGATCAAGGGGGGCACTTGTGATGAGCCCCGGGTGTTGTATGGAAGTATTGAATCACTGTATTGTACACTTGAAACAGATGTATGTTAATTTCTAACTGTATATCTTAGCTAATTGAAATTGAAATTTAAAAAATTCAAGTAATAGAACATCATCTAGAAATACTCCGAAAAGTGAAAACAGCAACAGTACTTCTCTCCAGGGCTTAGTGTCCCTTTCCTAACAGCCCAGACTGTGTTCATCACTGCTTCATTTTCCTTCCTGAAAGACCATTTCCTAGTGTCTCAAACCCATGCCTAGAAGGAGATATAATGGTAAATAAAACCTCACAAAGTTGATTTTTAAGATGAGTGTAGGTAAAGTTTAGAACCAGAGTAGCAGATAGAATTGACAGCGTGTTTGCAATGCATAGCACAAAGAATTTCCATACTTCTCAAGGATGTTCCTACCAGTGGTGGTGAAATCATCCTTTTCCCACAGAGGAAGTCCAGCTCCGCTTACAAAAATAGGCATTCTAGGAGCCACAGCACCCACCAGCCTGCTCAGCAGGTGGTAGCATATTCTTTGATAAGTTTCTTTTGTTTCAGCATGTTGAGTCGTATCTTAATGCATTTGTTCAGGCAGCTATCACAAAATACCATTGGCTAGGTAGCTTGTAAAGGTCAGAGATCCATGACTGATCATTCTGGAAGCAGGAAACCTGAGATCAGAGTGCCACTGTAGTCAGGTGACAGCTCTCTTACAGGTCACATACTTGTTGTACCCTTAATGGTGGAAGGTATGGGGAATCTCCCTGTGAGGGTTCTACCCTCATGCCTTAACGTGCTTCCTGAAGGCCCTACCTCCTAATACCATCACTTTTGGGGTTTAGGAGTTTAACAAGTGAATTTGAGGAAGGCAAGATCATTCAGAACATAACACGTAGTAAAAGGCAAGCCGTTTTACCTTTTCTCTATGGACTAGACTTGGCATCCTCATTAGCATCTCTGCTGTGGTTAAGTAAAAACGATATGTTCATATGAGTAAAAACTAAACAGGAGAATGGGAAAAAGTGCATAAAGTTGATTTGTTAAGATAGTGGGACACTGGGAGATATTTTACCGCTATAATTATTACAATTTTATTTATAGAGTGTTGTTTGTTGAGAAGAATTCTAACAGGGCATTCACTTATTTAAAGCCTTATCTTGACGATGCAGGATTGCTGAAGGTTTTGAACTATTCCAAGAGATGACCCGACAAATTCTACCAGCTTCTTTCTTGTATCTGGTATCTTGTATATTGTACCCTCAATATTCAGCCAACAGCCTGTGGTTATCATCTGTCTCTTTAAAACAAGTATCTAAAACTCAAACTAGACTCAGCCCACAGCTGCAGAAAGCAAGGTAGGGCTTAGAGAGCAACAGTTCACAGACCTGGGAACAACACACACACACACACACACACACACACACACACACATACACACACACACACACAGTTACCCCAGGGAAGTCACAGGCTGGACACTCCATGACTAAGGAAATCTCTAAACCAGCTACAAACTGCAGCTGATTTATTGTGGGCAAATTCTAACCAAATGCCCTCAAGTTTGAGAACCAAAATGATGCCAGAACCTGGCGTGAACTAAATCTCTAGGTTCAGCTGGACAGACACTAAATTACTCCATCTTGCAAGTTGGAAAGGAGTCAACCAGAGAAGCCAGGCTTACCCACTGGTGAATCCTCCACCTTGAGAATAGATCCCGAAGAGTATGCTCCCACGTATGGCCCTTCACTCAATTTCCCCCTCACCAGAATGTTCTATCCCTCTCTTCCAATGCTTTTAGTTTTTACTCTGCTTTAAAGACCCAAAGCTACTTGCATATGCTGCACAAAGCAGTTTAAGCCTTCTCTCTATTCATGTCAACTGTCCACACACCACCTATTCCATTCACAGTGGTGCTTGGAAAATATTGGCTATTTATATTAACCACACTAATAATAGCACAGATTATAATTAACCTTGAAAAAAAGAATAATAATATAATTGGTTTTTGACAAATTTACATTTCATTATCTTATTTAAAAAGTGGGGACTGGAGTACCTGAGTGGCTCAGTTGGTTAAGTGTCTGACTCTTTTTTTTTAAGTTTATTTAGTTTTGAGAGAGGGTGTGCGCTCGCACGCTCTCTGGCTCTTGCTCTCTCTCTCTCTCTCTCTCTCTCTCTGCAGGAGAGGGTCAGAGAGAGAGGGAAAGAGAAGAACTGAAGCAGGCTCTGTTCTGTCAGCACCCCACAAGTGTCCAACTCTTGATCTCAGCTCAGGTCTTGATCTCAGGGTCTTGAGTTCAAGCCCTGCATTGGGCTCTGAACTGGGCATGAAGCCTACTTAAGAAAAAGGAGTAAGGGGGTGGTGCCTCCATTGCTCAATTCATTAAGCCTCTGAGCTCAGGTCATGATCTCGCGGTTCTTGAGTTTGAGCCCCACATCGGGCTCTCTGCTATCACTCCAGATCCCCTTTCTCCCTCTCTACCCCTCCTTTGCTTGTTCTCTCTCTCTTTCTCTCTCTCTGTCTCTGTCTCTGTCTCTCTCTCCACCCCTCTCTCAAAAATAATTAGATAAACTTTTTTTTTAAAGTGGGAAGCATGTTTGATATGAAATGGGACCCCACTTGGCTATAATATTATCTCATTTGAGAACAGTTGGTCACCTGGCAGGGAAACTATTTAGGGACAAGACAGCCTTCCAAACTTATAGATAGCTATGTCTCATCCATCTGCTGCTATGGCATTTAGACCTTTGACACATAGTGACTTAGTTCTGAACCAACCACTCTCTTGATTCATTTTATATTTTCTTTCTATCCTGTTTCAAATCATCTTATCCTCTGACCTCATGAATCATATCTCCCTTTAGTTTTTCCATCAAGCCTTGGTGCTGCTTCAAACTTTTGTTACCTTTTCCAATTCCCGACCATGATTCCGTTTCTTCCCACTAACTAGACAACAATTAAGTAAGAACATTATCTGTCCAGATGAGCTCGCAGGGCCCTAGACACCAGCGCAGACAGGCTCACATTGTGGAAACTCTTACAGGTAGGGCCACAGCTAAGTGATATTATTTAGATGTCGTCTTCTGCCAGGTGTAGTCTCACTCCCGCACAGCACTGCTATTACTATTAGTACTAATAGTAACAGTATTAATAATAAATTTGGGATACACCTCAAGAAAGGAATATGAAAGGTAAATTTAAAACTTGGAATAAGATTTTTTAAATCTCAATGCTTTTATTAAAATGCATGATAAAAGATAAATAAAACTTTTTTATTTTTAAATAGAACAATAAAACATTTTTCTTGTCCACAGATTTTATTCTCAGTTTTCAATTTTTATTTTAATAAAACTGAATAATAATGTTTTAACTCGGGAATTTTTTGGTTTTGTTCTGTTTTGTCAGTCTCAATTTCTAGTAACTTTCTCTTCACTTTGCTTTTTCCTTTAACCAATAAATAGGTAAGTGTCTTCTTGTAGAGAACTGAGAGAGAATTAAATTTTCAAGACACTGAGAATTCAATCATCATCAGACTTCAGCGACTGAAGTCACTTGCTTTTAATGAACTAAAATACTATTAAATAAAGCCTCTTTTTTCAGCTACCTAACATGCAAAGGATTAGGCTTCAAAACTGGTTTTATTATGTCAGACATACTTTCCCCTAAAATTAAAACCTTAGTGTGGTGACTCCTCATAACATTGAGAAAAAACAAAGACTTATTTTATGCCTTGAAATAAATATAATTCATAAATGCATATGTCAGTGTGTATTTTAACAGACTACTGAAGACAGTTCAATCTTTTTTTTTATTTTTTAATGTTTATTTTTGAGAGAGAAACAGAGCATGAGTGGGGGAGGGGCAGAGAGAGAGGGAGAGTCAGAATCCAAAGCAGGCTCCAGGCTCTGAGCTGTCAGCCCACAGTCCAATGCAGGGCCCAAACCCACAAATGACAAGATCGTGACCGGAGCCAAAGTCAGATGCTTAACCGACTGAGCCACCCAGGCACCCTCAGTTTAATCTGTTATTATTCAAAAATCATTGGTATTCTGCTGCCTTTTGAGTCTTGAACACTAGATTTGAGTTATATCCAAAAATTCCATCTTCTATTATACAAAGTATTTTCTTTCAAAAAACAAATATGAAGATCATATTCCACCTCTATGGATAGGGACTGAATCACTCATTTAGAATAGAGAAAGCATATTTTCCAGTTCTGGAGGCTTATAAATAAAGCCATGCCAGTACCCAAAATACACACACACACACACACACACACAAACTTTCTTTAATAATGAGTCAGCGAAGACCAATCTTAGTTTCTATTAAAATGAGACATTAAAAAGAATATGTATGATTCAGCTCAAAGTCTTTTAGAGAGTTAAAAATCACATTCTAAATCATCCCAATAAAAATTCACACCAAAGTTTATTCTAACTACCTATACAGCTTCTTTTATAATAAAAGTAAAAGTTCTACTCTTTTTTATTTTTCTTTCTTCTTTTTTCAAATTTGTATTTAAATTCTAGTTACTTAACATATGGTGCAATATTGGTTTCAGAAGTAGAATTCAGTGATTCATCACTTACATATAAAACCTAGTCCTTATCACAAGTGCCCTCCTTAATGCCCATCCCCCATCTAGCCCATCCCCCATCCACCCTGTTTATTCTCTATATTTAAGAGTCTATTATGATTCTTTCCCTCTTTTTCTCCCCCTCCCAAATGTCTATCTGTTTTGTTTCATAAACTCCACATATGAGTGAAATTATGTGGTATTTGTCTTTCTCTGAGGACTTACTCAGCATAATACATTCTAGCTTCATCCATGTCATTGCAAATTGCAAGATTTCATTCTTTTTGATGGCTGAGTAATATTCCATTGTATGTATATACCACATCTTTATCCACTCATCAGTTGGTGGACACTTGGGCTTTTTTCATAGTTTGGCTATTATTGATAATGCTGCTATAAACATCAGGGCGCATTACCTCTTCGAATCTGTATTTTTGTATCCTTTGGGTATTTTTGTATCCTAGTAGTACAATTACTAGATCATAGGGTAGTTCTGTTTTTAACTTTCTGAGGAACATTCATACTGTTTTCCAGAATGGCTGAACCAGTCTGTATTCCCACCAAGAGTGCAAAAGCGTTCCCCTTTCTCTGCATCCTCTCCAATACCTGTTTCTTGTATTGTTAATTTTAGCCATTCTGACAAGCATGAGTTGGTATCTCATCGTGGTTTGGATTTGTATTCCCTTGATGATGAGTGATGTTGAGCATCTTTTCATGTGCCTATTAGCCATCTGGATATCTTCTTTGGAAAAATGTCCATTCATGTCTTCTGCCCATTTCTTCACTGGATTATTTGTTTTTTGGGTGTTGAGATTGATAAGTTCTTTATAGATTTTGGATGCTAACCCTTTATCAGATGTGTTGTTTGCAAATATCTTCTCCCATTCTGTAGACTGCCTTTCTTGTTGAGTGTTTCCCTCATGGTGCAGAAGCTTTTTATCTTGATGAAAACCCAATAGTTCACTATTGCTTTCCCTTGGCTCCAGTGACATGTCTAGTAAGAAGTTGCTCCAGCCAAGGTCAAAGAGATTGCTGCCTATGTTCTTCTCTAGGATTTTGATGGCTTCCTGTCTCACATTTGGGTCTTTCATCCATTTTGAATTTAGTTTTGTATATGGTGTAAGAAAGTGGTCCAGTTTCATTTTTCTGCATGTTTCTATCCAGTTTTCCCCATACCATGTCTTGAAGAGACTGTCTTTTTTCCATTAGATATTGTTTCCTGCTTTGTCAAAAATTAGTTGACTATACAAAAAGTTATACCCCTGAAATCAATAGTTTGAAAAGAAATAGAAATTCTTTATAATGGTATCATTGAACTTTTATCTTTAGCAGAGATTTCATCAAAATGAAACAAGCATTTATGAAAAAGACTAATGGAATATATGTAGACTAAAATAAAAGATGTTCGGGTGGAATCTATTGTCTAATCTATGTCCGGGGATAACTGTGTGCCAAGGCACAAACTTAAAGAAAAGGTAATGTTAAATATAAAGACAGATCAGGAACTACCAAATGATAATATTCTACTGTCCTCATAAAACCATTTTGCTGTTTGCAATTTATCTCAGATAAATTGTACTAACAAGGTTTCTCTCATATGAAGAAAAATTAACTAATCACATTTCTCACTGTGTTTTGTAAGCATAAGTTTACAAATATAAACTGCAAATAAACACTTTGATAAGTATAATCATTTTTTGAGCGTGATAATATGAGAAACAATGGTGAATTTCAAGTTTTTGGTTGAGACGCTTAAATTTCTACATGTAATTAGAATAACTGGGTAAAAAACATAGATTAGTGCAAAAAATTTATTTACCTCAGTGATTTCTAAGAAATAAACTTTTTACAGTTTTAAGCGGTTAATGGAAACAGTTATCTAAAAAGTAGAAATTTGCCCAAAACATCCATATATCAAGGACTTGAATTTTCATGTCTAGTTTTCATCTTCATTTTCATATTTATCCTCCTCATCTTTGATAAATTCAATGGACTTAAAACTTTCAACTCAATAATATAAATACTTATCATGTTCAATATAAACTATAGTCCTAATGGAACCAAAGGTTAATCTTAAAATTTTTTAATGTTAATTTATTTTGAGAGAGAGAGACAGACTGAGAGTGGTGGAGGGGCAGAGAGAGAGGGAGACACAGAATCCCAAGCAGGATCCAGGCCCTGAGCTGTCAGCACAGAGCCCGATGAGGGGCTCGAACTCACAAACCGCGAAATCATGACTTGAGCCAAAGTCAGACACTTAACCGAATGAGCCACCCAGGTGCCCCCAAAGGTTAATCTTAATAAGAATATTAGTTGACTATGTTTTGTACACTCTCTACATAAACTTTGATGTATTTAAGATGGAAAAGAATCACATTATCTGCATATACTGTATGCTAGCAGTCTTAAAACCATATAAAAACTGCACAGCCTATAGGATGTTTTTATAGGGTCCTTTAAAATCCCATGTTCATAAAACCAATATCTTGCTTCCAAAGAAATTATTTCTTAGATTGTACTTGGAAAGCAAAGTTAAATAAAGAATTGCTGGAGTTTATTATGTGGCACCATCAAGTCTAGAAGTACAATACAGGGTAAAATATTAAGTAATTGATTCTTAAAACTGATTTTTCATTCTGAAGTCTACCACCTCACTAGCAGGAAATAATGGGACATAATTTTCAAATATGTGACTTCCTTTATTACCCACTTGAGATTTCGGACTATAAATGGAATTATATGCTTTATTCTGGTGAATCATGTTCCTGCATTTAGCAGTCTGCCAAAATCTGAAATCAGAAGGGAATTTTCCCTTAGAACCCTTTAGAAAAGACGTGGGGTAGTTTGAATTTTTTTTCCTCTGCTCTTGGGATCAGGTGAATACTAGTGAGGACTAAGATCAACGTGAAAGGGTGAGCAGCTCGATTTGTCCTTTCCACTGCAGCTTTATAGCACCCTGAGCCTTGGCCAGCATCGCATCATTTCGTCTTGAAGCCCCTTGGGGGTTGAGTGATTTCTGACCGAGGTCCATCCTCCTCAGCACAGGGAATGGATTGCCATGTGCTCTGTGCAAACTGGCAGTTGGGCCACCAGGACCTATAATGCGGGCTGAGGCTGCGTGCTAAACACCAGGGGAAAGAGAGAAGACGTGATTTGAAATTTCATTAGAGCTTGCCATTGCCCCCAGCCCAGACTCAACCGTGAAATATATGTGAAAACTAAACTCCTTGAGGGGAAAAAACTGCTTAGTAAGAATGAAATTTAGGGCCTTCAAATTAAAGGATTGTCCCCAAATCCATTTTGTAAGAATAAAGAAACACTTGGGGTGCCTGAATGGCTCGGTTGGTTAAACCTCCAACTTAGGTTCAGGTCATGATCTCATGAGTTCATGAGTTTGAGCCCTGCATCAGCGCAGAACCAGCTTAGGATCCTCCGTCTCCCTCTCTCTCTGCCCCTCCCCTGCACACACACACAGACACATGTTCTCGCTCTTAAAAACAAATAAACATTTTTTTAAATTAAAAAACATAAAAATCAACAATGTGACCTGAAATCATTATGATCCCAAAGCATGAACAAATATGCAAGAGAAGTTCATACTGATCAGAAACTCCTAGGATGTTCTACTACTCTTAGAAGTAGAGTAGAGTACTTAGAAGTAGAGTTTCTGCTCTTAGAAGTACTAACAGAGAAAATAACCAATATCTTTGCAAGTGTATGAAAATCTGTCAATGAGTGGTCAATCTTGTTAGCCTATACACAGTTACACACCACCTTGGAATCAAATTATAAATATGGTTTTACCAATTAAAAAAAAATCCAGGGGTGCCTCGGTAGCTCAGTCAGTTAAGTGGCTCCCTTTTGATATTGGCTCAGGTCACAATCTCACAGTTCATGAGTTGGAGCCCCATGTCACATTGGACTCTACGATGACATTGCGGAGCCAGCTTGGGATTCTCTCTCCCTGTCTCTCTGCCCCTTCCCCTCTCGTGTGGGGACTCTCTCTCTCTCAAAATAAATAAACATTTTTTAATAAAAAATAAGAAATTTAAAACAATCCAAGCTTCAAAATCAACAAAGCAATGAAAGTTCTATTTGTTTTTCAAATGAAGCTATTTATCCCATTTAACCCCAAAATGTGCCTCTTGCTGGCAATATCTGTGCTGCATGCCATTTTTTCCCTGATCTTACAACAAAAGAAAATAAACTTAGCATCAATCTTTCTAATAGAGTAATCCTTACATTTACATCGACTTGACATTTTAAGATTTCTTCTCATGTAGGAAAACCATGGCTTGGGAAGCTTGATGGTGTTCTTATCAATTCCTAGCAGCAGTGAGAATTTAATCTACTTTATCCGTGTACATGTGCACATAGGTGGATACTTTGAAACAATAAACCCAGGCAGATTAGCTTTCCTCAATTGGTGTAAAAGTAGTTTGGGTGGTTTTAATTGTGCAATTTCACCTGAATTCATCAGGGACAAATCAATGGCTTATATAGCACACCTGATCTTGTTTCCTGTTAGCTGCTCAGAAAGTCTGCAATCCCCGCCGACCCACATAGCAGCATATAACAAAAGAGCAATTTCTGGATTGATTGATATTTCAATGCATTGACTTTTATGTACACAAGTCAGACTGAACAATAAAAATGGATATATTGCTTTGTCTACTTCTATTATTTTCTATTTCAAAATGTAAATAATCCCTCTGACTACTTGATAGGATGAGTAAATCGACACAAATCTGGGTTAATTTTACTATCGGATTTCTATTATTAGATCTCAAAAGAAAAGCATTGAAATTTTCTAAGTTTTGAAACCTTCCATTGAACATCCATATGAAAACTGTTTTCAGAAGCCAATAAAATATTCCTTTTATTTTGCATTTCGCTGCAAAGAGCATTCACTACATTTTGGTCCAGAAAGCAGAGCTGCCTTTAAGGATCTCATGATAGCTCTTTCTGTGTGAATTATAAAAGAAGCCCTTTGCCTGGGCATGCCTTCTCAGCATTCTTCCTCCATTAGCTTATTTAATTATTAAGCAATAATGAGTCCACATTTTCTCAGTGATACATAGCGCTTTATTGTTCTTTTTTTAATTCTCGGATTTGAATTTCTTTTCTGGATATAATTTCTCCTTATTTTGGCCATGGCTCTACATTGAGGTACTTCCAATATAGCACGTAATTGAACCTAGTTCCTGAAACTAGCTCAGAGAAGAGATGCTAAGAAAAACACTCGCTGAATTGAGGTGGAGAAATTAACTACCTTCGGTGTCAAAATGTGACAGCCCATGTGAAAAGAATTCTCCCCCTCAACAAAAGTATATTTTCTTTCTGTTCTCCACTTGTTCAGGCCACTAATACTAACAAATAGAAACCATGTCGTTATAAATCTATTACCTGCAGTATATTTTTAGTGTGGGTGAATCCTTTATGTTACCAAGGTGTCAAAGTCTAGTAAAATCAGACTGGACTATATATACAGAATACAGTTGTTAGGAAACTTTTAAACATTTCTGAATATTTTTCAAGTTGATTTATGAGAACTCTTGGGAATATAGTATTATTTTTAAACTCTGAGAAAAACAACTTTTGGGGCTATCTTGCTAAAACACCGGTAAATGAAAGGTATCATTAAGCTCCTGTACTAATTAATATTCCTCTCTGAGCAATTTCTGCACCCATCCCTGCTTTGTTTCGATTGAACTGTAATGAAAAGTGGTTTTAACATTTGACATCTTAGTGTGTTTCTGCCTTATAATAGTGAAGATCATGTAAATTGTCTGTTTAACCTTATTGTTTAGAACTGAGAACTTCTTTGTGAATGTTTAAGATCACCACGGCACGTGATCTCTATCACCCAGCTGTACTCTTGTTGTATTCTTCATGGGATCTGAGCTTCCTCTTCTGTATGTGCTAAACCCTCTCTTCCTCCTCCCCACCATCCCCATGATCCCCTGTCAGATGCCCAAAGCCCCATTATGATTTCTACACGTGGTACTGTTTTTGGAAAGAGAGTGTTTATTTGTTATTAAGACCGGTTTCTATATTGTGTCTACCCCTAGCTCACCCCAATGCAGTCTAAATCAGATGCGGTAACGGGATGGAACCAGGTAGAGCATTCCTCACTTCCACATCCTCTCATTGACTCTCTGGAGGCTCTGAGTCTTGAAAACCACATGGCACATGCCCACAAAGGCCTTGTTCACACTCTGACCCTCTGGGTATGCAACACCCCCGAACCTGTATCTTCTGTTTCTTGTAATTTTATTAAATTTTTATTTAAATTACAGTATCATTAGCATACAGTGTTATATTAGTTTCAGAGGTACAATATAGTGATTCAACACTTCTGTACACCACCTGGTGCTCATCATGAGAAGTGTACTATTAATCCCCTTCACCCGGTTCACCCATCCCCCTACCCACCTCCACTCTGGTAACCATCAGTTGGTTCTTGATACTTAAGAGTCTGTTCCTTGGTTTGACTCTTTCTCCTCCGCCCCCCCCCCGTTGTTTATTTGTTTTGTTTTTTAAATTACACGTATGAGTGAAGTCATATGATATTTGCCTTTCTCTGATTGACTTTTTTTGCTTAGTATTATACTCTCTAGCTCCATCCATGTTGTTGCAAAAGACAGGCTATTTTTTCAAGTTTATTTATTTATTTTGTGAGACAGAGAGAGAGAGAGAAATGGAGAAAGAGCGGGAGAGGGGCAGAGAGAGAGGGAGAGAGAGAATCACTAGCAGTCTCCACACTGTTAGCACAGAGCCCAACTCAGGACTCAATCTCACAAACCATGAGATCATGACCTGAGCCAAAACCGAGGGTCAGACACTTAACCAACTGAGCCACCTGGATGTCTCAACAAGTTCATATATATATATCATCTTCTTTATCCATTCATCTATTGATGAATATTGGGGCTGCTTCCATAATCAGACTTCGATAGTTTCCACAGGTTGCATTCCCAGTAATACAGAGGGGTTCCTTTTCCTCCACATCCTTGCCAACTCTTATTAAGTTTTTCGTGTTGTTGATTTTAGCCATTCTGAGGTGATACCGCGTTATGGTTTTGTTTTGCATTTCCCTGGTGGTAGGTGATGATGATCCCACCTTTTCATGTGTCTGTTGGCCATCCAGATGTCTTCTGTGGTGAAACGTCTATTCATGTCTTCCACCCAGTTTTCATTGGATTATCTGTTTTTTAGGTGTTGAGTTGTATCGCCAAACCTGTATCTTGAATGATAATTGGGCTTTCCACCCAACATGAAAGGCAATAAATTTTGTCTAAATTTACAGGAAATATATTTGAAACTAAAGAAATACAGTATAAGTGTTAACACAAAGGAGAGATAGGCCCCTGAGGTTTCCAGTGTTCTGGCTGCCTCTCTGTTCTCCTCTCCAGCAGGGAATGAGCCACTCCCCTCATATCCCTTCCCTAGCCACTTCCATCATCCAGGAGTGGGAACATTCTTTTTGTCCTGCGCACAGCCCCCAGAGGACTCCATAAAGCCACAGCCCTCAGATGTGTGGCTGAAGGAGTGTGTTCTTATTTATATATACTGCTTACCCAGGAAAACTATACAGAAGAAAAGAAGGCCTAGAGAGAGAGTAATACAGAGATCTAGACATGATTGAAAGAACTAATCGTTTTTAAAACTAGCAATGTCCAGAAAAGGACAATGCATGGATTTGCGCACACATTTCCTTTTATTCCCTCCAAGGATCCTTATCACAGGTCATAATTAACACCACCCCCTAAGTCCAGAACCGTTTTTCATTGAGCATATATCACTATAAAGCTCAGATTCTTTTATCCCTCTCTGACCAAAATCTCAAGGGGAGAACAACTTGTATTTTGCCTGCATCATACCACTTCATGACTGCTCCAACCGGGTCTCATTTGAACCAACAGGTCCAAATTGTGCTATGAAATGTTTATTGTTGTTATCATTTCCTCTGTTCTATTGTGTATTTGTTCTGTGTGTCAAGATTTGACTCCCTATAGCATCCACATGGCCACAGAAAATCCGAGTCTGCTACTTAATGGTGTTATTTTAGTTCCACACGTGAGTGAGGGAGGCAGTTTATGTAGTGGTTAAGCTCTCAGGACTCGGGAGAGAGAGAGACTGGTTCATAGGCTGCATCTAGTTCTTCATCAATATATAAACTTGGGCAAGTTATTTCATCTCCTTGGTCCTCAATTGTATTTCTATAAAGTGGCTATAATAACAATGCCTGTTAACTGAGTGGTACTTATTAAAAGACAGTGAGGAGTCAGTGAGATAATAAAGTGCTTACCCAGTATTTGCTACATGGGAAGTGTTCAATAAATGCTAGTAATTACTACCATGCAATAATAAAAGACTTCTGTTTATTTGTTTCTGCCATACCCAACATCAGTCACCTTTTTCACATTGCCTCTTTCTATTTATATTACCTCCCTAAATGTGATTCTTCTTCTTTTTTTTTTTTTACTTCTTCTGTGTGTCAATACAGGCTAAAATGTATAGTTGATTATTAAACTGAGATATTTCACTTATTTTTGAGCTGTTAATCTCTTACTTTTCTCCCTGAATTATTTTTCTTAATGCACTCTATACCTCCATGTTTATTCCTGTCTTCCTTGTCGGTTTCTTCTCTCTTTCTCATGTGGCAAAGGAAGGACAAAATAACTATTGTGCTGTTTTGAGTCCTTGGACATACCACAGGCTTTCAAAACTCCATGATCTTGCTCCTGTTCTTGCCTTTACCTGGATGGAATTTAACACACACACACACACACACACACACACACACACCCATTGTCATTTGCTGAATTCCTATTTATTCCAGAGAGCTAGGTCAAATGCAATATCCACTGTTAAGCTTTGCCTGGTTTCCCAGGGCACAGTGAGTAGGGTCCTTGGTGCCCCTGTAATAACATAGGCAGGGCTCTGTGCCACGTAAAGTGTCATATGTAACAGATCTGTTTATGTTCCCTTGCTCACCATACGCTGCATTTCTTGAAGTCAGGGACTATGAATTCCTTTCTTGATATCTCTAGCGTCTAACATGCAGGCGCTATGTAATAAGCACTGAATAAATACATTTTGAAGTTGTGAGAGTCTTCTAACTTCTATAGAACGAGGCTTAATTATTCTAAAATGTAGCTGAAATACGGCGCTTACAGACTGCAAAACCCATAGAGAGCTTGAAGGAAGAAAAGAGAAAATACAAAAGCAAATGAAATGATTCAGGAAACTGTACTACACAGAGAGACCCTTCAACTTTTCTGTGTTAGTTGATTTATTTTGACAAAACGCACTAGAGCCAGAATTCCATAAAAGCCTTTCCTTTGAGCTCTGCCGTACTTTATCAACAAACATAACTTGTTATGACATAAAGTTACTTTCTTCTTCCTAGGCAAGTCTGCGCCACCACTTAGCATCTTAATCATTAGCAAGATTAAGATGCTAAGATGAAAACTTAGAGAACTACAATCCAACCAAATCATGGGTATCTACTACAATACGGTTCTGAATTTTTTTGTATAAACAAAGCTTTTAAGAATTCTATTATGACACAAAGTAAAAGATCATTTTTCTCATAAACATGTATATGCTCATAGATAAATGTACAACACTTGATTTACTGTAATATATCTATAAGGGTATGAACATTGTCATAGGTTCTTAAAAATACTGTAAGTTGCTTTGCTATGAGTTTAAGAATTCCCATGAAATTAATTACATTAAAATGATGCTATTACATAGGATGCCTGGGCGGCTTAGTTGGTTAACTGTCCGACTGTTGATTTTGGCTCAGGTCATCTTCTCACTATTGTGAGATTGAGCCCCCCTTCAGGCTCCTGCACTGAGCTGTACATGGAGCCTGCTTCAGATTCTCTCTCTCCCTCTCTCTCTCTGTACCCCGCCCCTGATCCTTCTCTCTCTCCCTCAAAGTAAATAAACATTTTTTAAAATAAAATATGCTATCCATAAATAAATAAAACAAATAAAACTATGCTATTATACATAAATTACTACCGGAGTAACTGACAACACAAGATAACAAAATTAACAGTATTGGGAAAAAATCTGAGAGTTACGACTATATTGCAAACAGGCCTGATTCAAGCTTTGTTATCAGCAGGTTATTGTATTATGACATAAAGCCACAGGTGGGTGTCTGTGATCATTGGCTATTTCAGGAGGTGAGAAGATCTCTGCCGGGCTTCTTCCCAGGTCCTCACAGTTGTTAGGAAGTAGATCTCAGTCTGAGCTCCGATATCTGATTTATCCCTAAATGTCTGAGTGTAATCCTCTAAATCCGTCCTCTGAAGCATAGGAGTGTGCCTCTCTTTCCTTCCCCCTTGTGAAAGTCTTTATTTTAAGAAAGCAAATTTATATCCAGAAATGATTTGGTGCAATAAGGATATGACATAGAGGAGAGCTTTCCAAAGATCCAGCTATTTCAGGACCACAAAATCAGGTAAGAGAGAGAAGGGTCCCCTCAAATAGCTGGCTTATTCCTATCAAGAAGTGGTCCACACATTTAAATTGTGTGCTACAAATTTCTAAAGAAAAAAAAGTTCTCCAGATTAAGTTAAACTTTCTTTTTTAAAGAAAAACATGTGAAATTATTAAAATCAGCATGAAATGTGAACCCAATCCAGTTTTTGCTGGAATCAGTCAAGAAAATAATATCTGAAATTCATTTTCAGTGCTTTGGGAGACAAGAATTTCTTTTTTTGAAATTTTTTAATGGTGCCTGGGTGGCTGAGTCAGTTAAGCATCTGACTTCGGCTCAGGTCATGATCTCACCATTCCAGAGTTTGAGCCCCAGTTCGGGCTCTGTGCTGACAGCAGAGAGCCTGACGTGGGGCCCAAACTCATGAACCGTGAGATCATGACCTGAGCCAAATTTGGATGCTTAACCAACTAGGCACCCCTGAAATGAATTTCTAGTTCAGCATGAACTTTACCACCAAACCACTGACAGAAATGAATAAGTATGAGGTATCCTTCGTTCATATCAATTGAGCATGAACCAGGTCTTCTTATCATTGCTTATACTTTTGTCTTCAACTTGGAAAACTTCACGTGCTGTAACATTTATTAGGCTTTCATTTGGTGTAGTCACCCTTCCCCCCCTTCCCGCACAGACCTCAGAAAGAACCAGCCCTTCCAAAACCTTGATTCTGGACCTCTAGCCTTCAGAACAGTAAGAGGATCAATTCCTGTTGTTTAAACCCCAGGGCTATGGTATTTGTTATTACAGCTTCAGCAAGCCAGTAAACAAAGCCAGAAGCAGGCATGGAAATGGGATTTAATTATAAGGAGGCCATCAAGATAATGCAGAACATGCTTCAGCTGATTAATTTTTTAGCCTATCATCGAAACAAAACAAAACAAATGAATAAGCACAGCTTTAAAATGCTTGTGGAGAACTCACAGATCCTAAAGAACACATCTGAGAAAGATCCAAATATCCCCTCTTAAGACCAGTGAGTTAGAGGGTTGGACACTTTCTTCAGTTCCTAGAGACCTACTTAAATCAAGTTCCTAGACTCTTTAATTCAATAGGCAGATGTTGGCAACAAGGCCACTGCCATACCACATGAACTAAATAAAAATTGTGCAATTCTCAGATTTTCCTGAGAATTGCAGTGTACAAGACAGCTCAGAGTTACCTGCAAGGACATATCATACAACAGTGAAGTTCAAGTGGCCTGACGATGGCCAGAAATGTAAGCACAAAGCAGAAAACACCCTGAGTCATTTCTGTCCGGGAGTCCAGAGCAAAGATTCTTCTAGTAGTCAATATGATGACAAATTAGAAATTAGAATAAACACCAGTTTCTACCAGCAGAACTAAAGGTAGCAGGCGGATATCTGTGGCAGGCAGGCCCAGCATGGGCAGAAGAAAATCCTGGTAACATGTCCCACTTACCAAGAGGTCCTCACATCTGCCTCAAATTAATAGACTAATAGTGAATAGAACTGCCTGCAAAATATTATCCTCTGAATCTCCCAAAACTGAGCCTCTAACTTTTGAACAACTTTCTGAATACCTTCAATGTCAAGGAAATGAGTCTGAAAAGCCAAGTTAGTTCATTTAGAGAGCTTGATAGAAATATTTATTTTTGTGATAGGTATCATTTAGAAAGTATAAACTATCACCTGTTTTAATAGATGTTTATGTCTGATAGCTCATTGATTTCTCACAATGGTGCTCTTAGGTCCCTGCTATTATTCTCAGTTTGCAGGATAGAAAGATTCAGTCAGCCTGTCAGTTTCTCCTCTAGATACTAGTGGATGTTAAATTATTATGACATCTAGTTTATGCTATATGATCCATTACCGAGCAGTCATCTTAATTTATAGCCATAAGTTCCATGTTGTGCCCATTAAATTCAAACCCTTTAGGTCAGCCCTTCCCCGATGTCACAGTATTTGATATATGATATATGAAGTACTCCCTGTCCTCTGCTTGCCCCTTGGGTCCTATTTTTCTGTACCCACGTGTTTTCCTCCACTACCTGGAGAGAAAGAAAGCACTCCAGTGTCTCCACTTTCTGAAAACACAGGCAAATCTATTTAGGGTATGTATTAGAGAAAAGATAACAACAACAAAAAACTTTTAAGAGAGTAATTCATAGCACTTTTACAACAGATGGAAATGGACTTCTCCGGAAGCACATGTCAATACCTGGTAGCATTGTTTGAAGAACATGACGGGAGGAAGGCAGTAAACAAGAAGACAACGAGGATTGGGCAGTGTGACATGTGATGGGTGTCCTATGGCTGGAACATGTATTTCCTCTCACATCAAGCACCCAGTCTGTCTCCTTCTATGTGGTGCTGTTTGGATAAGGTCTTACACAGAGCACATGAACGTGATAACAGATGGAATTTCCCAGGATATTCTTTAAAGAAAACACTTTAACATATGAATATTTCTGGTATAAAGTAGTTTTGAGGTCTGAGTGGCAGATTACTTTAGTGATCCCATCCTTCTTCCATAGATAAAAACAAACTATTTTATCATTTCTTTGTATTAAATTAGGAAGAAAACATCAGATGAGTAACGTGGCGATATTTTGCTTTAGAGATTGTGTTTGATCCAATCTAGCTGATAAAAGCGTAGTACTCTAAGCAGTGTAGTGCACGAAATCTTTTCTTGAGAGGAATTTACACATGTCCTCGATTGCCTTAATCTCATAGATGAGGGCTCTGCAGACATTTCGTGGCACTGCTGTTTCTAACTCTCCCTCAGGTATCTGTTCCTGAAGTCATCCACCATTTAAGACACAAGCACTGAATAATTCATCTCAAAGCGTCTCATGCGCCTTTCTCTGGGCTGAGCACTGTATAGAAAACCACTTGTAAATTGCTTTTAGTCACGCTAACTATGCTATAAACTGTGCAGAAAACTGAGTGGCAAAACAGAGCTTCCGGGACACACTTCTGGCTTTATTTACTAACTAAAGAGGAGAGTCTTTAACATTTTCATTCTTCTATTGCATGTATTTATTGTCTACAAACCTCTCACTAATATGAAAATGCTATACTTTACCAGCTACACTAGTTCAGCTGTCATGAGGCTGAGTAAAGACAGTTAAGAAAAACTGCTGACTTTTTTTTAGCACAGTGTTTTTACAACTTTGTACATTTCCCTTTAAACTCACTAATCATCAGGATCTTGGCAGTAAAAGCTTTCATACTCACACATTAAGAAGAAAATACCTCTAGCATTGTTTTCCTTTCTGCCTACCTCCCACATTTCTGAGCCCCAGTTACCACCCGTGTAAATATGAGTCACTTCTCTTTGGACATATAAATTATAACCACTCACCTCAGGATATACTCAGCTTAGATAAGACCATAAGCTGTTTAAAAGTGCCAGCCACCACCCATTCTCAGTGGTCAAACAAAAATATTATGTCACAGAATGAAGGAAATAGAGTGGAGTCTTTTTTCAAAAGCTTAAAAGAATCATTCAAAATACTCTGTGTATTTTATGGTAAGGGTTTAGGGGGGTGGAAAGTAGATTAAGCTGTGATAGAAGAAAAAAACACAAAAATCTAAATATGTGTTTTCATTCTTTTCAGTAGACTTATCCATTTCCTGCTGTAAATATTTAAATAACAAACAGAATTAATAAACATTTAATGAGTAAATAGATAAACAAATGCCTTACATTGCCTTCTTAAGTTAAAAAAATTATGTTTGGTTGCTTATTTATTATTTGTCTGATGTTCATTTGAAAAATACTGTTCGGGGCGACTAGGAGGCTTATCTGGTTAAGCGTCCGACTCTTGGTTTCAGCTTAGGTCACGGTCTCACAGTTTCGTGAGTTGGAGCCCCACGGTCAGTCTCAGCTGACAGTGCAGAGCCTGCTTGGGATTTTCTGTCTCTCCCTCTTTGCCTGAGCCCCACTCGCACTGTCTGGCCTCTCTCAAAATAAATAAATAAACTTAAAAAGAAAAAGAAAAAGAATGTTCAACTCCCACTAGTCATAAATACCATACTAGACCATGCAAAGTGAACATGGCAGACTCAGGCATTGCAGAGAGGGGGACAGATAAGAGAAAAGGCAGTGACCGCATAATGTAATGGGCCTCATTTGCTGGGAACATGTAGGAAGGGAAGCAACCCAGGAAACCACACATAAGCTACCAGCGAACTCTTTGCAGAGGTACAGACTTTTAAGTGTAAACTGAATAATGAATAGCAGCTAACCTAATGAGCCGATGGAGAGGTGGTGGCCTGGATGGAAAAGAATGTTGCGGGAGAAGAGGGAAGAAATGAAGAAAGGGATGGAGGGATGGAGGAGAAAAGGGAGGAAGGAAGAAAGAAAAGGAAAGAGGAGGAAGGAGGTAGGGGAACACCATTCTGGGAACTCTTAGCTCTGAAGCAGTGACATGCAGAGTCTACATTCACTGCTTTGTTTTTCTGCAGCCATAGATTCCTGTCATTTCCACAAGGTCTTCATAATCTACAAAGCATACACTTAGAATGCCTTGACTTTCTCATTTATTCTTCGTTCATTGGCCAACGTTTACTTGTTAATAGTTATTACCTTTCTAAAGATGAATTTGAATCCTAAAAGAAAGTTTTTAAGAGTTAAAATATGTAATACCAGGGGTGCCTGGGTGGCTCAGTTGATTAAGCGTCTGACTTCGGCTCAGGTCATGATCTCACGTTCCGTGGGTTCGAGCCCCGCGTCGGGCTCTGTGCTGACAGCTAGCTCAGAGCCTGGAGCCTGCTTCGGATTCTGTGTCTCCCTCTCTCTCTGACCCTCCCCTGCTCACACTGTCTCTCTCTTTCTCTCAGAAATAAATAAAACATTTCAAAAAAGAAATTTTAAAAAATACGTAATACCAAAAACTTTTAAATCTTAGTTCTTTAATAATTTTGTTAAAGCATGCATAAAATGAGTTGTCTATCAAAATAAAGAAGGAAAAGTTTGCCTTCTGTTAGAATAACTATATGCTTAAATAATACCCTTAATTAGAAAATTCTGCCTTTTTACATAACATTGCATAATGTGTAGGGAAAGAGAAACAACCTAAAGAAACTGTATTCCCCTTTTATTAATGTTTATTTATTTTTTAGAGAGAGACCACGTGAGCAAGCAGGGGAGGGGCAGAGAGAGGACAGAGTATCCCAAACAGGCTCTGTGCTGACAGAGCAGCAGAGAGCCCAACTCAGGGCTTGAACCTATGAACCGTGAGATCATGTCCCCAGCCGAAGTCTAACATTTAACTGACTGAGTGACCCAGGTGCCCCAAGAAACTATATTCCTTAACACTGAATCCATCCTTCCAAAGAATTAATTGTATTATAGGTATTATTTAGAATGTATTGATTATGCTATACATAAATATTTGGATACACATATTGTTAAGAGAATTTCTAACAGTCAGTGGCATTATTATCTGGTATTGGTGTTGTGAGGAATAAGCCCATTGACCCAATCAAAGGAGGGACAAGAAGACTCAGAGCACAGTGAAGTGAACCTTTAATCATTGTTCTTGTAAAGCAGGTTTCTGAAGGATAGGCACACTTGGGGCAGTTACAACAGACAATTTATTTCCTAGCATGCAGGTCCCTCCCCTGGGTCCTCATTGGCTTAGTACTGTAGAGGTTACAGCCTTACCCAGACGTCACCTATGCCCATGTAAGGCAAAGAGTAGTCTGATTGGAACAAATGTACATTCCCTACGGTGAGGCAGAGACTTTCAGTCCCTCCTCCCTTTGTTCTTTGGTGCATGCTCATTGCAAAACCAGCAAAAATAAGCCCAGGAAATGGAGAGGGGAAGAAGAACCAGGAAATGAAGTGTCTAAGGGCTTGGGACTCCAATGTGTGTGTGGGTGGTGGGTCGGGGGAGGTGGTGATGGTTCGTACACACTTCCAGGAGGTTGTAAGACTGTTGTTAACTAGACAGGACAGCTTCTTTTAGTATTTCTGAAGATGAATCCTCTCCCTAACTTCTCATAGCATTAGTATTTAATCTCAAAAAATACTAATGTTTTTTAATATGTATGAAATTTTATCTTTTTCTATGTATTACATATTTTATATATTTTGTGCTATTAGCACCTGCATGTATTTTACAGAAAAAAATTCAAAAATATTTGTTATAAAAACAGTAAGACATTATGTAAAATTTGAAAAATACAGGAGTTAAATCACTCAACAACCTACCACCTTAGTGGAGCAGCTATTGGCATTTTACCCATTTTAAGATTTTTCGCAATCAGGGTGGAAATGAGATGTGTGGTACAACTAGGTGAATACATTGCCCAGTATGCTTTTCCTGCCTCTAGCACTGACACCTCAATCTCCTTCTGTAACCCTCTCTCTGGCTTCCATCCAGGGCCTGATGCCAGGACAGGCAAATTTCTACATGGAACAATTTACAAAATAAGCCCCTGAGTCCCTCACAATCGTTTTGTTTATAGGAAGTGCAATCCTAACATCATAGACATCTGGATTAAGGTTCCTTGGAGATAGCACACATTATAACAGCCAATCCCCCACCCCTTGCCAGAAAGTAAAAAAAAAGAAAGAAAAAAGAAAGAGGAAATCTGTCATTGCTGAGCACAACTTTCAATGATTGGGTCTTAATTCAAATATTTCTATCAAATAATTTCACAATGTTGAATGGTCATTAGCTCATCAAACAATAAAATAAAAACTCTGATGTATTTACTTACATAATAAGACTTTTACCCTTATAATAAAGTCTAGCATTTAACGCTATTAAATTAAAACACAGTAAATACAATATTTTACCTTTGCATTGAAAGAAGTGGTCATTTTTTCCTTTGGGGTATTTATTATTATTAGTTTAATTTTTATTAATCCTTTTTCAAAGATACCAAAACCTCCACAATTACAGGAAAAATATCAAAAGGTTCCTAACAGATAATGATTATGTCCATGTTTTTTAGAGAAGTTCTGCCTCAATAAATATCATACCCTATTCTGTCTATGCTCACTTGAATGACTCTGAAGTAGGGTTTCTCTGGAAAGACAGTTAAATAGATTATTTTCTTACCTAACCTACCTTTATTCCCAACATCATCTTTCTTTTTTATATAAACCAAGAAAAAGCTTTAACTTTCAACCTATCTTCTTCTCAGCTCTGCTCTTAGTCTTTATATCTCCTTTTGTGTTCCTCTGTCCTCTAAAAATGTCCAGAACATTGGAGAGTTAAGTGAGCTTCTGCTCACTGCTCTACTAACACAAATTAATCTTTTGGGAAGATAATTTGGAAATAACTGCCACAATTTGAAACTGTCCCACACAACCTTACTTCTAGTGGGGCGCCTGGGTGGCTCAGTCGGTTAAGCGTCTGATTTTGGCTTTTGGCTCAGGTCTTGATCTCATGGTTTGTGAGATGGAGCCCCACATGGGGTTCTGGGCTGACAGCTCAGAGCCCACTTGGTATTCTCTCTCTCTCTCTGTCTCCCTCTGTCTTTGCCCCTCCCACACTCACACTCCCTCTCTCAACATGAACAAACATTTTTTAAAATAAATTTATCCTTTAGAAATATAGCACACATGCTATATTAAAGAAAATTTTTAAGTAGTCTTGGTAATAGGAAAAAAAATAGGAAAAAACCTTAGAAGCTTTCAAGAAATTGGATAAATGATGCCATAGTCATACAACAACATATTCACTTAAAAGTATATGACATATCTATCTGTACTGACTCAAAAAATACCCACAGTAGGGGCGCCTGGCTGACCCAGTCAGTGGAGCACACGACTCTTGATCTTGGGGCTGTGAGTTCAAATGTTTGGTATAGAGATTACTTAAAAAAATAAAATCTTTTAAATGAAAAAAGAAAACTTCCCACACTAAATTGCTAAGCAAAAAAACATTATACATCAGGAGATAGTATGATCCCATTTACAATATGCATATTGTGTGAAAAAAATTCCAGAATAGGCATCGTTGAGCAGTACTAATCTTTGGGAAGTAGGATTATGTGGAAAGGTTTCACTTTCTGCTTTATTCACTTTTATATTATTTTTTTCATAAGTCAGCAAGTATTTCTTGATATTAAAAACTATTGCTAAATTATAGTAAGTATAAAATTTGATACTAGCTTAGGAATAGAAAAATAAAGCCCAAAGTTGTACTGATCATATGTGGAATCCAGTATATAGTAATGATGACGTTGCAAAACAATAGGAAGAAAAATGGATTATTCAGCAAATAGTATATTTGTCCATCGGAAAAGAAATTTAACTAAGTAACCATTTCTTGTTCTCAAATAAACAAGTGATTTCCTGGTTCATCAGAATTTTAAACCTACAAAAGTAATTCATGAAAGTTAGAGTTTTGAAAACTAAGTAAATATTCTATGACCTTAAAAGCATGTCACAAAATCTAGAGGCACCAAAATGTTAGTATTCATTTTCTCAGAAGAGTGAAATATCAGAGGACTTTACATTATTTGACATATGTTTCAATTTTGTGTGATTTTTTAACAACAAATATGCAAGGAATAGATAAATTTTAAAATAATAAATGGGTTCAGAATATTCAGGATATTAGAAGTTATGTGATACAGTTATAAATTTCTATACTTCATGGCACACCTGAATCACGTGGAAAATACACTTTATATGTATATATACTTTTTTTTAATATAATTTATTGTCAAGTTGGCTGTCATACAGTGTATCCAGTGTGCTGTTGGTTTTGGGGTGGATTCCTGTGATCACGCTAATCTGAATAGTTAGTCCTTTATCAGTGATTCATGTTACAACACGCTACGTTCATGCGTCTCCCTCATCACTCAATTCATTGCCATTCCCTTGATGACAAGAGACCCGTAACACCCCCATCAGGAGGTTGAGATTTGTGAACACAGTACCTCATTCTATGTATCTTTCTTACAAACAAAAAGAAAAAAAAAACACCTTTATCTTCTGACCCAAACCAGCACTTTTTTAGACATCTTTATGTTTCCTCCATTGCCAGCAGCAGCAGAATTGTCTTCTTTTCTGAGGAATTCTCCTCAGAGAGTAAACTAAATGCATACTGCACGGCGGGTCACCACAAAAGTGCAGAGCCCCACACCTCACCAGATAGAAAAGCAGGGCTGCTTCCGCTCATGCCTAAGTGACTCATCCATGCCCACCAAACTTATAGCCTTTAAAAATTCAAATTCTTAATTTCTACAGACTTTTCAAGACACAATTTGTCAATACTTACAAAAGTATTTGTGAGGAGCATGATCTTTTGGTATTTAAGGAGACATTATGCTTGTGTTTGAAAAGAAAACTCAAAGATTATATGTGAAACTCTTAATTTTGATAAAATTAAAATCAAGTAGGACTGAAAGATGGAATAATTCAAGGCACTTTTATTTTTCAAGAGCTTATGTAAGCTTTATAATTATAAAAGTCCTTTTTCAGCAAAAATTACAAATGTTTATAAGTCATCTACTATGAGGTTGCTCATAAACAGGAAAAAGTAAATGTCTATTGTGCCCATTAAACATCTCTGGATCATTATACTAAAGAATTAACATATGCCTACCCTCTAAGAGTTTACAGTTTTGTTGGAGAGATAAGGCTTGCAAATAAATCAAGTTAGGAAAAAACTAAGACAGCCTACACTAAAGTTCTAGTTTGACTGTAATCAAATGCATAGGCCCAAAATGCAAAAAGTGATCATTGTACTTGTTCAAAAAGAAAGATCAATAATTGAGAAGCAGTGGGTGACATAGTAATACAGAATTATGGGTCTAAAGAAGACAGAAGGGTATTCTTGAGGAAGTGTCTCAAAAGAGTTGAGACCTGGAAATGGGATAATCAGGGTGTGAGTGAAGGTTGGGGTCATGGATGGAGACAGAAAGAGGAGCTAGGAAGGAATAGAACATGGGCATCTGACTGGCTCTGCTTATGTATGTGCTCTTGCCCTAGAGTCCAGGATCTAAGAAGAGAAGAATCTCCCCCATTTCAGCTCAAGAGTAGGAGACAGAGCCTTACCTCTCATCTACTTTGGAATTACTTCTAAGTAGTAAAGATGTGTAAGTACTGTTCAAAACCACAGAAGTCCACTCTAATAATATCTGTCCAAAAATAAGTGGATTGCTTTTGGAGATTGTATAGTAGGCTGAATGATGGTCTCCCAAAAGATAGGGCCATGTCCTAATCACCAGAACCTGTGAATATTACCTTATATGGGAAGAGTTTCTTTGAAGATGTCATTAAATCAGAGCTCTTGAGATGAGGAGTTCATTCTGGATTATCTGGTTGACTCCTGAATATAATTACAGGTGTCCTTTTAAGAGACACACAGAAGAAATGATGTGAAAACAGAGGTAGAGATTAGGGTGATGTGGCCTCAAGCCAAGGAAGCTGGTGACCAGCAGAAACCAGCAAAAGCAAGAAATGTCATCTTCCCTAAGTTTCTGTAGAGAGTGTGTCCCTGCAGAGCACCTTCAAGTTTCTGGCCTCCAGAACTATGAGATGATAAATTTTTGGCTTTTGAGTCACTGAATTTATGGCAATTTGTTATAGTTGCCCTAGAAAACTAAGATAGAGGTGATGAGCCTCCCTTTACTATAAGTATTTAACAGGCTGGATTCTACTTCTGAGATCAGTGTTTTGGAGATAATTCTTGCTCAGGGCTGGAGGCCGAATTCAGTGATGTCTCCTGTTGCTTTCAATTCTAGGGTTCTGGATTTCTTTCTTTTTTTTTTCTTTTTAAGTTTATTTATTTTGGGGGAGGACGGGGAGGGACAGAAAGAGAGGGAGAGAGAGAACCCCAAGCAGGCTCCATTCTGTTAGCGCGGAAAACCTGAAGTAGAGCTAGACCTCGAGAACTGTGAGATCGTGACCTGAGCTGAAATCAAGAGTCAGGTGCTTAACCGACTGAGCCACCCAGGCCCCTTAGGGTTCCACACTTGACCTTCACATAACCAGCTCCCCAGATCATAGCCTCATCCTGTGCTTATGCTGTCATTTCTGTGCAGTTAGACTTAATGGCTATAATACTAATATTGGCTACTGATAGATTATTGGAGATTTATTTCCCAAGTTGTTCATAAACAAACTTGATCTATTACTTACACCTTCTCTTTCTTTTCCTTTTCTCTCTTTCTTTTTAAACAACAGTTTGAATTGACTAACATGAAAGAATTAACTGTTAAGATTATGCAGCTGTCATTTTTCATGCTCCTTGGGAATATTTGCTGGAAAAATAAATGGACTTGGGCTGCTACATTTGTTACCAAATCATTGGAAATTCCCTTATTGCGCTTTGAATCATCCTGAGACACACTTATTTTTAGCCATTTTCCTGATGTTGTCATAAATCAGGGTTCATCTCCACATCCTTGTGACTCATGTCTCATCTGCATAAATAAATATTGAAAAGTGTCAAGTAAAAATTTCTCTTTCTTTTTACGTAAGGAATTTAAGCAGATAACAAGACATCCTGAGGATCTGAAAGCTAAAGCCCATGGCACTAAGTTTGATCTGATTTTATTTTCTTATACTCTTTCTCCAAATAATAAAAGTTAGTGATTGCATAGAATCCTTTGGAGGGTTTTCTGGATTTTTCAAAACAGACTTAATTTTTTATATCTCTCTTTCAGATAATATCTGATGGTAATTCATGGACGTACCCTACTCATAGCTGAGAATTACCTATTGACACATGTTATGGAACATTTGGTTGCAGATAATATTAGTTTTGGCAAACATGTAAGCCTTATAAATATTGGATTTTGTATATAAAATGACTTATCATCACCAGCAGATATCAAAGCCCTGACATATGAAGATCTCTTGGCTTTATTGTAATCTTGTCTGCTCCTGGTCTTAATGCTACTTTTCTCCATTGTCCTTTCATAATATCTCTCCCTCCTTGCCCTATTCACGAAGCTCACAGTGTAGAGGGAAGGGCAGAGGCTGGATCAGATAGGTCAGATTTGGACTTTTTTGGGGGGTCATTTTATTTTTTTTCATCGCGATAAACACACTCCTTAATCCTCAGTACCTATTTCCCCCAACCTCTCATCTACCTCCCCTCTGGTAACCATTAGTCCATTCTCTGTAGTCTGTTTCAGGGCAGTTAAGCCCCGACCAGGTGGTTCATTTAGGTAAGCATCTGACTTCGGCTCAGGTTATAATCTCACGGTTCACAGGTTGGAAACACTCCCCTGCCCCCCGTTGGGCTCTTTGCTGACAACTCAGAGCCTGGAGCTTGTTTCGTATTCTATATCTCCCTCTCTCTCTGTCCCAACCCTGCTTGTACGCTTGTTCTTTCTCTCTCTCTGTCTCTCTCAAAAATAAACATTAAAAAAAAGAGTCTGTTTCTTTGTTTGTTTCTCTCTTTGATTTTTTTTCCATTGCGTATTTGTCTTGTTTCTTAAATTCCACATATGAATGAGACCATATAGTATTTGTCTTTCTCTGACTTATCTCACTTAGCATTATACTCTCTAGCCTATCCGTGTTGTTGCAAATGGCAAGATTTCATTCTTCTTTGTGGCTGAATAGTATTCGTGTGTGTGTGTGTGTGTGTGTGTGTGTGTGTGTGTGTGTGTGTTTGTGTGTGTGCATACCATATCTTCTTTATCCATTCATTAATCTCTGGGCACTTGGGCTACTTCCATAGTTTGGCTATTCTAAATAATGCTGCAAAAAACACAGAGGTGCATGTATCCCTAGTGGCTGCACTAGTTTGCATTCCCACCAACAGTGCAAGAGGGCTCCTTTTTCTCCACATTCTCCCAACCATTTTTGTTTCTTGTGTTAATTTTAGCCATTCTGACGGGTGTGAGGTGATATTATTATACACATAAAGGGGAGTTATTTGAAGGCTTTTGAGTACAGAGATTTTCTCTCTGGAAAGCTCAGAATGATCTGAATATAAGGTTAAATTGGAGGGAAGAGCTGGTCCCAGGTCATTCTTCTTTTTAGACAGCAAGTTTGGAAAATGGTATTCTAGAGAGTAATAGTGAAGGAGAAAATCAATAGTCATCACCAAGGGAAAAAAAAATAATGAGACTTGATTAACCCTCGGAGGTAGAGGAAGACAGCATGTGAGGAAAGGCCAACATGTGTCTCCTCAGAGTCTGTTCTGCTACATGATTTCAGACATGATCATTCCAAAGAATTCGAGCTGCCTATCCCAGTGCTAAAATAATGAGAAAAAAGTCCAGTAATATACTTGCAAATCCACACAACTTGAAACTCCAATTGAATTGAATCCAAGTTGTTCAAAACAAACTCCTAAAAATCAGCTGACAGCTTTGCTGCCCCACTTCATGAGCAAACTTTGAACCATCTGTTGTTTTCCTAGATTGCTAGAGCCAACTCTAGAACTCACCTCTCTATGCAGTCACTTACTGCTTTATTAATTTTTAGCCCAAAGTAAAGACATTGTCTGTGGTGTGTGTGTACGAATTAGTGACTATGGGCTGGGGTGTGGGTGGGGGTAGTTTTCTAGTGTGAGATTTAAATTCTGCTTTTCCCCAGTCATGGCACAAAATGCAGCTGCTGTCTTTCAGCCCAGTCCCACCCACCCTCCCTATTGACTCTACAATTGTCTTCTGTTTGTGGCACTTGACCAAGCCAGTCCTAACTGCCTTTCACCCCAGGCTCACTGTAGTCTGCCCACTTAGCTTCCACATCCCTCCTATCTTCCCCTCTCATGAGGGCAGGCTCTCCCCAGCACCCTTCTCTGTACTTATGTGCCCCCTGCCTCCTATGGAGAAATAAAGGCCACACAGCCTACCATCCTAATGGCACTCACCACCCCCACTGGTCAGTAGGAGATACAGGAGCGTTTGCCCAGTAGAGGGATGTTGTGATTGTCCTTAGGCCTGCTTGGTTTTTGCCAACTCAACTGTGAGAAAGACAGCTTGTCTGTGACTTTTAAAATTCAATATTTTTTAAGTGTGCAATTTTAATAGGTAGGACTTTTCTCATTGTCATAACATGTAATTTGTCAAGAAAACACACACACAAACACAAACGAACAATTACATGTTAAAGTATTTTAATGATATGACTGCGGTGATTTCCCTTTGAAAACCTACAATACATCACATTAGACTTTTAAATGAGGTAAATTCCCATCTCTTCCTACTTCTACGCTTTGGTTGAGTTCTAGCTCTATCCTAAAAACTAGAATGGCAAGCCCTAAGGATAATTTAAACTAATCTTTTGTGGTGACCTCTGAACTTCTCTATCCCTTCCTCTATTCCTGGATACCCACACAATGATCTCTCCTCACATACTCTTAGAGAAATTGTAAAGTAAACAGGGCTACCCTTAAAAACAGTACATCCATATAAAAATCAGAATGGAAAACTACTCCATTAACTCACATTGCCAGCCCATTTTTTTGTCAAGTGCTGGATAAGGCATTAGGAATACAAAGTCAAACAATATGTAGTCTCAACTCTGAAGATGTATATGTTTTAGTAGAAGCAGCAGCAAAGCAAATCATCATTTCAATGTAGGGATGGATGGCTGTCTTTAGGGGGTAATATGGAAGCACTCAGCAGAAACTTCTCAATTAGATTAGGGGATAAAAGAGGGCCTCTTTGAAGAAATGAGGCTCAAATTTTTGAAGGGTTTTGTAGAAGTTAGCTAGTCAAGAAGGGGCAAAAAGAGAAGTGCATGAAAGAAGTTTTAAAGGAAAGACACAGCATGACCCACTGTTTCAATACCAGAGGTATTTGGGGGAAAGGAACAAATAAAGCTAGGGAAAGAGAGAGGATACTTTCGAAAGACACACAGAAATCATGAGTCCTAGGCTAAGGAATTTGTTATTCATCCAGTTATGGAGAAATGTCAAAGGATTTTTATGTAAGTGAATGACATGATTGGGCAAGTATTTTATAATAATTGTCCTGACAGCATTCTGAATAATAGTTTAAAAGACAGGCAAGGATTTTAACTAGGTGGTTAATGCAGTAATTCCGGCACACAGGGTGAAATCCTAACTTAAAATGAGGATGCTAAGATAGAAGAGGTAGGTGGCTAATCTGTTTAAAGACCTAGAATTCAATACTCCATGACTATTAGCTGCAAGAGGTGGGGGAAGGGGAAAAGGTGAAGCGGTCACATGGGCTTCTGGCTTTATCAGTTGGTTGAGTAGTGATACTATCCATTGATTGAGATAGGAAATTTAAAAGTAACCTATTTTTTAGAAAATTGTTTGGAAATGTTAAGTTTGAGACTTATATATATGCACAGTTATACAAATAATATATTCTGAGCAAAAAGTTGGGAGGAGAAAACATCCTAAGTTTAATAGAGGTTATCTCTATTTGGCAGATTTAGGGATTGGATTTAATTTTTCCCTTATATTTTTCCTATAGTCTAACTTTTATATAATGAATATGTATTACTTTTAATAATAAAACAAAAACTAATAAGAAAAAAAGAAAAGTCAGTGTGGTCAAGAGGACCAGAGAGCAGTGAACTTAAGGGAAGGACATGTCTATTGCCTTGGCAATATAGAAGTCATTTGGCAATTTTACTAAACGTCTCTTTCCATGGGTGGAGTTGTAAATGGACTCAGAGGAAATAGAGATAGAAAGCACGGAGGATGCTTTCAAAGATATTGACTGTAAAAGGAAAAGGAAATATGGATGTGAACACGAGGAAGATATCAGTTCAAAGGAATATCTAAAGATGGAATTATCTCCGTGTGTTTACAGCTGACAGGAAAGAGCTGATATAGATTCAAAAGTACAAGACAGGGAAGGGATGACTATTGGAGCAATAACTCTGAAAAGACAGTAAGACACTGAATTCCAATATCAGGTGAAGTAAAAGCCTTAAACTAGAAAAGACTTTAGTTAAAATAAGAGGAAATGAGGAAAGCATGGATAGAAATAGAAATAAAGGAACAAAAGTTAAACACATGCAATAGCCTCAAACTCTTTCCCAAATCCTATTTAGATAGCAGTCAAGCGAACTAATATATGGAAATATAAAAATCCAAAAGGAATGTAACCATTAGTAGTATAGTTTTGGAAATTGAAAATAGATGAGTGAGTGGTAACTGACTTAGCAGACATGGTAAAGTGGAGAAAGCTAAAAAGTAAACCAGTTCACATCTCCCCACCTGCATAAGACCCAAGAATTGGAGGGATCCTCTTGCAGAATGCTGGAAGCATAGAGCATTCCTCCAGGTAAGAGTCTAGATGAGCCTTCCGTGGGGAATCTGGCCCACCTACAAGGAAAGAAAACAAAAATACTGGCATTTGGGGATTCTACAAAAAAATAGCTGGCCAAATCACCCTATAGTGAAGCCCACTATCAAGAAAATCCAACCAGTAGCATAGAGATGCCCAAAAAGAACACTGACAAACAACTTGATATTTAAAATATACCAATAAGGGGCACCTGGGTGGCTCAGTCGGTTAAGTGTCTGACACTTGATTTGGGCTCAGGTCATGATCTCACAATTTGTGAGTCTGAAACCCACATTGGGCTCTATGCTGACAGTGTGGAGCCTGCTTGGGATTCTCTCTCTCCTTTCTCTGCCTCTACCTCACTCTCTCTCTCAAAACAAATAAATAAACTTAAAATAAAATATACCAATAGAAATGGAAAGCTCAATAGAAAGATTGGAAGATAAGGTCCAGAAATCTAGAAACCAGTAGAAATCTAGAAAAACGGAGAAAACGGGAAAGAAAAGGAAAAATAAGAAAGGTAGAGAACTATTTAAGAGAGCCAAAATCTATACAATCAGAGTTCCAGAAGAAGAGAATAAATAAGGCAAATGGAATGGAGAAAATCATCAAGTGAATAAGACAAGAAAATTTCCCCAGAGCTGAAGGATATGAGTTTCCAAATTAGAAAGACCCAGCAAGTGCCAAGTTCAATGAATGAAAATAGAACCACACCAGTACATTTCATTGGTACAGTCAAAGAAGGAGGGGGAGAGGGGGGAGAGAAGGGATTTTTTTTCCCCACAGAGTAAAGGAAAAACAGGTCACATAAGAAGGATTAGGGATTTGGGCGGTTTCAGACTTCTCAACAGCAATGTTGGAAACTGAAAGACATGGAAAATGGCTTCAGAATTCTGAGGAAAAATGATTTCCAGCCAAGAATTCGAAACCTGGCCAAACTATCAAGGAAATGTGAGAATAACAACATTTTCAGACATGCGAAGTCTCAGAAAGGTGACGGCTGCGCAGCAGACATGGTTATCATCCAGGCCAGACTGGAACAGGTCGGGGTCTCCACCAAGAGACTTTCCCAAGAAGGGGAAATTAACATTAAAGGTTGAAGGGATTGACTAGGAAGAGAATAGGGGAAGCCAAGTAGGTTACAATCAATCCTAAATATTCTAAGGATTGTGTGTTTTACTTGCCTCCCATTCATGGCTTTAGTGAGGGATGACTTCCCACCCTAGGGTTGTGGGTTGGCTAAACACACCCCATCCCACACGGGGCACATGAGACTGACAGCAGTTCATTAACAACAAATAGAGACCCGGTAGGAGGACACCGCCTCCAGGTTGCACTCAGGGATTGCGAGAGACAGTCTTTGTAGTATCAGCAGGGTGAGGTGACCCCTGCTTCCCCACGTGAGAATGTGATTGGCTTTCTTTTTTTATTTCTTTTTTATTTTTTTATGTTTTATTTTATATTTGAGGGAGGCAGAGCATGAGCAGGGGAAGCGACAGAGAGACACAAACAGAATCTAAAGCAGGCTCCGGGCTCCGAGCTGTCAGAACAGAGCCTGAAGTGGGGCTTGAACTCTTGAACCTTGAGATCATGACCTGAGCCAAAGTCGGATGCTTAACCGACTGAGCCACCCAGGCACCCCTAGAATGTGATTGACTTTAATAATTCTGAGTGTGCGGTGCCTGGGTGGCTCAGTTGATCGCGCATTTGACTCTTGATTTTGGCTCAGGTCATGATTTCCTAGTTTGTGAGTTCAAGCCCCACAGTGGGCTCTGCACTAACAGCGGAGACCCGGCTTGGATTCTCTCTCTCTGGCCCTCCCTTGCACTCGCTCTCTGTCTCTCTCTTTCTCTCTCTCAAAAATAAAAACCAAATAAACATAGAAAATAAAAAAATAAAATAAAATAATTCCAAGCACTAGCAGGGCATTGATTATCATTACCGAGAATAAACAGGAAGTGCACCTGGTCGCCTTGATAGGAAGGGTTGTTTGGCTAGGGGACCTTCCCAGTGAGAGTGTGTCCCCGGGGAAGGGACACATGCAGTGAAACCATCTGAGGCCCTCCTGGTTTCATCAGGTGTCACGGCAGCACCTAATTTTGCGTTTTAATTGTAGGCTTTGCACCACAGCGTTCAGGAAAGGAAAAGTCATTGTAATATCCCTGTGGCTCAGTCGTGATCAGCATTTGCATTTCATAACGTATAAATGACTATAACCTGTAGCACAGCAGCGTGGGGAAGGACAATGTGGTCACGTGTTCGGGGGGACGAGCTTTTCCAGTGGCAACTAGCTAATTCCTCATGCTTCGTTGTGATAAAAAGTGGTGATAAAAAGTGGCTAAAATGGACAAATCAGTACGTCGCAACATAGGCATGATATTTAGAAATATGATAAAAAGCGTGATAAAAAGGTGATAAAAAGTGGCTAAAATGGACAAATCAGTACGTCGCAACATAGGCATGATATTTAGAAATATGGATATAAGTGTCCAGAGAGTCAGCTAAAAGTGGTTGCTTCTGGGGAAAATTAAGGATAGGAAAGACAGAGGCTGCTCTTTTATTTATTTTTTTCATACCAATTTGTTTCTTTAAATTATGTGCACGAATAGCTCTGAGAAATTATTTTGACCCTAATTTTTAAAAATTAAAGAATATCAGTTTGTAGTCTACAGGGGAGTTGAAGAACGTCTTGTCTGATGCTTGAAAGGCCAGTTCTGGAGAACCCGGCAAGGGTTCGTGACCGCTGCACCCTCCCCTCACCCCAACCCTCCACCTCACCGCACCCGCACCCCCGTGCCCAGCAGGTCCCCCCTGGGTAAATGAGCCGGCCTCTCTCAGCTTCTGGAACCCTCTGCTCCAGCGTGGGGCCATCATAGCCGTATCTACGACAGGAAGCTCCGCCGCAGGTTAGATGAGGTGATGTGAATAAAGGACCTGGCACCGTGCCTGGCATACAGTCATAAAATCAGTTTGATTTTCTCCGCAGATTGCAGAGCAGGCTGTTTGGCGGAAAGGGATGGGTGAGGGGTTGGGTGGGGAGTTTGAAGAATGAGGGGAACACAGAAGGCCCGGGACTAGAACCGACAACCACTGCTGCGTGGGCGGTGGGGGGAGGCGGGGGCAGACCTGGAACCCGCGGCCACCCACCCCGGGCACCTGCGCGTCTGAGGCCGCCGTGATGGGGGGCAGGGCCATCCATCCAACGTTGGGATTGATGCGGGCTCGCAGCTTTGCTCAGCAAAGCCGGCAAGGGACTTAGAAAACAGTGGCAGGAGAGCAATTGAAATGATTGACTGGAGAGCTTAGCTGGAAATGGAACCTTGGCAAAAGCAGAAGGGACCTGATGGATGGAGCCTGGAAGTTTGCCTGTGGCCAAAGAGGATTACAGGGAGGAAGCGCTGCGGTGAACACGAGGGAAGGATCCCCGAGTTCAGACGGGACGACAGAGAGGATGGCGGGGGGGGGGGGGGGGGGGGGGGTGCGTTCGGGTTCCATAGCTCCATGGTATGGGAGAAAATCCACCGCGTGGAAAAGAATGTTTCTCTGTTAGATCCGCACGACAACCTTAGACAGAAAGGAGGAAGCAGATGGACATCTGGTGAATACTTACCAGCTATCTGGTAATATGTTCCATATTAATTTCATTTATTTTTCCCAACAGTCTCATGAGGTAAATAATATCCCCCATTTTACAAATGAGCAAACTGTAGCTCAAATGGAATCACTGGCTCCAAAGTCAGTATAACTTCCACTGGGCTGACCATGAACTCAAAGACAAGCTCTTGGCACAGCAACTAGCTGGGGAAACCGGGGAAAGACCGTTCAGTCTCTGAGGCTCCATTTCCTCGTAAGGAGCGGGATGGACTAGATACTCTTTACTACCCTTCCTGAATTAATACTCTATATATCTAAGTAACAATGCGAGTGAGCACCATTGTCCTCATTTGTCAAGTGCAAGTAACAAAGTCTTCCTTACCCACCTCAGAGAGTTATTATGAAAAACAAATAAGGTAATGTATGTGAGAGTGATTTATAAATTAAGACACACTGTATGACTGAGAGTTTAAAATATTTAGAAATACGGGGTCGGTGGGGATCAAAGTCATGAGGAAGAAAAATGGGGAGACTGAGATTCAAACAGTATCCGCTGAACATCTACTCTCCCATTTCCAAGCCAGAGACCTTAGGCAGATTATCTAACACCTCTGTGCTTCTGGAAAACAGAGATTGAAAATTGGGCTGTCCCACAGGTTTATTGTGAGAAGTCTCTAGCACAATGCAAGTGCTAAAAATATTAACTGTTATCATCATTATTACCCCTGTTTGCTACGTGTGTTGTTTTTGCATAAAAGTACATGATTATACTAAGAAATACGAATCTGTATTATAGATATAGAATAGAAATATAGAATCTATATTACATCATATAATTTATGTATTCTCATATAAAAATGCCACTCTTGGAAAATATATAATATATATCTTACAGAATATAACAGATAATTAGATAGACAGATAGATAAATTCATATAGGATTAGAAAAATATTCAAAGGGGAAGTATCAGGAGCCTGAAATGGGAATAAAGACAGAGCTTGGAGAAAAAGATATGAGAACTAGGGACACTTGGGCTGCTGCCGACACCAGCCTGATAAAGAGAAATAACAGACCCATATGTGTGATCTGTGGAGTTCATGAAGTCAGCTCTGCTCCCTGCAGAATATCAGTTCTACGGAAAGAAGTATCAGTGCTCACTCATTCTAGAGCCTAGCATGTGGTAGTGATTGTGTTAGGTGCTGGAGAAGAGATAAGTAAGGAAGGTCCCTGCCCTGAGGCACCTAGTAGTGAAAGAATCAGCTATTTAAACCAACTGCTCCAATACAACATACAAACCCTAATTTTTTAAACAAGATAGTAATAAATACTAACATATATGGACTGCTAACTGTGAGCCAGGTGCTGTGCTAGGGCTTTGTACATGTCATCTCCTTAAATCTCCCCAGAAAAGGCAGGATTCCAGTTCCAGAGTTGGCACCATGGACACATTACCCTGCCCTGACTAAAAGGACACAGTCAGGAAGTGGTTGCAGTCATTGAACTGGGAAGGGCAGAGGCCTGGACTAGGGGAGGGGTGGAGGGAATATAAGATGAAGATATGAATTCACGTGATATTCAGGGAATTAAAATGGGCAGGTCTTGGCAACTGATGAAGTATGGTGGGTGAGGAGATGCTGGAATTGAAACTTCCAGAGAACTCTGGAGGGGCTTCGGCCAGTGACATGAATCTAGAAGAGACAAACATTTACATATTTTTTAAAGCTCAAGTCCTTTTTAGAATCCCAATACCAATATCAGATACTGCTAGTTTCCTACCCAAAATCCATTCAGCCATCTTCTTACTGAATAGAATTTGCACATTATTACATGCAGAAAAAATTCTAGCCACTTTTCCTTCTAGAAGTAGCCAATGAAAAGCTAGTAAGATACAATGGACACAGCTCCTGGAAATTTCCTTTGTCCTTCTCCCTTTTCTAAACAGAACATGGGTATGATGGCTGGAGCTTCAACAGACTTTTCTGTGGACCTTGAGGGTGAGCACTAATTGCTAAGGATGGAGGAGTTAAAAATACAGTAGCCTGAGACACTGAAGTAATCAGGGCACCATCAGAGCAGCCCTACACTGCCTATATGTGGCAGAGAAAATGAACCTCTTTCTTATCTGAGGTCTTGTCATTTCAGACTCCTATTACTAGCAACTAACTACCATTAACTGATATGCCTCCCTTCACCACAAAGACTAAACTCCCATTCTCTCTACTACTCCAGGGGCCTAGTCATTGTAGGGAGCTAGTTGGACTCAAGGCCATCGTCCATGGGAGTCAAGCAGAACTTGGAACTAGAAACCCAAATTCAAAAACAAAGAGCTTTCCCTACTCCCCCTTGACCTTCCCATGTCTCACTTTGCCCAGAGGCCCTCTCTCAGTTGAAAATTGGGTTTAAGTTCTGCCATCAATCAGTTTTCTGTCTTGTGTGACCATGTGGACACCACCAACAGACACCAGAAGGAGAGCAAGAAGACAAAGCATTCTGTTTGGAGAAAGTTTCATTTAAGATGATTTAAGGATAGCAAGGTGAAGTGTCTTAGTCTTTCTGGGATGCTATAACAAATACCATAAACTGGGTGGATTATAAACAAGAGCAGTTTATTTCTCAGTTCTGGAGACTAGGAAATCCAAAATCAAGATGCCGACAGGTTTAGTGTCTGGTAAGAGCCCATTTCCTGGTTCATAGACCGTGTCTTTTCACCCTGACCTCCCATAGCACAAAAGAGGGCGCTCTCTAGGGCCTCTTTTTTAAAGGTCCTAATTCCATTCATGAGGGTTTAGCCTCCCAAAGGCCCCACCTTCTAATATCATCACCCTGCGGATTAAGATTTCAACATCTGAATTTTAACGAGACATAAACATACAGTTGATTGCACGAAGATTTCCAGAAAGGAGTTGGATATGAATTTGAAGCTAAGGAAAGAGGTGTTTGCCGGAGGGTAGGTGGGTGTTTAGAGCCATGAACATGGATGGGGTCACCAGGGAGAGTGTTGGAAGGAGAAGAGCAGTAGGAAATGAAGGAACACTAAGGGGTGCCAACATATAACATGCAGGCAGAGGAGCCGCAAAAGTGACAGAGGAAGCCCAATTCAGTAAATGAAAGAAAACAGGGAAAGAGATGTGTTGTGAAGAGCTAGGGAGTAAAAAGATGTCAAGAAAGATCGATTCCTTTAATGAAACCTTCTTTAAAAGTTTCCCCCCTAAAATCTTATTTAGATGCAAGCTCTCCTTCATGGGGACTGATGTATGCAGTCACACAAAGGTTTTTCTGACTGGTAAGTCTTTCCTCAAGTCAAGGGGAAAAAAGTAAGGATCAGTGGAAATCTAGACCCAGGGCAGTGGAGTAGGAGACACAGAGAGGAGGCTGTAGTGGGGAGGTAAGAGACATTATCTACTTCCAGCTCCCCACTGTAATTCTGTGAGGCAACAGGCTGTCCACAGCGCTAGTGTTCTGAGCTCAGTGGACCCTGTTTGCCACGTTCCAGGAGCCTGTTGTGTCAGCCAGAAAGCCAGGGGATCAGCTGTCAGAGCTGTAAGATGAAAAAGGCGAGAAGAGCAGGTTAAAGCCGAAGACAGAGTCTCTGAGGCTGTAGACGGCCATTTAAAAAGCCGTATCTGAAGCACCTGGGGGGCTCAGTCACTTGAGTGTCAGACTCCCGCTCAGGTCGGGATGTGGTGGTTGGTCCGTCGGTTCAGGCCCCGCATCAGGCTCTGGGCTGATGGTAGGGAGCCTGGTTGGGATTGTCTCTCTCCTTCACTCTCTACCCCTCCCCCCTCATGCTGTCTCTCTCTCCAAATAAATAAATACACTTTTTAAAAAAATGAAAAGTAAAAACTCATAACTATCTGCTTCTTAGATGTGTAGCAGAAAGAATATTTGTAACAGAATGAATATTTACCTTGCATTGGCATTCGTAAAAGATTATCCATTGTTTTGGTATTGTTGTCAGCCGCTAGTCCCATTGCTTGGTATGAGAACTCTGTTTCAGTTAATAATTTGGAAACTTTGAAGACATATCCTTTAAGTTAGCCAAGAATATTTCCATATCCTCTCCTAAAACCACTTTCATTGGTATAAAGGAAGCACACCCGTGTGTTAAACATGGGATTTTGTCTGTTTTTCTTATATAATATGCATTGTAAACGCTGAATCTGTCAGGCACTTGCTATTCAACGCAGTACCAAGCTACTCTGTTCACGATTCTTTTGATGGAGAAATTCCTTTCTTTTGAATCAGATGAAATATTTGTTTATTGCTTTAGAGTTTTATTTGTTTGTGTCTTTTTTCAATTTCGGTTCCTAAGAGAACTAAAGCTATTTCTGTGAGAAGCCCAACGCTGAATGACTTTAAGATAAGAAATCAGATAAACTATCCATCTGATAACTGTCACATTGGGCTTTATTAGTATATAGCATTCTGTGCAAGGAGGTCTCTGTAAATTCTGCTACCTCCAACATGCATGGAATGTTTACTGAAGGCCTTGCCATTGTGTTCTAACAACTGTGTCTAGTTTTAAAGATTCATTTTCAAACACTGAGATCCTTGATCATTATAATTGCATTCCGTATCTCTGAAGAATGCCAGATTCATAATAGAATAGGGGAAGTGTGTCTAGAGGCAGGCTCTAAAACAACAATGGAAGAAAGCCCAGAAACAATGTCCTTTTCATGTTGCTTACGAAGCCTAACTGCTCTGTAATCAGGAGCAAGGCAAACTTGTAAGAGCAATTGAAAAATTGACTCGGTACCTAGAAACTAAAAAGGCCATGAAGGAAGGCTGGCTTGTCAAATGGGATTCTCCTTTTCCATATAGGGAACATTTATAATTTTTCCTTGTCCAGATAACACAAAGGCCCTCTGCTTTTCTTCATACATATATTCTGCATTTAGAGGAAAATTACCTCACCCTTTAGAATTTCTCCCTTTATGTTGTAAATCACAGTGACCGAAGAGGAGTCCACATCCCCTTTGCGTGCCTGAGACCAGATTTTATCAGGAAAGGTTTCATCACATTCTTTTCCTGTCATTAGAGTCAATTACCATGTATATTTATGCATTCCTTTGTATGAAAGTGCGGTTTGGGTCTGAAAAGAGCCTGTACAGAAGGGCATTTTTAATTAGACAGGCTTTTCGTTTCCTGACTCATAAATGGCTAGATAAAATTATATAGACCTATACTCGACAAGCTCATAAAAGCAAGTCTCTGCCGCTTAGCGATGCTTAGCTAATAGAGCTGATGAGCAGTCAGCTGTATTCCTTTCCACCTCACACATCACCAGCTAAACATCCAGCCGGACTCCGATCCCACAGATTATTATTATTGGTAATGATGTTTAAAGAAAAAATGGTTTGAGCATAACACCCTGAGCTTCTAATTTAGCAGTTGGAGCAACTGGTCGTGACGTGTAAACTTTGCACTTCACAGACAGGGTATTTAATTCATGAATTATGTGTAGGGCTCAATGCCACATCGCAGATTTAATGCCTCAAATTGTGTCCGGTCCATGATCGGAAATGAGCATTGCTAAAGCTCCAGCCAAAAGACAAAAAAAAAAAAAAAAAAAAAAATTGCTCTTCCCTTAAATCCAGGTAAAGAAGCCTGGCAGATTTCAAAGCCTATACAGTGTTCTCAGAGGGTTGTAAAAATAAAAAATAAAAAAAAAGAATAAATAAACTTTCTTTCTTTAAGAAGCATCCAGAATCTTTTGAGAGAGAGTCCAATTACTAACATTGAAAATGTAAATGCCCAAACCTTGCCCTGGCGGCTGGAAGGTGGGGGGGGGGGGGGGGGGTAGGTCATCCAGCATCATGAGGGGACTCCACCCATCAGACAGACCCACTGCCTTTCAAGCAACACCTGAGAACATGAAAGTGCAGGAGCCACTCACAGGAGGCCAATGGGGTGAGGGGCAAGCGGTCAGGGCGGCTACACCTGCTTTCAAAGGCAGCAGCTTTGTACGGTGTGCTGTGATGTCGATCTCAGCAGTGCAGGCCACGGGTGTATGTACCCATCAGGGGCAGTTGTGAGGAGGAAAAACTTCTCGAATTTAGGCCTGTCTTGGGGTTGTGTGGGGGAAGGGAGGCCCGTGAATTAACCGACAATAGACAGATTAACAGGAGAAAAACATATTCTGCTGGCCTGTGGGAGTATCCTATAGAGAGTGGCCCCAGGAGCAGCTAGGGGTAAGGGTTTGTATACGGGCCCCAGAAAGCAGGAGGGCATCAATTATAAGTTCCACAGGTATTTTGAAATGTTTAGAATAATGAGTAAAATGTCTCTTTTGACTCAAACAAATACCAAATTGTATGTAATTTTATAAGTAAAAAACAATTAGCCTGTTACTTAGTTGTCTCTATCACGAGTTACTTGGAAATTCTATTTCCTACTCTCATGCAGCCTGGTGGTTCCTCTGCTTCTGTTTCTTTGCATTTCACAAATTATACTCATCAATGCTGCGTGGAAATACATTCACTCTACTGCCTGAGTGTCAGCTCACTGCTCGAGAGCCACTCAGAAAAATGTTCTTTCATCTATATCCTTACCTTTCAGGACCAAGAGAGCTGAACCACAGGAATCTGATTTCAATACTGATGACTCTCCCCAATCTGGGGGCTCATTATTGGTTCACTTGTCTTTCTATTTCATCTTGAGAGTGGCTTGTTGGTAATATTAACAAAGCATTTTTGAATTTTTGGACTCTCATTTTGTGTCGGGTTTGACTTCTTATTGTCAGTTTTAGGTCAAATATTTGTAGAGTGTTTTGCAGACTTAGCTGCAAGTTGACTGCATTGCTATTCAATGTCTAAGAGGGTCCTGATAGCTGAGCTGAGTTATTACTAATATTGTTATTGCGATCTTTTTGGCGGACCGACTGAGCATGTGTTATTAGCCAGCAGAATTGAGACAGGTGCATCAACAACAAAAGCCTTAAGTGTGGTGAAGATTATCTGATACTCACCTCTCAGTACTGTGTTAACTTTACAAAATGGCACAATTTCTCTCACATGGTTTTCTAAATGTGTTTCCGTAGCGTCTATATGTGGCCCTTACTGCCATATGAATGATGTCAAGAATGTCTGAGAATGGGGCTTTGTGTGAGAAGAGCTTCTTCTAGGAGTAGAGGAAGTAGTTTAAAATCGGCTACCAGCTTTCTAATTGCATCCTTGCGTAATGTAAACTGAATAGACTGAAAAAGCCATGAGTGTGTTTTTAAAATATCTAAAATATCCCTAAGGCTCAGACCTGCAGGTTCCGTGCTTTGTCTTGCAGCCATTCTTTCTGTTGTGTGTCGTTCTGAAATGTACCCAGGAGCATCCCTTAAGGCCTTCAGAGTAGCCTGCCTTCCTGTCCACGATAGTGTGATTACATCTGATCTGCCTTGCCGTCAGCTCGCTGACCAAACCAACAAACTGCCTAGAATTCCAGCAGAAACTGGAAATGCACATCTCACATAAATTAGCTCAAGCGAAGAGACTTCTTGGTAAGATGCCTGGAATTGTTGGTGCCTTTTTTTGTTGAAAGCAGATGTTCACCACGGCACCCATCACGGTGCCGTGCTTGACACTACTCTAGAGCATCATCTTTGTGGTTTCACTTTGTCGGCATATTAGTCTTCATTCTATAATGACTTTCCCAAACTACTCATTATTATTCCCTCTCTCTTCTGGGGAAATGCATTTTTCTTCTCTCCCTTTCCCCCCAACGTTGATGTATTCTTTGCCCACATACTTTTCCTTAGTTACATACACTGTGTAATTGATTGTGATAATTACGGTGAGCCTCATTTATACTCCTAAAGCCAGTCGTATTTTCCTGGCTTTTCAGCTATGGTTTTAAAGTTACTTCCCACAGGAAAATGTAAAATTCTTTAATGTATTCTTTGCTTTATAGTTGAATATATCGCATACATGAATATCAAAAACTGCCTAACATTATATTCGAGGAATCACAATGGCTAGTTTCTAAGCAAAATATTTTAGGCAACTCTAGATTTATGTTAACTCTATATAAGTACGTGTGTCTTCTTTAACTAACCAAGAAGAATTCGTAAAACAATACAGCTGGATTTTAGAAACTCTCTAAATAATGATTTTCAATTAAAGTCCTAAAGTACAAAGGAGTTCTGTGGAAGTTTCACTGCAGAAAAGGGCTCAGATGAGGGCTTAGATTCTTCACACATACACACACACACACACACACACACACTCTGGACAGTGCACACAAACACACATATTGTGCACACGCGCACACTCTATACACATACATCACACATACACTCTGACTTCAAGTAGAGTAGTCTGCTGCTGTTGGCTTTTTACCTATGATATCTATATACAAGGTTCGCCAGCTGTAAGCATCAGCATGAAAGATCTGATTATTGGGGTACAATCTCCTCAGTGTGTCTAAAAGATAAGAAAGTGCCAAATGGCTTCAGTGGCTTAACGAAGGCATTGGTTTTCTATTCCCTGGCGAAATAACTTCTTCACTCACATTGCTTTCTTCTTGTATTCTTCTTACTTGTTTATAAAATACATGACCATTAAGATTCTTTTTAATTTACAGTTACTTTAAATATCTTTAGATACTTAAGTATTTAATTTTAATTATAAATAAAGGCAGTTTTAGTTTTATGACATATTTATGACATAACCAGAAAGCTCTTTGCCACTTCCCTTGAGCACCTAAAACTATCAATATGAACCATACTAAAAAGGCATGCTTATGTGTCCTGGTTTTGACCTCACCAAAATTACAATGCATTTCTCTCATTTAATATACAGATCAGAAAACTGTAAAATTCAGGACAAAGAAAAAAATGATATGCAAAAAATAGGAAGGTTTCATTCTACTTTTGAAAACAATTTACTTCTTTGACCATTATGCAGAGTTTATCGACACGCTCTTGGAGTCAGTTAATAAAATATATTTGACAGTCCTAAGAAAGCACAAGTATTTATGGTATGTGCTTAAGAAGATTTTCTGGAGCTGTTAAGGGTAGCACCAAAAAAGGATTGGAAATCCCGCTCTTCTCTCTAAAAGGATAGGTTTATCTGACATAAATAATTTCAAAAGTGGGTTTTCCTTGACAATTTAATGTAAAATATTTGCAGAAAGAAGAGGGCTCTGAAGTTCCCCAAGGATGTTAATGTGATTGGGATCCTTGTGACTGTCATTTCAGCCAGGTCTCTGTTGTGGCTTCACACAAACTATTTTATTCTGTTTTCTTTTTTTAAAGAGCAATATTAACTAATCTCACAAGATTTCTATGAAAAAAAATTATTACAGTAGCAGAGGATAGCGGAAATCTTATAAAATAGGATGTAGAAGAATGCTATTTAACTGTGAAATTTGAATCATGACCACTATCATGACAACTGTATTCACAGGTGATGATGACCAAATAAAGTATTTAACTAAGAAAAAGCGATAGAGAAACATGCATCATCTACATTTTGAGAATGGATTTTCCAGAATAAGCAATATGTATATGTACACCCTCACACACATATGTACACATAAATATTTATACATATATATACACATATATGTATATGTATACACACACACACACACACACACACGGGAGCTTTGGAACCAGATGTAAGTTTCAAACTGAGTTCCGCAGCTTACAATCTACAGGACATTAATCAAGTTGTTGAATTTCTTTCACCCCAATGTTTTTTAAATGAAGTGTATAAAAGTCACTTAATTGTTGCAAGTGTTAAATACAACTGGATAAGAAACTTTAGTCCATGCATCTGGCACAAAGTAAACATACTGCTTTCCTAAACACACCAGAAAAAAAATGAAAAGAACCCTTAAATGTTAGTAAGTTTCAGGTCTTGCAAACACGGTTGTCCTATGAGTGCCGCAAGCTCCTCCACATGTCTTACAGCAAGCTCAGCACACTCAGAGACCTGGTGAGATTTTGATACAAATCTTGCCTCTAATAAAAGTGTTTTTTTCCAGTATGTGTTTTGACTTTGAACAGACTCATAAAAATGGACTGAATGAAAAGCAGGCAAAACAATTTACCTGTAGGCGGATCTTCAAGAAGACTATGTTTGAACAAACTGCAATTCTCAATATATATTTGTAATATCACAAGTAAATGAATCTGATGGCGTGAATAGTTTCCTATAAATCAAAGTTACAGAGAAACATCCTAGTTTATGACATGTTTAATGTTATTGTTACTATTATCTCTTAAAATCTACCCGCTCTGATCAATTCTCTCTCCCATCTTCCCTTCAAGTATGATCTTCTCTTCAGAGGCAGTGACTTCTTCCTTTGCTAGATTTTTCTTTTGCTTCTGTGTGTTTATACTATTTTGACGTTAAAAATCTGTACTTCCTAAAGGACACTAAATCATCCCAAAATCTTTTAGGGCCACGTGGAATGGATAAAGTTAACTGAGAATAATGAATTCATTCATTCGATTTGGATAAATGTGAAAGATTTGGAACCCTTCTGTCATTAAAATCCCATTTGCAGACCACACTGAAAAATGCTACATAAAGCCATGGCTAAAGGACCTGAAGTCTCGTCTCTCTGTTCCCACCTCATTCATATTCATCTCCTTCACCAAAACACTACCACTGTCACCACCAAGGTGGCCCAGAAGGTTCCAAAGAGCACCATTTGAAATTGTAGGTCACTGTGAAAATGGCCGCTTTACAGTCTGTCTGGGGAAAGGATGACTTCTGTTTTCTCTCAGCAGAAAGAATTCTGCATGAAGAGAAATTGCTGAGCTCACAAGAAGTAAAAGAAATCTCCAAGAGGTTCCCTAAACCCCACAAAGTGAAAGGAAACTGGAGCGGTCCATGGTGGGCCAGGAGAAGGGCCGTGGTAATCTGCCAGCAGGTGCCAGCTTCGTCTCCGTGGCCAGAAGGCTGAGCCTTAGGTGGGTGAGGCAGCAAGGTAGGAAAGCTGAAGCCTGAACCAATTAAAACCAGAGAACTTGGCAGGGTCTAGATAGTTCTTAACTGAGAAAAAGAGAGAGAGAGAAACATATCTTGCACATTTGAGAATGTGTTTTCTAGAGAAGTTAGAATGTATTAAGTGCCCACTGAATCTTACTAAGAACAAATGCAAATCCTCTCAGGAGAAACTTTAGATAATTCTTCTGGCACTTAGTAAACAGGCCAAAAAAAGTTACATGATATGTTAGTAAGTTTTAGATCTCGCGGGAAAGAACTTGTTCTATAATTGTAGCAAGCTTCTCTATATGTCTTACAGAAAGTTTAACTGTCAGTTAAATTCTCTTAACTCTCAGGTTGTCCTGGAATAAAATCAACAACATGAATTTACAATGAAAAGTCAGCATACACACGTGGGGAAAAAAATCACCTTAAAGTCAGCAGAAACAGGCAATGTAGACCTGTAAAGTCTTCAGGTATGGGACTATTAGAATTCTTTTTACTTGTTTTGAATTATAAGATTGAGCAAGGCCAACATTACCAGGCATGTTGGAAAAGTTCTCCATATGGAATAATAGAAAAAAAATAATAAAATGTCAAATTAAAAGCTCAATTGACAGATTAAAGAGCAAATAGATATAGATGAGTTGAGATCAATGGACCAGGGATGTAAAAAGCTTATGAATCAAGAGGAATGCAAACAAGTGAGTCACAGAGATGGAAGATATAAAAAGAGGTTAAGATACAGGAAAGGTAGACTGAAGTCTGTATATGTCTAACTGGATGGTTTGAATGAGGAACTAAAAAGAATGGAAGAGAACAATGTGTAAGATAAATATCATGGAAATCCACGATTCACAAAACAAAACACAGTGTTTGCCTGCCAAAGTAAATAAAAAAGAAGCCAGCATCCAGAGACTACGGACTCTAAGGATAAAATCACGAAGACATTTCAAGTGAGAATTGTGTACTCAGCAAAATTACTTTTTAAGAACAAAGGTGATACATAAAGGACTTATAAATTAATTAAAAAATTAAAAGTGAGCGAAGAATGTGAGCGGGCAGTTCACAAAGGAGAATTTCCAAATGGCCGTTAAGAAGATAAAAGATGTTCATCAGTCTTTCGTTATTAGGAGAATGCAAAATAAAAACTACCCAGGAATTCCACCACGTCCGTATCAGAATGGCATATTAAAAAGATAAACCGTGCCAAGTGTTGGCAAGAATAAGAAGGCAACTTAAACTCTTATTACTGCTTCTATGATATGAATTAGTATAATAATTTTAGGACACTCTGTGGCAATATCTACTAAAAGTAAACATATATATAAAATATTTATATATACTTAAATATATTCACCAACAACTCCATTCCTATTGTATCTTATTACCAACCAACAATTCTCCTATTAACCAGCCAGTCCATTCCTAAATATATGCACAAAGGAAATAAGGGCTTATGTCCCCTAAAGATATACAGAAAAACTTCTCAGTAACTTAATTCATAATAGCCAAAAAAGTTCAAACAACTCAAATATCAATCAACAATAGAATGAACTAAGTATGACACTTGCATATAATGCAATACTGTACAAAAATGAAAAAGGGTGAGGTACAGCTACATGGAACAATAAGAATGAATCTCATAGACAAAATATTGAATAAAATAAGCCATACTAAAAAGAAGAGTATACATTACAAAATTATCTTAATGAGAAGTTTTAAAAATAATTTACAGTGACAAGTGTCAAAACAGTACTTTTGGAGTATATTAAATGGAAACAAGAAGAAGGAACCTTCCAGGTGGCTGGAAATATTCTGTATCTTGATTTGGAGGGTAGTTACGTGTGTGTGTGTGTGTGTGTGTGTGCACGCAAAATTTTAATATATATATTCATATGTGCAAAACTTATTTAGCTGTATATATAAAATTTATACACCTAACTACATGTGAATTATACATCAATAAATTTTTCAAGTTATCATAGGTGAAATGAAAGCATTTTCAGATTTTAAAAAATGAGAAATTTTTTACACCTCAAACAGATCTATGCTAAAAAGAAAGGAGAGAGATAGTTGAAGAGAAAGAAAAATCACTCCAAGAGGTCTTAGATTGAAGAAGCAATCGAAGCAAAAAATAAGTAAATACGTGAATAAATATAAATAGGTATTGTCTCTATGAAATAGTGTTACCAATTTATGGGGTTTTAAAAAGGAGAATTAAAATTTGGACAAAATAGAATAAAAGCTTCAATGGGGTAATCTGAGTTAAACTGTTAAATTGTTCTAATACCCTGAGAAGGGGATTATTTTATTATGCATGGCAATATTTGAGAAGTAATTATGAAAATAATAGAAATAAAATGTTTAATTTTCAAAAATAACTCACATCACTGATTCAACAAATAAGAAATATAGAAGCAGCAGGAAATCTAGAAATCCTAAAAACAGAGTAGAGCAATTTTAAAATATCCATAGTGAAAAGGATTGTAGTACTTGCCTCGACAGGACATATACTGAATATGAATATAAATAAATTTAACGTGACAGTTAAAAGAGATTGCCAGATTGCTTGGAAAAAACACACCTATAGCCCAATGACCTGTAAAATTTATAAATACTAGAAGAAAAAGATGACCATTTAAGTTCTAAGCTAAAGAAGGCTTAAGTTATTATCAGAAAAAAATAGGTTAAGATAAAAAACATTTTAGGGAAAGAGAAGGTCATTATATGATCACAAAAGTTTCAGTTTACCCAGAATGATAATTATAAATTTTATACATCTAATAATATAGCAGGTGAAATTTAATAGAACTATAGGATGAAACTGATAATGCCATCATCAGATGTGAGATTTCAACATACTTCTTTCAATTATTGAACGGTCAAGAAAAAAATTAAGATGGTAAAGAATGTACAACATAGTTAACCAAACCTGCACCTCAGAATTGGAAAATAAGTATTTTTCTCATGCACAATGCAAAATTAACTTCCTAATTGACCATAAATAATACCTCAAAAAATTTTAAATATTGGTTTATATTATGGGCTCATTCACTTTAAACTATGCAAATTAACTAGGTGTCATTAACAAAATATACAGAAAAAAAGTCTGTAAAACACACTACTAAATAACTCAGTTGTCAGAGGTGAAATCAGAGTATATATTTAAAAGGCTCAGAAGTGAGATGTATTGTAGAATATAGCAGAAATGTTACTTTGAAAAATAACAACAGCTTACATTACATTTTAAAAAAGAATAAAAACTAAAACTTAATGAGTCACATGTCCAAATTAACAAAATATTGAAAAGAGTTTGGAGTTAGAAAATAGTAAATCAATAAAATATGAGACACCTGGCTGGCTCAGTCAGTAGAGTATGTGACTTTTGTTCTTGGAGTTGTAAGTTCAAGCCCCCACAGTGCGTGTAGAGATTACTTTAAAAAAATAAAATTAAGAAGAACAAAGCCAAGAGTTGGTCTTTGCAAAAACTAATAAACTTCCAGCACAACTATAAGGAAAAGGTGAGAAGGCACAAAAAATATTTGTAACAAAAGTGAGGAGATAGCAAAAGTTCCAGGAGAACATGAAAAAAAATGTATGCCAAAAAATTTCATGAACTTTCATGAAATGAATACATTTCTAGAGAATGTTTCTTAACAAAGCAGACTCAGGGAAATCTACAATACCCAAAGACTTCTCTAACAATTAAAGAAATTGAATCAGTGGTTGAAAAAACTTTTTTTCTTTAATAATACTGAGCCTAACGAAATTCTTTAACAGTCAAAATCTACCAAGTCTTCAAGGCCTTTCCAATCTCAAAAAATATCTTTCAAATTATACCAAGGTAATGTTAAATTACAGTTTTCTCATGGTGCATTATTATTTTTATATATAATTGGGTTTGATTTGCTATGATTCTGTATAGGCTAATTGCATCTACATTCATGAAAGAAATTGGCTTGTAATTTCCTTTCTCTTTTGCTTATAGTTATTGTGTGATTTTGTTGTCAAAGCTATCCGGGCTTCACAGAATGAGTTAGTTAGTAATTCCTTCCTTGCTAACTTCTGAAAGAGAAGTTTTCTAAGAGTGGAGGAGGTGACTTCCACAAATTTCCACAGCTTGCAGGTCTGTCTGAAACCTTGGGAAAAAAACTGGGTTGGGGGGAACCCAAAGAGGAAGTTTTATTTTCATTCCTGGGGCCTCAGAGGCCAACCTGGGCATCCCTATCCATTGAAAAGAATAAGAACCAGATTGTGAAGGCACTAAACCTTTGATTGGATGATTCTCTGGACAAAAACCAAGAAAATTTCCAAAAACACCTAAGAAGGAACATCAAGGTATAAGAGCTGGGTTTCTCAACTTATTGATTGGGCCATTGAAGGAGGAATTATTGAGCAAATAAAATGTTCCATTTCGTGGCAGAAAGAAATCCAGGAGAAAGTAATGAAGTGTCAACTCCAAAAACTGAAATCAAGTTAAATTAAGCCCTAATCCCTGGGGCTTAAGAAAAATGAAAAGGGCATATAAAATTATAGGGCAGCCAAATGGCTGTCCCAAATAATGGGCATAGAGACATCCCTTAACATGCCCAGACACTACCCTAGTTATTGCAGATTTATAGATTAACTTGTGCAATTGTTATTTTTTGCACAGTGATATTTGATTCATGTAAACTCTTGTAGAATGATTATATATTCACTGTATAATACCAGAGGAAACATGGCTAAGAGCTAAAAAAGTATTTATCTATAAAGAATAAAATCACAGGAACATGGAGGAGGGTTTTTGCTTACGAAAAAGGCCTATATAGTAAATTAAAGAATATTTACTTATGATGCACCATAATATAATACATTATGATATGTATTATAATGATAAGATAAATATACAATAAAGTAGTATATAGTAGATACAGTACATGTAAATAAGATGAAAAAGGTTTGTATAAGTTGAGAACATTCATATTCACCTATTCTGCTTTTTAAGCTACTGCACATTTCCCATGGTTATGAAGAGTAAAGACCTTTGTTAGTCTTTGATGTCACACAAGTGCTTTCTCCAGAGATCCATTCACCTCCATTAAGCCACATTCATTCACTCATACATTAACTTATTCAGTAAACACTAACTCTGTGCATACAGTTTGCCAGGTACTAAAGAAATAGTTAGGAATCTCTACCCTCAAGATTAAAGCTCATTAGGAAAGGCATCAAAACAAAACAAACACTATAGTTAAAGAAGTTCAGGTTTTTCATAGAGAACAGTAGGCAGTTAATCAATATGTGTATAATGAGCAGGGGGCAGGTAGAGAGTCAGGTATAGAACTAAGGGCACTTTAATAGATCTCCTAGGGTGACACTGATCTGAATTTTGAAAGACATATGGTGATTATCTAGGGGAAAGCATTTAAGAAAATGGAACAGCAGGTACAAAGGGCTGGATTTCTAAGATTGCATAAATTTCAGGATTTATCAGCTTTCAGGATAGACCTGAAGCTCCGGATTGGTGTGGCAGTGGCGCAGATTAAACGGTGAGGCATTGGCCCCAACAAGAACTTGGTATGATCAATTCAGACTTCCAACTTAAAACCATCCTTGGAAGGCATAGGGATCCAATAAAGGAGTTTAAATAAGAAACTGAAGGGGTGCCTGGGTGGCTCAGTCGGTTAAGCGTCTGACTTCAGCTCAGGTCATGATCTCACCGTTCGTGGGATCGAGCCCCGCGTTGGGCTCTGTGCTGACTGCCAGCTCAAAGCCTGGAGCCTGTTCAGATTCTGTACCTCCTTCTCTCTCTAAACCCCCTGCTCATGCTCTCTCTCTCGCTCTCTCGCTCTCTCTCAGAAGTAAATAAAAAACATTTTAAAAATTAGAAAAAAAGAAACGGAAATGCTCTGATTTAGATTTTCAAAGCTCTCTCTGAAGGGTGAATGGTGGGGGACAGACTCAGGACAGGTGTAACATATAAAGGTTTGGCAATGATCCAGGCAAGATTAAGGATAAGGATCTGAAGAGGAAAAGTCTGATAGGAAAGGGATTGAAAAGGCAGACTCCACAGAACTGGCAGCTGACAGGGTCGATGGAGGTGGAGGAAGGTAGGATAACTCACCAGGTTCTGGGTTGAATGTCATTTACCATACAGTTGGAGAACCTTGAAAACGGGAGTAGGGAATGAAGAGTGAATTCAGCTGGACATATGTTGACTTTGAGGAATCCGTGAGATGCCCACGTAAGAAGAAACGTACTTCTTTAAATTAAATATGTAGTATTTGCAAACACCAAGTCCAGATTTCAGATTGAGATGTGTTTGCCTTCACAAGTAGCAACTGATGTCGTAAGTTGGACACCAGGAAAAGTAGAGAGTGAGAGGAACCGAGAGCCAGATATGGCACCAGAAAACCGTTTCAAGAACCAAGAGAGGAAGAAGTTAAAGGAAGCACCTAGAGAGGAAGAACTAAAACAACAAACAGCCTCATCACAGAGCCCAAGAACAAAAAAGAGAAAAGAAAAAAAGAATGTCCACAGCAGGAGAACAAAGAAGAGTTGAGACTTGTTTATAAATTCTTCACTGGGTTTAGGAAGCCGTATTGGCGATGCTGGAGGGTTGGCTTAGAGGGAACCATAGATTTCAGGTTGCGAAGTTGAGAAGTGGGGAGAGGAGTTGAGGAGGTGTGGAAGGGGAATTTTGACTGAACATAACTTGCTCTAGAAGCTTGGTTATGGTCAAGAAGCGACAGTGGCCAGAGGCACTCACGGGATGAGAGACGGTTCTTGGCTCTGTGTTTCTGGGCAGAAATCACAAATTCACAACTATTGCACCCAGGTACACAAAGAAAATGCAACTTCTTTATTTTCCTGTAACTAATTTAATCTTACACTGGGCAGAGTGGAATCAACATAATTATTATAAATGGTCTCATTCTCCTTAGCTTAAATGGTCTTTTTTTGGTGAGTCAGCCTCTTTCAAGTTAATGCCCAGCTCCTCCCCCAAGAAAACCTACTTCAGAGAGACATTTGAGGGGTTAACATGTGTGAGGCACCTTTTCAAGCATGTGTAAAAAATATCTTATTTAAACTCTCCTAACAACCCTATCTTTATTTGAGAATTGAGGACAATGAACAACTAGACCAGAATCGGGCATCTAATAAATTTTGGAACCAGGATTCAAGCTTGGGCAGCTTGACTTGAGAGCCTGTGCTTTTAGCCACGGCATTTAGCTGACACCAAGAGGTTGGGTGTGTAGACGACTGAGAAAATGAGTCCTTCAGGTCCTTCCAATCTCTGATCATCTGATGGTTCCAGCTGTGCCCTAGGCTTGGAATGCTGGGGGGCAGTGGATCCCCTCTGATCGTCAAGCTGTGAGCACTCACTACTTGGTTCCCAGCCCTAACCATGGCATCTGGGCACTCATGTCTCCACAGACTGTGACCCTTTTGACCTCTGTGTAGGCTCTCTCAGCTTCTCTCAAAGCATCAAAGAACACCCGCGTGTCCCACGTGGCCCTTCAAGGCTTGAGAACCAGGAACTCTGCCTTAGGCACGTGCTCCTTCGCTCGCGAGGCACTGTTCCCTTCACACTGTGCTCCACACGCCGCTGACTGCATCCTGCCCCATGCGGTCAAGCTAGGGAGGTCCGGAAACACGCGCTCCTCCTTCTTTTTTTTTTTTTTTTAATTTGTTTTTTACACATAGTTTATTGTCAAGTTGGTTTCCATATAACACCCAGTGCTCATCCCCACAAGTGCCCTCCTCCATGCCCATCTCCCCGCTCCCCCCCACCTCCATCAGTCCTCAGTTTGTTCTCAGCATTCAAGAGTCTCTCATGGTTTACCTCTCTCCCTCTCCCCACTATTTCCCCCCTTCTTCTCCCCCCTGGTCCTCCGTTAAGTTCCTCCTAATCCTCCTATACGTGCAAACATATGATATATGTCCTTCTCTGCCTGACTTATTTCGCTCAGCATAACACCCTCAAGGTCCATCCATGTTGCTACACATGGCCAGATTTCATTGTTTCTCATTGCCATGGAGTATTCCATGGTATAGATAAACCACATCTTGATCCATTCGTCCATTGATGGACACTTAGGCTCTTTCCATGTTGTGGCTATTGTGGAGAGTGCTGCTGTGAACATTGGGGTCCATGTGCCCCTATGCATCAGCATTTCTGTATCCTTTGGGTAAATTCCTAGCAGTGCTATTGCTGGGTCACAGGGGAGTTCTAGTGTTAACTTTTTGAGGAAAGAGTATCCAATGGAAAGCAGACAGCCTCTTTAACAGATGGTGCTGGGAGAACTGGACAGCAACATGCAGAAGAGTGAAACTAGATCATTTTCTCACACCATACAGGTGCTCCTCCTTCTGACGTAGCTTCAGCAGGGCATCAGTCGCCACCTGTTACGTCACATGCCTGCGTCATTCATTTCGCTTGCTCTCCTCACGTGTCGTTTTATCATCTCACAGCATCGCAGGAGGAAGGGTGAGTACCTGACGAGAAGATATTTTGAGAAAGAGACCTTATTCACATAATAGTTACTACAGCATATTGTTATAATTGTTCTGTTTCATTGTTACCGTTACTCTCTTACTGTGCCTAATTTATAAATTAAACCTTATCGGGGTGTGTGTCTAGGAAAAAACATAGTATCTATAGGTTTGGGTGCTATCTGTGGTCTCAGGCATCCACTAGGAGGAGTGTGGGGATGTATTTCCCAGGGATGAGTTACTACGGTAACACCTATCAGATAGTCCTATGTCTTCCTGTCGCTCAGCTACTTCATTTCTCAGATCAGAGGGGAAGTATTTCTCTCCGTCTCCAATTCTGATTTCCAGTTACACTTTGCATATTATAATCAACCACATTGTTATGTTAATGGACCTAAAGAAACTTAGAAAAGGAATCTCCTTCTCCCTGAAGCCTGGATTTCAAAATTCCTGCCTCAGCTACGTACTCAACAGATTCAACTCTGTGATGAAAGCTGATCAGTCCTTTCTTTGTTCTAGGCAGAAGTGTCCTCTTTTGTGAGGCACTGGGCCTCAAGGTCCATCCGTAGACATAGGAAGCTGGAAGGGAACATGATATTAAAGGGGAAATTAAAGCACATTGATTTAATATCTTCAAGATATTATCAACAGATATGTGCCTAAAAACCTTCCTCAGGGTTATAAACAACTCTGAGTAAATTCTTTTACTTCCTTCTCTTTGGGGCTATTCTGCATTTCAGTCTGGGGAATTAATCCTGTATTCGGTCACAGATTTGCCTTCTATAATTTTATTATAGCTTTCTTTAATTTCTGCAGCCAGAGTGGGAGAGACTCAAGCTTGTCAACATCTTGCATCTTGAGGAAAAAGATTATTGTAGCAGGTTCTTTATTTAGGACCAGAGCTGAGTTGGATGTCTACTTTAATGACTCCTACACAAATGAGAAATTTAATACTACATAAGCAAATATTTTATTACATAAAGAAGACATATTTTCCTTACAGAGGTTCAGCTTACGGATTTAGAGAGTCATAAAAGAACTACTGGTATTATTTACATCAGTAACACAGATACTCTAGCTTTAAAAGGTGGCATTCATAATTATTATGAGCTGACTTCTCTATCTGCTTTAATGAATGCCTGCATGAATTATACGTATCTATGTGCAGTTGGTTATCAACCAACATATCTTATTGCTGGTTCTTTTCATGTAAGTCAGAAAATCATCCATAGGCTCGTACAAATTAACAAGTGAGCAATAGGACTCTAACAGATTAGCACACAAGAAATATGATCAGACATTTTGTAAAAGAAAAAACAACTAAGAAATATACAAGGAAACATCTTTTTTCATACTGAAGAGGAACAAACATTTTTTTGAGACCATATGACATTCATACACTTGGGCCAAGTAAAACTAGTCCCGGGAATTTACCTTTTTGAAGTTATCCAAAATGCAGAGGAAATGTGGGTACTACCATAATCATTTAGAGTTGGCAGTCTTTTTCTGTCAAGGGCCAGATAATAAATATTTTAGGATTTGTGGGCCATTATAGTAAGAAAGCAGCATCGATGGTATGTAAATGAGTATGTGTAGCTGTGTTCCAATGAAACTTTATTTGCAAAAATGTGTAGTGGACAGGATTTGGCCTGTGGCCAAAACCCAGCTTCACAGTGTGGCAAATGAGTGGAAAGATGTAAACAATGGTCTCAACAATTGGAACATAGTTTTATAAAATAGGATAATCAACTCAATGGTTTATTGTGTAGTCATTGCATTAACTGTAAAAATTGTAGGAGCCTGGGGGATGCCTGTGTGGCTCAGTCAGTTAAGCATCCAGCTTCGGCTCAGGTTATGATCTCATGGTTCGTGAGTTCGAGCCCCTCATTGGGCTCTGTGCTGACAGCTCAGAGCCTGGAGCCTGCTTGGGATTCTGTGTCTCCCTCTCTCTCTGCCCCTCCCCCACTCATGCTCTAGCTTTCTCTCTCTCAAAATAAATGAACATTAAAAAATTTGTAGGAACCTGGGAAATGTTAAGTTAAAAAAACAATCAATCAAACAAACAAAAACACCCCACTGGATCTAAAATTATATATTCAGAAAGATTACAAACATATAGAATTCTGTCTGTAGAAGGACAAAGGCTGAAAGGGAATACATAAAAAGTGTAAATAATTGTTTGCCATGATGGGATGAGATTTCAAGTTTATTATATTATTTTCATCACTAGTATTAAAAGTTTACTTGAGAGATAACACAAACTTTAAACATTCATAGCCATATAGCATCACTGTCATCACGCAGCATCTGCCCTTTGGTTAGGAACAGTGCTGGAAAAACAAGGCAGACGTTTTAGATACTGAGGAAATTCTAGGGTAATCATGTGTAGTTGCATAACCGTACAGCATTCACAATGCAATTGGCTACATTGGCCACACCTAATCAGATGAAAAAATCTGCATGATTTAAACAAATCTGCATGCACTGCTGTGAAGCCAGCTCGGAGGGACTAGCCAGCTAATGGTAGATTAACAACATTGTCATCGCAGAGGACGGTGATCCATATATTTTAGATCTAGTTCTCGTTGCACACGCCAGAGGCCTTTCTTAAACCAGAGCTCACATTTGTCAGTGATTGGGCATGGCTTGAAATCACAATCATAAAATCTTTCTACTGCTATGTACTACTTGATAGTACTTAAACTATCTCCTTTGCTCTACTGATCTCATTATTAAAAGATATTGGGAAATTTTAATATAATTCTTGATTTATTATGACACATTAAAACTATATGTAACCATTCTATGTAGTTTGATGGTTAAGAGTACAGCTCTGGATCCACAGTGCCTGGATTTAAGTTCTAATTTCTTAACTTGCTAGATGTATGAACTTAGGCAAATTTATTAACTTTCCTGTGCCCCAGTTTCCTCATCTGTAAAATGAGTATATAGCAAAATCTACCTCATAGGGCTGTTCTGATGATTGAATAAGTTACTGCAATGTAAATTGCTTAGAATATAGTTTGGTATACTCAGTAATACTGAGGACTCAGTATTTGTGAATACTCAGTAATTATTATTCTTTTGAGAGACTATATTCCACTGATATTTTATTTCTTTAGTTTAAGATTTTATTTCTAAGTAATCTTGACACCCAACATGGGGCTTGAATTTACAACCCCAAGATTAAGAGTCTTACACTCTACCAGCTGAGCTAGCCAGGCACCCCTGATATTTTATTTCAAATCACTGTTGTTTATAGAATTTTATTTCTCCACTCTATTTACATTATTTTCTCCTCATACAGCACGTAAAAATTATGCCAACTTCCTAGACAGACAATGGTTTAATATCACATCTCACAATCTATAGCATTGTAAGAAGTGCATTGAAAATAATCAGATTTACTCTGATAATAATCTTAATTTTACCATTTCTCTACAAGTTTCTCCACTATTTACCCTCTAAAAGCAATATTAAGAATCGGGCCCCAAGAGATGTCCCAGAGACACTGCTTATAAGATGGCAAAAGTCATCATGTACCTGGGAGATGGCAGGTCCTGTCGAGGTCATTTCTAGAAAGCGGGTGGAAAATTTGTCTTGGGATCTGTGCTGTCAAGATCTGATAAGCAGCACAGTGAATGTTGTGTTTTTTTATTATAAGACACAATCAGCGTTCGTATGATTTTTAATAGTTGCTGTCAACACCCTACTTTTACTATCCAAGTGACACACATTGAGCAAGTTGTTAAAGCATCAATTATATCCTGAAGACAATTTAGAAGAGTTCTGAAATGCAAAGAATATATATAAGTGGGTAATAGCATGCTTTATTTGATGCTGTTCGTCATAGCAAATATATTTATATTTTTTCCTGCTGGTCCCCGTGTCACCATTTTTATACTTGTGGACACTCCCCAAGAGTCTCGCACAGAGATGGTTTTCAGCTGTGCCTATCAGTCTTCCACAGTTTCCTCCTCACCTGATAAATTTAGCAAGTCCTTACAATCCTCCTAAGAGAGTTGATGACTGGATTATTGGTTAGAAATAGTTACAATCTTAACTAGAAAACCAATAAAAGGAAATGTTATAGGAAATATTTCCAAATACAGTCCAACATGTTGTAGAGTGTTTGTTAATCGTTAACAGTTTATGGGTTACACAAACAGTGCATGCAGTGTATGTGTTAGTATGCAAGACGTTTGCTAAGGAAACATATTTAAGATACAGATCCCTGAGTCCCACCCCCACAAATTCTGATTCAGTAAATCAAGGATGAGGCCCCGGAATCTGCATTCTTCCCAGGCACCCCCATGTCTTTTATAGAATGAATCTCAGAACACACGTTGATAAAGATAGTGCTAGACAACCACAGTGTTTCCACAGATCTGCCATCACAGAGGGCTTAGTGTATGAATTTATACAGTTCATATACTTTTATTGACAGACATGATATTGAATCAGGTTCTAGATGCAGCTTTGCTGCTTAGTATGTGAGGAGGCCAACACACTTGGATTGTCTCCTACTCTTTCCTCTTGCAGTTTGTTCCTACTTCTCTAGCATCCTTGACCTGAGACAGCAACCTAGAGTTCCCTAAAATGTAGTTAGCATGGTGCTGATCCTGGCTTCACCTCCAGGACTGGACGTTATTTCCCTTAACCCACTCAGAAAATCCAATCCCATTAATCACAGAGATTAATTTAAAAGAAAGACTGGCACATGACTCAAATCAAGCCAATCAGGGCCAGGAAAATTCACTTGGGGGATTTGGTTTGAATTTTCTGGAAGACAGCCTCTTTTTCCTAATGGAAGTATGAGGAAGCCTGTGGCTAGGAACTGTTAACCCTGTTTTGTGGTCTGTACTGAGAAACAGGCAAAAAAACTAGAGACACTGGGGCCTAGTCAGAGCCAGAGCTCTGGATAAAGTCTCTTCTGTCGCCTAGAATATCCAGTACAATGAGCCCCAGATTTCCCATTTTTTACTAAACGTAGTTTGAATCAGTTTTGCATTACCCGCAGCCCAAAGCATCCTAACCAAGACATTTGTGAAGAGAGAATATTTTCCTAGGTGAACTATAAGATGCCTTCCTTAAAAAAAAAAATCAGTGATCTTTAAAATCTGTTATTTTATTTATGTTTTATTTATTTCTGAGATAAGAGAGAGAGACAGCATGAGCAGGGGAGGGTCAGAGAGAGAGGGAGATTCAGAATCTGAAACAGCCTCCAGGCTCTGAGCTAGCTGTCAGCACAGAGCCTGATGCGGGGCTTGAACCCACGAAGTATCAGATCATGACCTGAGCCGAAGTCAGACGCTTAACCAACTGAGCCACCCAGGTGCCCCTAAAATTTTTTAAGTTAAAGAATTAGATTAAGACAATAATATCTGGACAATGCCCTGCTTACAAATTGAATAGAGATCTTATCTTCTCTTACCTTGTAAACTAATTAGGAAATTTTCTCTTGGCTACTCTCTGGCATATATTCTGGAGAGAACTCTTAACTGGTCCAAGAACCAAAAGCTGTGAAATGGTGTGGGATTTACTGTGCTATGCCATGATACATGGAATTACTAAATTCTCATATCCATCTCAACCAAAGGGTGAGTTTGATCTAGGTGAAGGGTTACATCATGATTTGGGCCAAATAAGAAAAGAAGGAACTTTAGCAGAGATTAGTCAACTGAACTGGGTGTGACAACAGATCTGAAGTTATTAAGGAAGGTCATTTTACTGGAAGGAAGTGAATTGTCAGATGATATATCAAAGACCCCCTCCGGAAAACATCAAGTTATTTTTTTCCATTTCTAGAATATATTTGTTATTTCAGTTCAATTCAGCCCAATTCATCATCATCTAAGATCTGTAACATTTAATAATCATTTTACTATATTCTAAGTGTTCAGATTATATTTCGTGTTCTATAACATACTGAGAAATAATTAAATACTTTAAAAATAACATTAACATTACAATATTCCTTTCCAAGTTAACATGTTATTACATGTTCTGTGATATATTCGAGCCATCTCTTTTGAATTCATTAGGACTACAAACACTGAGCTTAAGAATCATCATTACAAAAGAATCCGTCCAATAATAGGGCATGCCAGGTTTTATAAAAGTCCCATTTTTCACCTCTGTAAATCATAATTTCAGTGTTTGCAACATTTTGAGTGCAGACACCACAGGCAGTAATAACTGGCTTAAATGCCTTCACAGTACAGCTGTTTGCAACAATACGTCCATTCATAACTCTCAAAAAATAAAATGACAGCTACAAGTGCCTTGAAAGAATATATACTCCTCTTTGCATTGTCCCCCAGGTTAACTCCTAGGGTGCATGCAGCTCTACACAACAGTAACTGTAAATAAAAGCATTACACCCAAAGTTATTGCACAAGGCCATGGTAACTACAAACATCTCCCGTGTTTTCTCGATGGGAAATTTACGTTTGAATTGCACTGTGAAATCATTCTTTGTGTGGTGGTGAATTTGTTCGGATTAGCATAAAAACTTCAGAGTACCTCATGCGGTTTTTGGATTGTTGGTCAGACCTTAGGGGAAAAAGAGAGAGTGACAGAAAGATATCAGCAGAATTGCAGTCAAATCATAACAGAAGTTCTGCGATAGGGGCCACATTAGCTAAGACTCTTTGTGGTTAGACATGTGAGAAACCCAACTCAAACTGGCTTACAAAAGGGGAGAACGTAGTGTCTGTGTGATCAGGAAATCAGACGCTGATGTATCTTTAATTATGGGTGGACCCACAGGTAAACAGTGTGCTTAGAGCTCTGCCTCTCTTCTTCTCCACCTTTCAATATGCTTATCTCCACTTGCTGTATCACAGGCAGGCTTTTCCTGTGTGTGTCAGACATGATGGCGTTCCTCAGCCCCAGATACACATTTGCCCTGCTTAGCAATCACAGTGGAATTATATGTTCCCCACCCATTAAAACCCTATATCAATCTCAGAAAAGACACCAATTTATCTTTCTTGAGTCACATGCACATTCTTGAATTAATCCTTGGCACTCCAATAGCTAGCCTTGGTCGCCTGCTCACGCACTAAATGGGGACTGGCTACTCTGATTGACATCACCACCTGGACCTCTAAGAATTGGGGAAGGTGGAGAAGGAAGGGCATGGGGAATGATGGTGAGCAGACACACACTACGGCTTCCACCGATCGCTGCACAACTTCTACCCTCCTGATCAACCGATAGACTCCAGAGAACGCATTTCCACAATGTGGGAGAGGTTATCCCAATAAAGGGCATTGATCCTATAGGTTCTTTATGCATTTTCATTTGTGAAGACTTTTAAACCAGTCAGCACTGAAAGATCATTTGTAGCTGAACCAATGCATGAGTGATCATTTGTAGATCATATTTCCTATGTGGGTGAGGGCCTTTTGACATTTTCTGAAAATCCTAAAATCGTGTGACTAATATAAAGTCATATGTTTGGAGAATATAATGCCTAAATAGAAAATTAACTAGGGGGCACCTGGGTGGCTCAGTCGGTTAAGCCTCCAACTTCGGCTCAGGTCATGATCCCACAGCTCATGAGTTCAAGCCCCGTGCCAGGCTCTGTGCTGACAGCCCAGAGCCTGGAGCCTGCTTCAGATTCTGTGTCTCCCTCTGTCTCTGCCTCTTCCCCACTTGTGCTCTGTGTCTCTCTGTCTCAAAAATGAATAAACATTTAAAAAAACAAAAAAAAAGAAGGTGCACCTGGGTGGCTCAGTCAGTGAAGCATCCGACTTGAGCTCAGGTCAGATCTCATGGTTCTTGGGTTCAAGCCCCACATCAGGCTCTATGCTGATAGCTCAGAGCCTGGAGCCTGTTTCGAATTCTGTGTCTCCCTCTTTCTCTGCCCCTCCCCCACTCATGCTCTGTGTCTCTCTGTCTCAAAAATAAATAAACTATAAAAATTTTTTTAAAAAAGAAGTCAGGTAAGTCTTGATGTTTTATACACAAATCTTGAGGAGGAAACTCACTTAACTTAGATTTTGTAATATGGAAAAGAAAACTACCACCCAATGATATCTCATCACTTGCATGAATAAGTGAATGAGGAATTCCACGTTGTTTTACTTCATAACTTTAAAAGAGTATTTCCATTTAATTTTCAAATTTATAGACATTTGAATACCAGTATGATCACCCCTGCTTCCCCTCTGAAAAATAACATAAGTGCTTAAGTTCAAAACTAAAAGCCATTCCTACCCTTAAAGTGGGTGATTATTCTCCTGTCATAGTTTAAAGCATCTTTGGATAAACAATTATTTCTTTTTTTTAAATATATATATTTTTTAAAATTTATTTCTGAGAGAGAGAGAGAGAGAGAGAGAGCATGAGAAGAGGAGGGTCAGAGAGAGAGGGAGACACAGAATCTGAAACAGGCTCCAGGCTCCGAGCTAGCCGTCAGCAGAGCCCGATGCGGGGCTCGAACCCACAAACCATGAGATCATGACCTGAGCCAAAGTCGGCTGCCCAACCGACTGAGCCACCCAGGCGCCCCTAAACAATTATTTCTTATGTGCTTTCCAAGTTCATGTGAAAATGGTCGGGGGAAACCAATATGGTAATATTATTAGGAATGATTCAGTTCCAGTTGAGTGGAGATGAGAAAGGAAATGGTTATTCTTCAAGCTCTTTCTCTAAATTTTGACAAAATTGTAGACGTAGAATTTACTCACAGACTTGAACATTCACACTGAACTCTGGTGCTTAGGAACAGAGTTCTTCAAGCTGGCAAAACAGGATTTCTTATTTGGGGAGGTGAGGGTGGAAGAGAAATCCTTGAAGCTAAGAACAGTAATTTCCTGCTTATGAAGCAAAGGTGGGAATCTATACATTCTACTTGCTGTGTCACCTTTATGCCATTGTGGAGAACTCATCTAAGATGAGTTAAATGGTAAATGGTTAGAAGCCAGAAAACCACCACAGAAACCCTGAAAAACAGAAGACTTGACCATAAATGTTAAGTTCCTTCCATCAGCCATGCTGTAAGAGAGGTAAAACAAGAGCTGCATTAAAAATTAAGACAAAGAGTATAATTCAGTAAGTTTACTAAACCCAGCACTTTCAGAAATAGGTAAGAGCTTTTGCTAAACTCACGATGTGGCCAGAATCACCATCTGTTATGAAAGGCTTTTCTTCAGCAGGGGTCCCACCCAATAAGAGTTTATTTCACAGATTTTCAAACTCACTTCATGAAAACCATACAGTATTTTTATTATTTCTGAGATATGAAAAGAGTGTTAGTTCTGTTTTCACTGTGCAAGATAAGGGAACTCACACAATTGCTTTCAACCCTTTGTTTCTGTCCTAAAATCCAGCTGAAATTGCAAGGCAGTCATTTCTCTTTGACTGAAGTTTATTCCCACCCCAAAAATCCCTTCCTGATAACTGCTATTACCAATTTGCTAAACTTTTCTTACTTTATAACATAAACTTTTTTCCTTCTCAACTCTCCCAAATATGAAAGCTTTAAATAACTATGTTTTTAGTGCTCTTCTTAGGATAAGATTCACCTGGTATTGCCTTGCCAATAGTTTTTAAAAAATATTTCCACATATTTTCATTTAAATTGAAATATAAATCTAGAATTCCATTTGCCGTATAATCTACTCACTAGAAAGCAAGTGTAGCCAAATATCATTGACAACTGTCCCAATTTCGATGTAATTAGTTAATTGTTAACTTCTTTAATCTTAGCAGCCCCAATACATCAAGTAAGTATTCTTTCACTTTATACACTTTAATTACCAGCAAACTGCACTCAAATATAACTAGAACAGGATAAAAAACATGTAATAGCTAACAATTACAGAAAGTATTCTCTCCTTTTTTAATGTTTATTTATTTTTGAGACAGAGAGACACAGAGTGTGAGCAGGGGAGGGGCAGAGAAAGAGGGAGACACAGAATCCAAAGCAGGCTCCAGGCTCTGAACTGTCAGCACAGAGCCTGGAACTCAAAAACATGAGATCATGACCTGAGCCAAAACCAAGAGGTGGATGCTTAACCGACTGAGCCACCCAGGCGCCCCACAATTACCTAAAGTATTAATTGCAAAATATTTTGATCTTTGATTTCAGCTTATCTAGAGACATGTCTTTAGATGGTTGAACCATACCATAAAGCAGGCTGTAAAAGATGCTATGACTCAGTTTTACTACATGGTGGTAGACCCATTCCACCCATGTCATTTAGAGGCCAACTCTGTGCTGCTTAAGTAAAAAATTATTTTCTGTACCTGGGCTATAAGCGATTCCAGTGTTTCTTAAGCATGTCTAAGAAACTGTAAGAATAGGCACGATGATTCAGAAACCTCTTGGGAAAGCTGCAACGCTTTGGGACCCATTTTACTGAGTATAACACTAAGTGGAAAAAGTAATTTAACTTCCTGGATCTTCTTCACTGCCACATAGCACCCAGCTTTGGCGCTCTAAAGGACATCAGTTCTAAAGACTGATGGAACAGCTTCCTGGACCATCCAAGCAACATGAAAGACGAGGGTGCCTGTTAGAATGGCTGCTGAGAAAAATCCCAGTCTGGCCTCAGTGCCAAAAATTGTTGTATCTCTCCAAAGCAACTGAGAATCATTTTTCTCCTGCCCCCATGACCATGTAATTGATTAGATTTCCCTCTTCTCATTGCCTGCTAGAAAGCTTAGAGCCAACTTCTGTTCCTGGCATTTTTATAGATCAGATATTTTGAGAGACCCTGCCAATGAAAATGACTAAAATGTTGAATTAAGAAAAAAAATACATCTTTAATTGCATTGCTAAGTTGGCACATATGAACAGAATCCACAGAGGCCAAAATTAAAATGAAAGAAGAAACCCAGGAATTAAGCAACCGCCAAAGCCAGCTTTCCCTCTGAGGGGTTGAGCCTAAGCACTGAAAACCTTGAGTCTCCACTGTGACAGTGGCATGGAGTGCAGAGGACAGGGGATAAATACATGCCCCAGATGGGAGAGTAAATAGGAAACTATGTCCACAGAGTGCTGTGACACTAAAAAGCTACACACCCTCAGCTTTAGAACAAATGAAAAATCAACCCACTTCATAGACATGGACAGCACAAAAATTTTCCTGTTTCAACCCTGGAGCAAAGCAAAAGAAGAAGGAGAAGGAGAAATTAAAGAAGATACACTGAAAGTTTAGACCATTTAAGTTCAAATTCACCTACCTATGGTGATTCAGATCTTTTAGGAGAGAAATTTCATTTAAAGTGGTTCAGCTAAAGAGTCTGTGTGTCCAAGACAACTGGAAAAAAGCAAATACAAACTCTCTTTGAAGGAACATTATTTAAATCTAGAAATCAATGAAATTCCATAATTGAAAAGAACATGAGTTCCTAGTAACAAGAGTCACAAACATCCAGGGAAACAATAAAATAGAAGATAAAGTCAACCAAAACAAAAGACAGCAGAAAATAACCACAATAACTTCAAATATTAGAACTTTTAGTTACAGAATCTAGCATAATTATGTTTTTAATCATAAGTAATAAAATAAGAATTTGAGGGTAGCCAGGAACATGAGACTATCCGGAGAAAAAGAATTTTTAAAATAATCAAACAGAAGTCTTAGAAATTAAAAACTCCATGGAATAAAGGGAAATAGATACAACTCAAGAGAAAATTGGTAAACTAGAAGAAATCTTCAGAGAAACTATCCTGAATTCAGCTAATGGAGTGGAAAAGAAAAATATCGAACGGAGTTTAAGAGACTTTAAGAATAGGGGCACCTGAGTGGCTCAGTCGGTTAAGCATCCAACTTTGGTTCAGGTCATGATCTCATGGTTTGTGTGTTGAGCCCCATGTCAGGCTCTGTGCTGATGGCCTGGAGCCTGTTTCAGATTCTGTCTCCCTCTCTCTGCCCCTGCCCCACTCATGAGGAGAGGGAGACACAAAAATCCGAAACAGGCTTCAGGCTCTGAGCTGTCAGCACAGAGCCCAATGCAGGGCTCAAACCCACGAACCGTGAGATCATGACCTGAGCTGAAATCGGACGCTTAACTGACTGAGCCCCCCAGCCACCCCAAATAAACATTTTAAAAAGAGAGAGAGACTTTAAGAATAAAGCAAGCAAGATCTACCATATTTTCAAACAGAGTTAAAAAAAAAGTTGAAGAGGTGATATTAAAGAGCTAATGACAGAGCACCTTCTAACTGGTGAGTCCTGTGGGCAGAGCACACTCGGGCATCTTAGACATGGATGCTTCTGATCGCCCCAGGATAATGAAGGCCACACTCATTAGGAGCTACCTGTAATTTCAAAGGGGGTGATTCCTTAATCAGTGGCTGGACCGGTTCCCAAAAATGTCCCAGGAACCCCAGCAGGGCAGCAGGTGCGGATGCCACGAGACAGAAAAGTTTCAGTCTAGTGGCCTCAGAGGTCACACCAATGCCAAGTAGCAGAGCCAGAAAAACTCCGGGGCAAGTCTTCCAATGCCTCAGAAAGGACATGAGGATGCTGAATGTCCACAATTGGACTGCTAAGGGCTTGAACTCAAATTACAGACACAGCAATCTAAAATCTCTTGATTATACCTTCCAAGGAGTCAGAAAAGTGGCAAGTGGAGAAATGCTTGCCATCCTGTCTCTCACTTCTTGGATTGGTCTTTGCCAGTCCCTGGACCTGAGACTCTTCTTGGAATTCTCCCTGATACCCACTCCTTTCCAAATGTCTCTTCCATCAGTCCGCAGAACACTGTGTGCCCATCACAACGTTTAGTCTACTACACAGAATTTTGATCTTCTTATAATCTGTGTAACTGTCCCCTCCACTCTGAACTTCACACTGTTCGTTCCTACAAAATACAGACCTTAGATTATTAGTCTTTGTATCTTCAGAGTCTGTTAGGATCTAGTTCAATGGCCAGCATATAGTTCAGTATGTTCAACTAATGTTTTTTGAATGATATTGTATATCATATAGTATATATATTCCCAGTTATTACACCCTAATGTGTCAAAAAAAAGTTGAACATTGTTCTTTGATCATAAACATGAAACATAGAGAAAATTGCATTTAATTGAAAGTAAAAGAAAAGGCTAAATAATAGCATTAAAGACCACGGCTGAAAGAAATGAGTTTAACATTTTTCATGCTTCTCTTTCTACTCTGATTTCCATGCTTTGGCTAGGAGTTAATTTTCCTTCCAAAATTCTTGAAAAATAATTAGAATCCCTTATTTTCCAGACTACATACAATTTATAAAACTTCTTCTTTTCAAATTTTGCTTCTCCAGTCCTCCCAGACCCCCACAGCTGGATGTGTTCTGCCTGCATGGAATCAAACAGTATTAATGCCTCACATCAGATGGTGCTGTCATTCAACCCACATCTTTTTTATTCAGAATTAACACTGCACCAGATTCCTCATTAATTATGACAGAAGGCTTTGTAAAAGCTGGTGCTTTTGTGGTGCGTGATGTGGACCCAAGAACAGATTTAGAAAAAATATATATATGAACATAAGGATTATTATTCCCCACAATAGCAAGCCCTATGTCCTAAGAAAGGTGACAATATAATAAAATATGCGGTATATTTATTACTCATTTCACCAAGTTTTTGTTTTCACATAATTCCAAGCTTATTGGAATTTCCAAACTTATTGGAGTTGCACAAATATTCTGAAGTTCAGTGTACACTTTACATAGGCTTACTACTTGTTAAATTTACACCCTTTGCTAAGTTCCTCTTTCTCTCTCATTACATAAAATATATGTATAATTTTTTATAAGTCATATGAGAACACATTATAAGCATCATGCCCCTTTACACTTAAACACGTCAGCATGTAATTTCTAAGAACAGAGATGCTCTCTTCTTTAACTATAGTGAAATTATTGAAAACATAAAATTTAGGGGCACCTGGGTGGCAGAGTTGGTTGAGCATCCAACTTTGGCTCATTTCATGATCTCACAGTTTGTGACTTTGAGCCCCACATCAGGCTCGCTGCTGTCAGTGCAGAGCCCACTTCGGATCCTCTCTTTTCCTCTCTCTCTGTCCCTCCCCCACTCAGGCTCTCTCTCTCAAAAATAAATAAATATTTTTTAAAAAGAAAACAAAATTTGACATTAATGTAGTTGTTTATAGTCCATCTTCAGATGTTGCCAATTGTCTCAATAATATCCTTTAGAGATTTTTTTTGTCCCTCCAAGTCTAGGATCTGATCCAGGATAAGCCACTACATGTAATGCTCATGTCTCTTTCGTGTCCTTTAATTTGGAATAGTTCCTTGGCCTTTCTGTGTGTTTACCTTTGTTTTTAAAGCCCGTAGGCCACTTATTTTGTACAGTGCCCCTCAGACTGGGTTTGTCCAGTGTGTCTTCATGACTGGATTCAAGATATGTACTTTTGGCAGAAAGGCCACAAAACTGTAATTGAACCATATCAGTAAATCAAGTGAGTAATAAACACATAGGCTTTTATGAAAGCTTACAAGAAATGAACCAAATGTAAGAAGTGGATGACACTCAGAGAGATAGCATATACTAACAGCCTGTTTTGACAAACAGTACAATAAGTGAGCTATTAGAAACAGAACTGAAGAGATCTGGCTATGGGGAAATCTGAGAGACAGGGACATTTGCATATTAAGGAAGAGCAAGTTGCTAATAGTTTCATGGACTATTCAATGAATTGGGAGTCATTTTAAAAAGCTAATTTGACTCTCTGAGATTCCCTTCCCAGGGCATTACTATTTATTGTTTATAAATAACTGGTTTATGGTCATGGAAAATTTGGTCTATCTCTGGCAGGGAAAAAGTGATTTCTTTTTAAGTTCCCTTTGATTCAAAAGTTTTTTAAGTTAAGAAGTTTTAGGAATATGTCCTTATGACACAGCCGTTAGTACCAAATTATATGTGCAAGTAAACTCAAAAATACAATATATGGATTCATATGTGTACATATGCATAATAGTACAGGTACAGATATGTTTAAGGTATACACAAAGTGGAAAATTTGTCCTTTCTATAATGAAGGGTCATAATTCACAAAGCATTAGCTAATGTCGCCTTGCTTTGCCCCATTCATGGAGTTTCCATGTGTAACAGGCAGCATTTTGGTTTAAGAATGATATCAGAAATCTCCTGTGGTAATTGTACTCCATCCCCACCATTGGATACAGTACAATGCTTTTAAGAGTCAAGTAGAAGGGAATTTCAGTGCATTACAATGTGCAAACTATAATTTCAGTCCCAATTTTCAGTAATTGTTCCGTTAGAAAAAATAACTTCCCTGGAAGCTTCAGCCCTGTACTATTTTTATGCAACTCTCTAGGCATGTAAACTTAAAAACCTGGATTGCACAAATAGGTTATTTTCTGTTTTGTTTTGTTAAGAATTCAGCTCACTTAGCACTCAAGTGGAGAATGAAGAGATTCTTTCTTTTCTTTCTTTCTTCTTTTTTTTAATGTGGTGATGGCAAGAAGAAGGACATGGAGTTACACTTTTTGTTCTTCATTCTTATCATTCTCCAGAACCTAAAGACATTAATTTTAAAGAGGCAAACTCATGTGCAAGGCACCATTATAAACTACGGTATAGAAGTTTAGTCCTATCTCTTGAGCTATTTAGTACCTCCTAGGGATGGTGAAATATAACAAATACAAATAGTTTCTGGATAACGTTGCTAGCCAATGTTATTACAATTCACCCATTACTCCGTGAGGAAAGTTAGGTGAAAAAGATGTGTGAAAACAGCACAGTGGGGGGGCAGGAGTAGCCACGGGTTGGCTGAGCTTTGCATGGGTCCCTAGTTGAGAATCTTCCTGGACTTTTCATCCCCAGGGGAAGGGATTTTAAAAAAGAAGAATACTTCTTTCTTAGACGTCATTAAACAATCTTCTTACCCTTTTAAACTTCTGCCATGATGTCTAAAACATGTCACTGTTCAAAGGTAAGGAAAGTTCATAGTCCACATGAAGAAAACGTCTAACACGTTCTCGTTCTCTCCCAACAGGTCTTCTTGTGTTAACTCCCTTTGGCCCGTTCATTCTGCTGCCTGCACAAGTTACACACTTTCTCTGCCGGCCATCCTCCAACCAAGGAACCCTTGTAAGTGTGCCTTCACAAAGGAATTAAGGAGAAACCATTGCAAGTAGACCTGGCTAAGGCCCTATTGTGATAGCTTCCTGCTCCTGAGAAATCAGACAACTATGCCCCGTCTCCTTCATGTCAAGTCACTTTATCAGATGGAAGAAATGAGTGAATTATTCAAAGTCCTTAGTGAATCACTGGCACGGTAAGCAATAACTCACTTTTGGACCCTGCTTCCCCTTCATGTGTGGCCTTTGATTTCATCCATGAGAGAGCCCTTAGGGAACGCACAGCAAAATCATAAACCGTGGAGCCAAGGAGTCCAGTGCCAGCCCTTCACAACCTACAGCTACTTCCAGACTCTTCTATGAGAGCCCTTAAAAATAATCCTGTTTATATTTGAGGCCTTACAAGACTGTTGGTCATTTTTACTCTTTTATTTTTATCTCCGCGGAAAAAGCAGGAAGCTGTTTATATGGGGATGGCTGGCGTTGTCATGGGCAAAATGCAGAGAGTCTAAAGAAAGAATGTAACAGGTTAAGAAGTAACAACTGATATAAATATATTTAAAGGGAGGGACAATGGAAAGCAGTTTTCCCATTTTGGTTTTATTTTAACAAAGAAATGTTGCAACCTCTATAGGTGGGAAGCAACAGTTTCTTAAAGCAATTATTTCTTCTTTTAAAGCAGTTCCTCCAGTTGTGAACTTTGACCAGTTTTTACACAAGAAGCAGAGACAAATTTGAAAGTAAATCAAATTCTATGCTGCTTGAAGTGAGAGGAAAGAGGTAAGTCCACATAGTTTAAGAGTTAAAGCAGGGGCATCAGGGTGGGCTTCTTCGTTGAGAGTTTGATTCTTAATTTTGGCTCAGGTGGTGATTTCATGGTTCACGAGGCTCATGAATTTGAACCCAAGTGGGGCTCTGTGCTGTCAGCGCTGAGCCTGCTTGGGATTCTCTCTCTTTGCCCCCACCCCTCAAAATAAATAAAATAAACTTTAAAAATAAAGGGTAAAATTATTTTTTAAAAAAGTTAAAACATACTACACTTGGGGTCAGTTATGTTCTTACAAAGTGGAAATCATTACATAGTATTTTCCTTGTGGGAGCCTCCTTTTCGGGGTCGTGAAAATAACATTTACCTTGAACGATCAGTGTGAGCATCCCTTTCCAAACAATAGCATTGCTATGTAGTTTGGAATCATAGGTTCCTTTTATAACCAATGCTGTAACACATACAAACCCTAGTCTTGTAATCCAAAATGAGAGTAGATGCAAGAACCCAGCAAAACATGTCAGCTAACTCAACTCCTGGACTGACCTCATTCAGAGGGAGAAAAGAAGAAAAACTTAGTGAGGGGTTGGCTTTGATGTGGGTGCTTCTTTAGTAACCTAAGGGATAACCTAAATCTCTAGCATATTTTAAACCTAATCCGGGTTCTTTAAAAAGTTTTGGACGTGATTCAGAAATGGTGAGCCCCCTAAGCCTAACATTTCCACAGCTGCCTTCATTTGCTGGCCTGTAAGCGAGACATTAAAAATGTCTGTTGGAGAAACTCTACCGTGGTGTGGTTTAAAAAAAAAAAAAAAATTGCTCTTATTTCCTCCTCCTACACTCCTGTGTGATACAGTCAAGGGAAAACTGGGGTTTGGAAAGCAAAGACTGATTCACCCCTCTCATGGTGAATGTCAGCTCTAAGTCAGACTTTGAGCAAAAGAAAAGCAAGCGGAAGCACCGTGGAGAATCCAGCCCTTCATATAGTTTCTCTTTCTCTTTCAAACCCTTCCTGGCAGATTTGTTTATAATGAGGAAAAGTGAAAGACAACCAAATTATCTACTTTTGAGAGCTGGTTAAATACTTTATGGGATAATGAGCCAGTTGAAAACTATTCGACAGTTTAAAATAATGAGGTAAATTGTACGTCTCAATATGGAAAAATAACCGAGACATTGTTGAGTGCAAAAAGCAAGTTGCAGATTCCTGGGGATACACTCAGTCCATTTGTGTAAAAAAAAAAAAAAAAAGAAAGAAAGAAAGAAAAGAAAAGAAAAAAGGAAAAATATACATATATTACACTTTTTGGAAGAATGTGTAAACCATAGCTAATAGTCGTCACTCTAGGGCAGGGCATCTCCGTAGGGGCCCTGATGACATGTGGGGCTGGATAATCAGTCCTGGGCATTGTAGGCTGGTTAGCAGCCACTCTGCAGCCTTCTGCTACGTGCCAGTAGCAGCAGCACCCTGTCTCCATTATGGCAAACAGAAATGTCTCTAGAAATTGCCCAGTGTGCCCTAGAAGGCAAAACTGTCCCCAGTTAGGGACCACTGCTCTGCAGAATGAGGCTGGAGGGGAGGTTTTATGTTTAACTCTCCTCTGCTGAACTGTTGGGCTTATTTTTGTTTGTTTGACTTTACCATGAACATTTACTATTTTTACAGGTTATATTCTTATTTTTTACATTTTTAATTTTTATTTTTCAAGTAGTCTTCATGCTTTACACGTGGGGCTTGAACTCACAACCCTGAGATTATGATTCATATGCTCTACTGACTACGCCAGCCACATGCCCCTATAAGTTATATATATATATATATTTAAAGGGAAAATTTTCCAGATTAACCTCAGAACTCATATAGAAATGGGGGGGGGGGGAAATAAACTATATAACTAATAAAAATACTCCATAAAGCCATGTTGCCATTTTGAATAATTTCATAGCTTCACATTGTACATTTACTCCAAAGAGCTTAAGGTCTGTTAAAAAAAAAAAAATTCTAAACTTTTTATAGCCAGAAAATGATAGCACCAAAACCATTGGGAAAGTAGCAGCCAAAATCAAGCTGTTGAATGAATACAACTGGCATCAGCATTGGGGGTTAAGAATTTATTTTCTGTCCAGTAGCACCCGCCCTGGGTGAAACTGCGTGGAATGTGAACTGTCTGCAGTACCCTTCCAACCTCTCATGCCCCTCACCTTGATCACCAGTCATATATTTTACTCAAATATGCAGCAGGACTGTATTAGTCTCTGAATTCTTTGGGATTTGAGAAGCACCAACAGCTTTGGTATAAATTAATTTATGGTTTTATCCTTACCGGCGACCTGCGCTTTAACATACTACTCAGAGACCGGAAAGTTCTCATGGGGCATCTTCAAAGACCAATGTCTCCTAGGTGGAACCCCAAGGGGAAAAGGGGTGCTTATCACAAAGGCAGCCACTGGGTGAAGCCAGGGGCAAGGCCAGCCGCTCCTCAGGAAGGTATGAGTGACATCCATAAAAGGTGGGAATGGCCATGTTGTTTCACTGAGTGAGGAGAAATCCGGAAGGAGGATGGAACCTAAAAACTTTTTAAAGACAAAGGTGGGAGTGTTTGGCCAAACTAAGGGGAGAGCAGGCAACACACCAAAGAGAGAGCAGGGAAGAGGGAAGAAGGGGTAAAGGGAAACAGCAATACTAAAAAGAGAGCAGTATGAGGAAGAAGAGTCTCAGGAGAAGGAAGGTGGAAAGAAAAGCGCCTGCCTGGGCATTGAGAAGGGGCGGGAGTTTAGACCCAGTAAGTGCCTCAAGGCAAAGGGTGTTTTCTTATAGCACGGAACCAGTGGTGAGCTATAGGGACAGGGTCAATGAAGTCCCATTCCCAAAAGTCAGAGACATGAGTAAGTAGGTTCTACTTTTAAAACAAAAACAACTAGTATTTGGATTCTTCAAGTCACCATATTTTCAATTCATAGGACTTATCCATTATTCAGCCTTTGCCTTCATCTAGCTCCAGCCAAGACGTGAATTGCCATTTCCTGGTTCTGTGGGTGGTTAGGATAATGAGGGGTATTCTGTGGCTTCGCTTCATTTCTGGCCTGCCTCCCTTTTTTGAGGGTGTGTCTCTCTTTGCTCTGCTCCATAAAAGATACTGTCACATCTGAACTCTGTCTGTGTGTGGCCCTGGGGCCTGCCCAGCCTGCGCCTTAATAATAACAGCAGCAGCCAGAAAAGGCAGAAAATGGATTATAAACCTCAGTGTTAATGTTAGGACTAGCAGTGGCCATGGCACTGGTGCTTTTTTCTTCTGAAAGAGAAACAGAAAGGATGTGTGTCCTGGGCTTTTTATGAAATAAGTCATCATTTGCAACAAGTTTTCGTTGTACCTCAAGGCAGTTGTGATGTTGACTTTTGAAAACGTCCGTGATCTTAATATTTGGAAAATTATAAAACCAAGAATTCCCCATTAAAAAATAAACAAAGACTTTTTCCCTTCTCTTATAATCTTATTTGCGGCAAGATTTAAATGATTTAACTAAAATTGGAGTGTTAGGAATTATGAAGTAGAAAACTGGACTCTCTCGTACAGAAACCACTTATAAAGTGACCCCTGTGATGAAAGAAATGGAGGAGTCCTTTCAGCTATTTCCAATATTTCTAAGAGTTAAAAAGAAATTACAAGTTCCCTTTCAGAAGAGTTGCACAGGCTAATTGAAGTGTCGGGCATCTTCGATTCCACCGGGAATTATATTGATGTGATGTGGCGCACTGGTTGTCTCTTGCGGATCAGAATTTCTGTTATAGAGAAAAGGAAAAGTAAGAGAGGAAGAAGAGAAACAAGAGCAAAGAAATAGGATTTAGATCTAGACCTGAGCAGTCTTTGTTAAATTGGGTGATTTTTTATCTCCACAGATCTCAGTTTTCTCATCTCTAAATTGGGCATAATGCTGACTCTGGCATACTCCTACAAATATTGGGAATAATCTGTGTGAGCACTCAGATTACATAATGTGGAGGGCTCACTGTGTTCTAGACACTGTTCTAGGTGCTTTTCATGGGTTTATTCAAAACAACATGCATTTGCCATGGTTACTATCCCACTTTTTAGGATGAGGAAACTAAGACACAAAGCAGCTTTTAAAAACTTATCTAAAGCCACACCGCTAATGAACTGGGGTCTCAACTGACGCAAGGTGCTTAAGAGTCCGTGGCTTTTCATTACAAATCCGGGCTCTTAACACTCTGCTCTGTTGCCTGAGTAGGTAATGAGTCTAACGTGTGATCACTTCTGTCAATACTATTATTCAATGTCATTGTTATTAAAAAGGAGAAAAATAAACCACTACCAATAAATTTATTGTGTTTAGCAGACACAGATCTTCAAATCTCAAGATCCATGGTGGTAAAATGGTTGGTAATCATTGCTCTATAAAGGGAAATTTTACATTTCATGGTCAGTCATTGATTTCTTCACTAGGATGACTCTGATATAAATAAAGTAACCTTCCCATCATTCACTCTTTTCTCCCAATCATTCATTCATTCATTCTCCAACTACATGTCACAAACTATAAAACAGACTATTTTCCCCAAATTCAAATATAGTGTTTTTCTGAAACTGCAGTGTACTTAGAATACATGTCATTATACTCATTAAATACAAAATGTGTTTTTAGATGCCTAAGTATATCCTCCAAAATCACAAATCTTTTACTTAATTCACTTTCCCACTTTGCTCTTTGTTATAATTTATAACTTATTTATGCACAGTTACACACAAAAAATGAATTTTCTGAAACCTATAAGGGACTTATACTTCCACTGAGAAGATTTCATCCAAATCGAAGGAACAAGTATTAAACAAATAAAGGGGAGGAAAAAAATAACTCCAAACAATCCTTATGTGCTATGAATTCTAGTACAAAAAATATGTAAGGCACATAATAATCCGTTTCCTATGTCCTGATATATAGTTCCTATAAACCCAATTTATACAAAGCTTAAAAACAGAAACCTAGCTACAACCACTTAGAATGCAGTTAGCCACAGTGGATGGCCCATTCTCAACTGTCCAGCAGCTTTTCTGTTTAGAGATGAACCATACTCCTGTTCTACCGTTTTCTCATTTTATACTTGACTGCTTCTCTTCCTTGAGCCATGTACCTGTTCATTAACATGTGACGATAAGGGGCTCAAAGAAGAGAGTTCTGAGATAGAACTCAATGAGGCACTTTGACTCCTCATTAGCAGTTTGACTCCTCATTAGTAGTTCTCATGGGGCTTTCATCAGAGACAAGAGACAATACAGTGAATTTCATTAGATGGCATCGATCAAAGTAAAATATCCTCCTTTCAATATGTAGATTGACTCTATATGACACCGTATGTCAGCTGGAAACATCCTTGCAGATCCTGAATTCCTACCTCCAAACTTTACAGCTGAGAACACCAGAGTCCAGACAAGGTAGGGGACCTGCATCAGGTCACCTACTTAGATAACATCATAGTCAGGGTGAGAAGTTAGGTTTTTGTTAATGTTTCAACCTGTTCCTTTGAACCCTCTATTCTAATTTTTATCCAGACTCATGTTTTCCCAGTATATTTTATTTCTTCAATGTTTCACAGTGAGGAATTGAGTGAATTCAACTAAGACAATTCCATTAATAATTACAATGAAGTTAGTTTATCTGAATACGTTTGATTGTTTCTGTCAGATGGTAAACCAGTATTTGTCAATCTTTGTATATAAAGTCTCTTCAAATCACTTTAACAAAGATACGGATCCAACAGAATTAAGAGCAAAAGTTCACTTTTTCCAAGAGCATTTAGTATAGAGGTAAGCAACTCGAATATTTTTGGAATGAGAAGAAGCAATATACGAAAGGGAAAAAACAGAAGGAAGGAACAAAGAGATACTAATATTATAAGGATTCAGTTTTTACCTCAAGGACATAATAGTTTCATAGTATAATTGAAATTTGTGATTGTCAGGAAATCTTACAACATATACCCATGACCTCTCTTTGTATACCCTAATCTAGAATATGTTCTTTATTTTTTTTAAAGCTAGCATTAAGCAAACTGAGATTCTTTTTTTTTTAATTTTTTTTTTTTAATGTTTAGTCATTTTTGAGAGACAGAGAGAAATAGAGCGCAAGCAGGGGTGGGGCAGAGGGAGAGGCAGACACAAAATCTGAAGTAGGCCCCAGGCTCTGAGCTGTCAGCACAGAGCCCCGCAGGGTGACTCGTTGGATGCTTAGCCAACTGAGCCACCCAGGTGCCCCTAGAATATGTTCTTTAATAAACTCTAAGAGCAGATACCCTAAATTGCCATGCTCATAATCTATAATTAATATGAATCATCAGCTCTAGAACAAAATTAGTTTCCTAAAGTTTGCCCATTGATTTATTTCTGCTTTGTGGTATAGAGTGTAAATAAGTCAATTTTAAAAAAGCCTGAAAAATTCAAGGAAAATAAATGACTAAGATAATTTAATATCATTTTGTTTATAATTATATAATCAAGCATATACTAAATTCATATATTATCTAGGACTTTGGTGATAATATATTAGTGATCCATTTTGCTTTTATCCTTGATATATATTTGTTCCTTTTAAAATTTGATCATTCAATTCACTTAAATCTATAATCTCTAAATTCTTACTTTTAAGTCTGTAAACTTGTCTTCATTTGCCAATTTAACATTTCTTCAAACATTGTGCTGCTAAGAATTAAAAGCAACTCTTAAAATTACCAGTAAAAATTAGAACAAAAGATATGCTTCATTTTTATAGCATTATATTTTTAATTATATTTTTGATTATTATAATTTTATTTTTTTTATTTTAATGATTAATTATATTTTTAATATCCTAAAACTAAATTTTTAATGTCTGAAAATAAGCCAGAGGACATTTAACGCATTAAAAAATTGTTTTCCTGATAAATACTTTTTGTATAGGTGCTTTGAAAGATGCACAATCTGTTTGTTATGCAATTATCTGAAAATATGCACATAGGCTAGCTAGCAATTTTGAACAGAAAGAAAAATTGGTGGAGAAATGATCATAACACTATCAGCATTTGTTTTTTTATATACAATAAATGAATAAATATTTAAATTTAGTCATTTGAGAAAATTTCAAAGAAAAATATTTACAAAGTTTATTAAGTTATATTGCTGGGACATTCAGATTGTAAATTCTGTGATAATTGGGGTTCTTCTTGTATTCAACTGTGGCAAACATAAATGGGGCAACAGCAAAAGCAAAAAGTTAAAATAAGTATTTACTCAGGCCCTAATCATTCTACTAAGGGCTTTTCACATATTACTTGTTGTTAGATTTCTACAGGTAGCTGTTTTATTTCTGTGTACTCGCTGTTTTCATGATTTTCCTGCTACAGAAGATGAAACAGATTTACAAATTAAATAACTCACCATGAAGCTCATATTGAATGTGGCTGAGTTAGAATGTGAAGCAAGTTCTGGCTCTGAGCTCTTTCCGCAAATAACAAGTTCACTGTCTTTTGGCATCACCTGTATAGGTTTACTTAAAGAGTAACCTTATAAAATCTATCTAAAGGTCAAAATTCTTCAGGCTTGTTTACCCATGCAAGAAAATAAAGATCATTCTCTGGATAATTAAAGGAAATGCTTCTTTCATCTAAATTGACTAGGATAGTTGATAATAATTTCCATATTATTAACTCACTTGTCCTCTTTCACATATAATCTTTGAAATGAAGAGCTGGATGGGGAACAGGATTTTGTATGCCACATGCTAAGAAAAATGGATGAAATTGATTGATTCAATAAAGTAATTATTGAATTATTTTTTAATGAATTAAATTGAATATTTGGAGTTAAATGGTCAAAAATAAAACTTTATTCAGTATTTTTCTGTTTCTCATATATAATCTTTACCTTTTTAATTTCTTAGTGAAATGTAGTAGACACACAATGTTACATTCGTTTCAGCTGTTCGATATAATGATTGAAGAACTCTATACCATGTGCTATGCTCACCACAAATGTAGCTACCATACGTCACCATTCAGCACTGTTACAGTCCTATTGACTCTCTCTCCTATGCTATACCTTTTATCTTGTGACTTATTGATTCAATATCTACAGTCCTACACTCCCCAACTGCCCATCCCCCTCCTCTCTGGCAACCTTCAGTTTGTTCTCCATATTTATAGATCTGTTTCTACTTTTATGTTCGTTTGTTCATTTGATTTGTTTTTAGATTCTACATATAATTAAAATTATCTGGTATTTATCTTTCTCTGATTTGTTTTCTTAACATAATACCCTCTAGATCCATCCATGTTGCTTCCAATGGCATAATTTCCCTCTTTGACTAATACTCCATTGTATGTATAATAAATATATTCTTTATCCACGCATCTATCTATGGACACTTAGATTGCCTCCAAGTCTTGGCTATCGTAAATAATGCTTCAGCAAACATAGCATATATCTTTTTGAATAGGTGTTTTCATTTTCTTTGGGTAAATACCCAGTAGTGGAATTATGAAGTTGTATGGTATTTCTATTTTTAATTTTTTGATAAACCTGCACACTGTTTTCCACAATGACTGCATCAATTTACATTCCCACCGACAGTGCACAAAGGTTACCTTTTCTCCACATCTTGGTCAACACTCATTATTTCTTGACATTTTGATTCTAGTTATTCTGACAAATGTAAGGTGATATGTCTTTATGGCTTTGAGTTACAATTTCCTGATAATTAGTGATGTTGAGCACCTTTTCACTTGTGTGTTGGCCGTCTGTATGTCTCCTTTGCAAAAATGTCTATTCGGGCTCTCTGCCCATTTTTAAATCTGATTCTGTGTTTTTTGGGGATTGAATTGTAAAAGTTCTTTATAGATTCTGAATATTAGCTCCTTATCAGATATATCATTCACAAATATCTTCTCCTATTCAGTAGGTTGCCTTTTGTTTCCCTTGTCTGAGGAGACATATCTAGAAAAATGCTATTAAGACTGATGTCAAAGAGATTACCACATATGGTTTCTTTCAGGATTTTTATGGTTTCAAGTCTCACATTTAGGTCTTAAATCCATCTTGAGTTTATTTTTGTGTATGGTGTTAGAAAGTGGTCCAGTTTCATTCTTTTACATGTTGTAGTTTTCACAACACCATTTATTGAAGAGCCTGGCTTTTTCTAATTGTATATTCTTGCCTCCTTCGTCATAGATTAATTGACCATATATGCATGGGTTTATTTCTGGGCTTTCTATTCAGTTCCATTTATCTCTGTGTCTGTTTTTGTACCTATATCATACTATTTTGATTCTGTAGCTTTTTAATATATCTTGAAATCTGGGATTATGATGCCTCCAGCTATATTCTTTCTCAAGATTGCTTTGGCAATCTGGGGTCTTTTGTGGTTCCATACAAATTTTAGAATGATTTGTTCTGATTCTGTGAAAAATGCTATTGGTATATTCATAGAGATTGCATTGAATCTGTTTATTCCTATAGGTAGAATAGATACTTTAACAATACTAATTCTTTCAATCTGTGAACATGGTATATCATTCTGTTTGTTTACATCATCTTCGTCAACACTTCATACTTTTCAAAGTACAAGTCTTTCACCTTCTTGGTTAAGTTTATTCTTAGGTATTTTATTCTTTTTAGCACAGCTGTAAATAGAATTATTTTCTTATTTTCCCTTTCTGCTACTTCATTATTAGTGTATAGAAATATAACAGATTTCTGTATATAATTTTGTATCCTGCAACTATACTGAATTCCTTTATTAGTTCTGCTAGTTTTTGGTGATGTCTGGGGTTTTCTATGTATGTTATTATGTCATCTTTAAATGGTGTCAGTTTTTCTTCTTCCTTACCAATTTGAATGCCTGATTACTATGACTAGACTTGTAGTACTATGTTAAATAGAAGTTGTGAGAGTGGACATCCTTGTCTTATGACTGACCTTAGAGAAAAATCTCTCAGTTTTGTGCCATTGAGTATGATGTTAGCTGTGGGCTTTTATATGTTCAGGTATTTTCCTCTAAACCCATTTTGTTAAGAGATTTTATCATGAATGGATGTTGAGTTCTATCAGATGCTTTTTCTCTGTCCATTGAGACTATCATATGATTTTTATCTTTCATTTTGTAAATGTGGTTTATCACATTGATTGATTTGTGAATATTGAACAATCCTTGCATCCACAAGCTAAATCCCACTTCATTGTGATGAGTCATACTTTTAGTGTATTAAATGTGGTTTATTAATATGTTGAGGACTTACGCATCTATATTCATCAGGGATATTGGCTTGTAGTTTTCTTTTTTTGTAGTGTCTTTGTCTGGTTTTGATATCAGGGTAATGCTAGCCTTATTTAAGTATTTTGAAACTTTCCTTTCTCTCCTGTTGTTTGGAATAGTTTCAGGAGAATAGATATTAACCCTTCTTTATGTTTTTTTCTTTCAAGATTTTATTTAAATTCAGGTTATTTAACATATAGTATAGTATGAGTTTCAGGAATAGAACTTAGTGATTCATTATTTACTTATAACACCCAGTGTTTATCACAAGTACCCTCCTTAATCTCCCTCACCCATCTAGTCCATCCCACCTCCCCTCCCGAAACCCTCAGTTTGTTCTCTGTATTTAAGAGTCTCTTATGGTTTGCCTCTCTTTCTGTTTTTATCTTATTTTTCCTTCTCTTCTCCTATGTCCATCTTTTTTGTTTCTTAAATTCCACATATGAGTGAAATCATATGGCATTTGTGTTTCTCTGACTGACTTATTTTGCATAGCATCATAATGTACTCTTCCAGCCACATCATTGCAAATGGCAAGATTTCATTCTTTTTGATAGCTGAGTAATATATCACACACACACATACTTAATTTCACATCCCACATCTTTATCTGTTCATCAGTTGATGGGTTTTTTTTTTTTTTTTACTAATTTGATGTTGTTGATAATGCTGCTATAAACACTGGAATGTATGTGCCCCTTCAGACAGAATTTTTGTACCCTTTGGATAAATACCTACTAGTATAATTGTTAGATTGTGGGATAGTTCTATTTTTAACTTTTTAAGGAACTTTCATACTCTTTTCCAGAGTAGCTGCTCCAGTGTGTATTTCCACTAACAATGGAAGAGGGTTCTCCTTTCTCCATATCCTTACCAACATCTGTTGTTTCCTGAGTTGTTAATTTTAGCCATTCTGACAGGTGTAAGGTGATATTTCATCATAGATTTTATTTGTATTTCCCTGATGATTAGTGATGTTGAGTATTTTTTTCATATCTTTGTTAGCCATTTGTATGTCTTCTTTGGAGAAGTGTCTATTCATATCTTCTGCCCATTTCTTAACTGGATTATTTATTTTTGGGGTATTGAGTTTGATAAGTTCTGTATAGATTTTGGATATGAGTCTTTTATCCATTATGTCATTTGCAAATATCTTCTCCCATTCTGTAGGTTGTCTTTTAGTTTTATTGATTGTTTACTTCACTGTGAAGAAGTTTTTTTATCTTAATAATGTCCCAATAGTTCATGTTTGCTTTAGTTTCCCTTGCCTTCAGTGACTTGTCTAATAAGCAGTTGTTCTGGCCGAGGTCATGGAAGTTGCTGCCTGTATTCTCCCCTAGGAATCTAATGGTTTCCAATCTCACATTGAGATTTTTCATCCAGTTTGAATTTATTTTTGTGTATAGTATAAGAAAGTGATCTAATTTCATCCTTCTGCGTGTTGCTGTCCAGTTTTCCCAACACCATTTGTTGAAGACGCTGTCTTTTTTCCATTGGATATTCTTTCTGCTTTGTCAAAGATGAGTTGACCTTATAATTGCGGAGCCATTTCCAGATTCTCTATTCAGCTCCATTGGTCTATGTGTCTGATTTTGTGCCAGTCCCATACTGTCTTGATTATAACTTTGTAATACAGCTTGAAGTTTGGAATTGTGATACTTCCTGCTTTGCTTTTCCTTTTCAACATTACTTTGGCTATTCGAGGTCTTTTCTGATTCCATCCAAATTTTAGAATAGTTTGTTCTAGCTCTATGAAAAAGGGTGGCTTTCTTTTAATAGAGATTGCTTTGAATGTGTAGATTGCTTTGGGTAGTATAGACACTTTAACAATATTTGATCTTCCAGTCCATGAGCATGGAATGTTTTTCCATTTCTTTGTGCCCTCTTCAATTTCTTTCATAAGAAGTATTCTGTAGTTTTCAAAGTACAGATCTTTAATCTCTTTGGTTAGGTTTATTCTTAAGTATCCTATGGTTTTTGGTACAATTGTAAATGGGATCAATTCCTTGATTTTTCTTTCTGTTGCCTCATTATTAGTGTATAGAAATGTAACAGAATTTCTGTGCATTGATATTATATCCTGAGACTTTGTTAAGTTCATGTATCAGTTCTAGTAGTTTTTTGGTAGAGCCTTTTGGGTTTTATACATAAAGCATCATGTCATCTGCAAAGAGTGAAAGTTTAACTTCTTCCTCACTGATTTGGTTGCCTTTTATTTCTTTTTGTTGTCTGATTGCTGAGGCCAGGACTTCCAGTACTGTGTTGAAAACCAGTGGTGAGAGTGGACATCCCTCTAATTTTCCTGACCTTAGGGAATAAGTTCTCAGTTTTTCTCCATTGAGGATAATATTAGCTGTGGGCCTTTCATATGTGGCCTTTGTGATAATATTAACCCTTCTTCAAATATGTGACAGGATTCATGTGTGAGGACCTCTGGTCTTAGACTTTTGTTTATTGGGAGTGTTTTAATTTTCTATTCAATTTTGTTACTAGTAATCGGTCTGTTCAGATCTTCTATTCCTTCTTCATCCAGTTTTGGAAGATTGTATGGTGCTAGGAATCTATCCATTTCTTTTGATTTGTCTAATTTGTTGGCATGTAATATTTTAGTAGTCTCTTATAATCCTTTGTGTTTCTGTGATATAAATTGTTACTTCTCTTTCATTTTTTTATTTTATTTATTTGAGGCCTCTATCTTTTTATCTTGATGAGTCTAGCTAAAGATTTTTCTATTTTGTTTCTCTTTGCAAAGAACCACATTGTGGTTTCATTTATCTTTTTTTTTCTTTTTTCTTAAGTCTCTGTTTTATTTATTACTGCTTTCTTTTTTATTTCCTTACTTCTACAAACTTTGGGCTTTCTTTGTTCTTCTTTTTCTAGTTCCTTTAGGTGTAAAGTTAGATTATTTATTTGTGATATTTCTTGTTTCTTTAGATAGGCTTGTATCAAATTAAATTTTTCTCCTGGAACTGCTTTTACCACATCTCAAAGATTTGGGTCTATTGTGTTCTCCTTTTCATTTGTCTCCATGCATTTTTTAATTTCTTCTTTGATTTCTTCATTGACCCATTGGTTGGTTAGTAGCATGTTGTTTAGCCTCCGTATGTTTGGGGGGTTTTTTTCAGGCCTTTTTTTTTAATTGGAATTTATTTCCAGATTCATACTGTTGTTGTTGGAATACATGCTTGATATGATTTCAGTCTTCTCAAATTCATTAAGATTGGTTTCATGGCCTAATGTGATCTGTTCTGGAGAATGTTCCATGTGCACTTCAAAAGAATATGTTTTCTGTTTTGGGGGAATGGAACGTTCTATATAAATCTAAGTCCATTTGGTCTAATGTGTCATTCAAAGCTACTGTTCCCTTGTTGGTTTTCTGTCTGAATGATGTATCCAATAATGTAAGTGGACGTGTTAAAGTCACCTACTATTGTTTTATTACTGTTAATTTTTCCCTTTAAGTCTGCTAATATTTGCTTTATGTATTTAGGTGCTCCAACATTGGGTGAATAGATATTTACAAATGTTATATCCTCTTCTTGCACTGATAGTTTATCATTATGTAAGCCCTTCTTTGTCTTTGTTTTAAAGTCTGTTTCATTTGATATAAGTATTGCTACACTGGCTTTTTTTTTTTTTTTTTTTTGGCTTCTATTGGCCTGGAATGTATTTCCATCTCTTCACTTTTAGTCTGTTTTGTATGTGTCTTTAGGCCTGAAGCCTACTATAGGCAGCATATAGGGTGGGTTTTTTGTTTTTTTTTTAATCCATTTCATTACTTTCTGTCTTTTGTTGAAGCATTTAGACCATTTACAATTAAGGTAATTATTGATAGGTATGTATTTATTTCCATTTTGTCCATTTTTTCTGGTTGTTTTTGTAGTTCTTTTCTATTCCTTTCTTTTCTTTCTCTCTTTGCTTGTGTTTGATAACTTTCTTTAGTGTTATACTTAGCTTTCTTTCTTTATATTTTTGGTATATCTATTATATATTTTTGGTTTGTGGTTACCAAGAGATTCATATATAACATCCTAAGAATATAACAATCAACATTAGGTTGTTGGTTACTCAAGTGTGAACACATTCTGAAAGAACCTCATTTTTACCATCCCTCCATGTTTTATGTATATTTTGTTGTATTTTACATTTTTATTTTATGACCCTGTTAAGCTAATTTTTTGGATTTAATTGATTTTACCTTCTTCTTTTAACTTTCATACTAGCTTTATATTTGATTGCTCTACTACTTTTACAGTATGTTGCTTTTACAGTGTTGCTTTTACTCATGAATTTTTTCTTTCATAATTTTCTTACTTTTTATTATAGTCTTTTCTTTTTCACTAAGGAAAACCCTTTAACATTTCTTTAAGACTGGTTTAATGGTCATAAACTCCTCTAACTTTTGTTTGTCTAGGAAATTTTTATCTCTTTTTCAGTTCTGATTGATAGTCTTGATAACCACCTACTCTTGCTGAGAAGTCTTGGTTGTAGGTTTTCTTTCTTTTAGCACTTTGAATATATAAATACTATTCATTTCTGGCCTACAAAGTTCGCTGAAAAATAAGCTGACAATCTTATGTGGTTTCCCTTGTATGTTACTAATTGCTTCTCTCTTGCTGCTTTTAAAATTGCCTCTTTATACTTAATCTTTGATATTTTAATTATTATATGTCATGGTGTGGACCTCCTTGAGTTCATCTTGTTTGGAACTTTTTGTGCTTCCTGCAACTGGATGTCTGTTTCCTTTTCCAAGTTAGAACATTTTTCAACTATTATTTCTTCAAATAATTTTTTCCCCCTTTCTTGTCTTTCTGGGGCCTTGTAATGGAAATGTTTGTTCACTTGATATTGTCTAATGTATTTTCATTTTTAAAATTCTTTTACATTTTTGCCATTCAACTTGAGTGTTTTCCATTACCCTGTCTTCCAGATCACTGATCCATTCTTCTTCATCTTCTAATCTTCTCTTGATTCACCCCTGGTATTCAGAGTATTTCATTTCAGTTATTGTATTCTGTATTGTATTGTATTGTATTCTCTAATTGGTTCTTTTTTGTATTTTCTTTTTATTGAAGTTACAACTCTTCTTTCCAGTCTGATGAACAACTTTATAACCATTACTTTGAACTCTTTGTCAAGTAGACTCATTATCTCCATTGCATTCAGTTTTGTTCTGAGGTTCTGTCATGTTCTTTGGTTTGGAATATACTCCTCTATCTCCTCAGGGCACCTAGGTGGCTCATTTGGCTAGGAATCTAACCCTTGATTTATGCTCAAGTCATGATCTTTTGATTCATGAGATCAAGCCCCATGTCAGGCACTCTGCTGACAGTGCAGAGACTGCTTGAGAGTCTCTCTCTCTCTCTCTCTGTCTATCTATCTCTCTTCCCCCTTGTAAATAAATAGATAAATAAGTAAAAATTTTTAAAAAATTCCTCTATCTCCTCATTTTGCTTGACTTTCTGTTTTTGTTTCTATGAATTAGACAAACTAGCCATTTCTCCTAACTTAGAAAGAATGGTCTTGTGTATGGTCATCCCCTATATAGACTGTGTATTCCTGATGACTTTGTTTGAATGACTGGAGCTGTGGCTGGCATGGGCTGGGTGTCCTAGGACACTTACTGCTGGTACTGCCTGCTGGGATAGGTATAGATGAAATGGGCATGGAACAGGGTGGTCCTGGGACTTTCAACCCAAGGTTGCCCTGGTAGGATGACTGGAACTCAGGCAGGTACAAGTTAAGGTGTCCTGAGGCTCTCCACACATAGAGCACCCTGGCAGGGCAGCCACAGCTAAAGAAGGTGGAGAGCTGGACAGTCTTGGGGACCTCCACACAGGGGGCACACTGGTGGGGCAGCTGGAGTCAAGGCAGGGCGTGCATCAGGCTGTCCTGTGGTGCTTTGTGCAGGGGAGCAGGTGGGACAGATGGAACTTAACAGGCATGGGCCCAGAGATGTCAGAGCACTGGGTACCAGGGGTGCCCCAAGGGGTGCCCCAAGTCAACAGGAGCTGCAGTGGTGCAGGCTTGGAGTGTTCTAGGATACTTTGTGCCTGTGTCACCTTGGTGAGACAGCTGTAACTGTAGTGAATACTAACCAGGTGTGTCCCTGTGTGTGTCACACTGGTGCCACCTCGGTGGTAGGGTTAGGTGTGGTCTAGGAACTCTTGGTGAGGGCACCCAGACCCTGCTCCTGTCCATGCTATTGAGGTGGATGGGAAATGTAAACCATGGTGCTCACGAGCCCCTCTGACCTGGAGAGAATTCCAGCAGCTCTCCAATCATTTGGTAAGGTTCTAGAGTTGGTTCCTTTACATTCTGATTGCCCTCTTAAGCCACAGCTTTTTTCCTATGCCCCAGACAGATGAATGTGTTCATGATCCTTCAGTACTATTCCTCCTCACTGCAGTTCACAGGTCAGGTGTACAGCTTCCTTTCATTACTATATCTTCACCTTTCTTGCCTTTCACTATTTGATCTCTCATTTTTTGTTGTACAGAAGCTGTTCAGTCAGCCTTCAGTTCTCCAGGAGGAATTGTTCTTTAGAGGTAGATTTGATATCCATGGAAGAAGTGAGTTTAGGGCCTTCCTATATTGCCATATTGGACCAAATTCACCTTCAACTTTTTAAAATTGAAGAATAACTGACATATAATATTGCATTAGCTGCAGGCGTACAACATAGTGACTCAATTCAGTATTTATATACATTATGAAATGGTCACCATAGCAAAGTCTATTTACTGTCATCCTACAAAAGAATTACAATATTGTTGACTCTATTTCCTATGTTGTATATTATATGCCAATGTCTTATTTATTTTATACCTGGAAGATTGCATCTCTGAATCCCCTTTACCTATTCCCCCCCACCACCACCACCCCAGGAGCTCAGTCTTAGACATATTAAACTTGAGATAACTATTAGACACTCAAGTGTAGATACTGAGTGAATATTAGATAGACAAGTCTGGACTTCAGAATAGTGGTCCAGACTAGAGAGAGAAATTTGGGAACTGACTACATGTATGGCATTTAAAGACTAGATGAGGTCAGCAAAGGAATGAGTGTAGATAGAGAAGAGGTCTAAGGACCACTAAGTCTTGTGACAAGACAATCTTAAGACCCCAAGAAAATGAGGAAAGACCAAAGAAGGAAATTGCAAAGGAGAAGTGGTGAGTTAGGAAGAAAATCAAATTGTGGGGTTCTGGAAGATGAAGGAAAAGATGTTTCAAAGAAGAGGAAGGGGCTACTTGTGTAAAACACTGATATAGGTCAAGTAAGATGAGAATGGTGATTAAACATTTGGATTTAGCAACATGTAGGCCACTGGTGACTCTTCCAAGTAGATTTTAAGTGTAATGACAAGGGGCAAATGACTAGTTATAGTGGGAAAAGAAAAATGGAAAGAGGGAAAGCATGGACACAAGTACTAAAAGAGACAACTTTCAGAATTGTAACTTAAGGAGAGGTAGGGAATAACAATAGGGAAGAGGTAGAATAGAGGAATAAAACAATCACTGCAGGAGAAAGTAGGGCCAAGAGAGATTTGTTTGTTTTAAGATGGAAGAAATAATATCATTTCATATGCTGATGAAAATGATTCGACAGAGGAAAAGCTGATGATGCTAGAGAAAGGAAGACTGGGGCATTCAAGGTCACTGAATAAATAAACAAAAATGGAACCTGTATTGGTTTTCTCCAACTATTATAGCAAATTACCATAGGCTTTCAGCTTAAAACAACACAAATTGATCATCTGCAAGGTTCTGTAGGTCATTGTGCAGGCATTGAGAAGATTTGGCCGATTCGTCTGCTCAGGGTATCACAAGGTCAAAATCAAAGTGTTGGCCACCATGGACTTTAATATGGAGACTGTAGGAGAGAGTTCACTTCCGGGCTCATTCACGTTGTTGGCAGAACTAAGTTCCTTGTGGTTGTATGACTAAGGTTCCCATATCCTTGCTGGCTGACAGTAAGGACTCTCTCAGCTTCTTAAAGTCACCAGTACCCCTTGTCATGTTGCCCACTCTGTGTTGACCAGCATCATCACATGGAGTCCTTCTCAGGCATCGAATTCCACCAACTTTTCTGCTACATCTTTCTTGCTTTCAGCCAGAGAAAGTGTTCTGCTTTTAAGGGCTCAAGTCCAGGATAATCTCCCTCTGTTGAGGTCTGTAACCTTAATTGGATCTGAAAAATCATGTTTTGCCATGTAACCTGGCACATTCACAGGTCCTGGTGATTAGGAAATGCATAACTTTGTGCGGGCTGCTTTATCTACCATAGGAATATTTCTGCTGGCTTTAGGTAGGAAGCAGAGTAGAATATACAGATGTATTGTACAGGGGGCAAGGGGGCAACATAGGTTGGAAATCCTCTGTGACTACTCCTGTTTTCATCATCACATAAGTGTAAAGCTAGGGCTATAGGTGCCAAAGGTCTGAGAAAAGATAAAGTATGAAATGAGTGAATGCTCAAATATGATATCATTTCCAAGCAGAATGAAACATTTAGCTGATGTCCACAACCTAGAATATAAAGGGACCAGTCAGCCCAGTGGTTATTGAGAGTGAGAGCAGTAGGAATTGAAGAGAAAATCAAGATGAAAAGAGATATTGCAAACTTGGATTGAATGAATATTTAGGGAAAGGGAAGAGAAGAAATCCTATCTAGTGAATGGGTAACATTTCATTAAAATAAGGTATATGTGCTATAAATAAGGAAGTTGGAAGCATGGGGGCACTAATTCGGTGGGGGCAAGGGGAGTTGATAAATTCAGTGTTTGACATGTTGTGTTTGACAGAATGCTGGGACACCTGTCAGCCAAGCAGAGATGGAGGCTTGGAGATGGGGAGAGTGTTGGGGCCCAGAACTACAAATTGGGAAATCATTGAGGAGCTGAGAGTTGTAGCTTTAAGAACACATAAATTTTCTAATCATTTACCTCCTAGGATTGCTATAAGGATTATAGATAATATTCTGTAGATAATAGATAATGATAATAGATAATGCCTTGCACACAGTAAGCATTCTATAAATATCAGGTCAATTTTAAAATGGTAGTCCTAGAATTCAAACCCACTTCTTAGTCCAAAGGCTGTTTCTCACCTATACTACCTTTAAGTTAAGGATAAACAAGTCATAAAACTCATTTCATATTTATTATACTATTCCTCTCTGTTCATCTTTTCTTTAACAAAATCTTTGTTTGAAGGGCAATAGAAAATCAATATGTTACTGATAATATCAGAGAGACTAATTAAAATTTTGTATGCTTAATCAATACTCCATTGTTTATGAACATATTCACATATATATACATATGTTTATATATTATATGTAATTACATATAATGTTATGTACACACATTATAAACACAAAATGTGTTTATAATGACTACAAACAAGTTGAAATAATTGAGTATCATTTCAAATCCTTACGTATTTTGTGATCTCTTTATAGGCTTTGTTTGCAAACAATTAGAAATGTCAACTTGACATATTCAAGATTCTCAGATCTCTGTTCTGAAAACCATTTGAATTTTTCTCTCTATGAAGTATTAGTAGACAATACATTGACTGGAGGGTACATGAAATTCTGCTTTCTGTGTTCATCCTGAGAAGTGTCACAAACAGCAAAACTTTTTTTTTTATTCTGAATTCCCCTGGCTGGTTACTAACCACTGAGCCATTATTCATAAAAAGCATGAAATTGGGAATTTGTGATGCCCAAGCTGGCTGTGACATCACAATTTAAGACAGCCACCATGCATGTGAGCAGCTTTCGCTCATTATTCAGTGTGCCCGCCAGCTGGAGTCCATCATGGCGGACAGTGCTCTCCCTTATGCTCTGCTGCCATTCCACTCACTGGCCCTTCTCTCCCCGGGGGGTGCCCACCAGTCTGAGACTTTGTAAACAACCCCATCAGCTTCTATGCTCATGTATCCTTTTCCTCCAGCCCTGTTAGGGGCAGATACTTGCTGGCTTTCCTGACAGACATTTTTTAGTTTAACACAGAGAAATTATTTCAGACTTGCTAATGTATGGGAAACACATGGGGTTCAATACAGTTACCAGATTGTAGCTTGCTTCATCTTGGTAAATTTGGAAGTAAGCAGTGTTGCCGCATGCCTCTGTGTGTATAGATATATATTGTTTCAAATGCTCACCTACCTGCAATTAATAAATTTCTATTTTTGTCTTAGTTCTTATAACAATATTAAAAATCTCTTACTACTCATCCATAAGTATTTCAGAACCTGGGTGTGAACAGTTTTATCATAGATTGTTGCCAGGTGTTGGGCAGAGACTTCCTCTTGCAGAAGGAAAACAAGGCCTCTCTAGCAGCTCCACCCATAAGTGAGTTCTAGAAAACATTATCACTCCTTTGTACACCTTTTTGAAGACCCCCTTCATTTCACCAAGTCAAGAATTTACACCATTAATGAGGGAGTCTATTTTATTGTTTTTATCTATGAATGAGGATGAGGATAAATATGTTATGATAAAGACAATGAAGAGAGCCACATGCCTAAATGAGCAGCCCAATCATTTCTAAAAGTTATTTGACAATCTCAAAAAAACCCCACAAAATCTTACAATTAATTTTTTTTCTTTCCTAAAAAGTGACCTTTTCATTTTCCTTGACTGTGTGCAATCCTAACCTCTACTCTGCCAATATTCTCACATTTCTTTAGTTCCAACCTATACAAATGTAATTTCTAGATAAAATTAAAATCATAGAGATTAAAGTGAAAATGCAAGTTGGAATCCATGATACTCTACAAAATTCATAATGATTGCAATATATATTTATAGTGCTTTGTGGTTTAAAAGGTAATAAAAGATAACACTTTGTTTATGCCTGACATCCATCTTCTGCATAGAACAGTATCATCATTTTTCAGTGGACAACACTGAAGCTCGTGGGGTTAAGAAATGTGCTAGTAATAGGTAGATGGAACTAGGTAAAAGTGTATGTAATTGGTATTTCACCTTTTATGACCTAAACTTCACATGGTTAGCAAGCAAAAGCTAAGACGTCAATCCCAAGCACTTCCCATCATATTCCAGTGCCTGGATTCTTACTCTGTGATTTTTTTAATGCTATAATGGTTAGATCATTTCTATAAAGCACTTAAAAATAATATGGTTGGCAACTTGTTACCTGCCTCAGCCTTAAGATGAACTTGATTACATGGTAGTAAGTTAAGAAGCTTTATACACTCGCCATGTTAAACAGTAAAGAAAAAGGAGGTAAAACAAAATATCATAAAAGTATGTAGGTTTCATAAAACTGCATGAAATTCTGAGTTTAAGTATGATGGAAACAGAAATTTCATGACTTACTCTCTCATTGGACTAACAACTAAGTAACAACTAAATAATGAAATTTAAGCCAATTGAACTGAGGGTAAAAATCTGTATTGTATAGGAGAGGTAGTTGCTGCATTACTAAAATTTGGGTTTATTAACTCCTGTTATATGGGTCTTCCATTATTTGTTATTTACACCTTTAGTAATAAAATGTAAAAAAAGGTTTTTTTTACTTTAATTCCTAAGATATTCCATTCTCTATCATTGTATTACTGTAGTCCTTGTTTATTATTCATGAATCAACTTGGAAAATAGGTACACACACACACATACACACACACACACACACACTGAGAAAAGTGTATAAAAATTTGCAAATTAAGGACATGAATATGTTAATACACGCAAAGTATACTACCAGTATAGCTTGTTCTTTAGTGATAATGGTTCAATTTCTGCACAACTTACACTACCACCACTTCTGGAAGACAAGAACAATATTTTTTTATAGTCACTGCAAGGTAATGGCTCCAAGTAAGATGCTGAATCATGGTAATAGACTATCTTATTTTACATGAATAAAAGTAACATTTATAGCATCTTATAATAAGCAGTTTATTATTAGTCCCAACAATGAATCAAAATGATAAAATTTGATGGAATTCTAAGATAATTTTTAAAATGGCACTTTGCTCATGTTAAACATTGTAAACCACGTTAGAAACTAGCAGCTCTATCCTCACTCCCATTTTGCATGGGAAATGACTGACCATTAGAACACAATCAAGAAGGTTTAATTAGTTTGAAAATAAACCACATTTTCCAAACCAAATTTCTATCTTCCAGCTTCCTGCGTTATCCACCTCTACCATGATCAAATCTTGTTCCAATTAAATATAGTAATGCTAAAACTGAATACTTATGAGTCACTTTCTCACTTTTTACTCCTCCTTCATGGCCCTAAAGACAGGAAGAAAAAGAACCTTGGACCTTGAGAAGAGATATCTATGTCTCACAGTATTTCAGCAAGAGGTCTGGACATTCCATTATGAACCCTATGAGAGTGCTATGTGAAATATTCATATTGCCTTATGGATGACTAGGTGAGCTTGGGAATGAAAATAAGGAAGTACTTATAAGATCAGAAATGAAGTAAAAACAGTCCTAGGCAGTTAAGCATCTACCAGTTTTGGGTGGCCTTGAACTTTGGTTTCATGTCTGTATAGGGTCTGAGGTCACTTCCCAAAACCAGAATGCAGAAAGGCTATAGCATCAGTGATAGGGTAAAATGGGGGAGGGTCGTTAGAAAACCACTTCACAGAGGTGACAAAAATCAATTCCTAAGACAAATTGCAAAGAACCGCTATGATACAAACCACATTTTCTGACCATAATTCAAAATGGACAGAAACAAATAACAAAAACAACAAAAAGGATTATTCCTAGAAGTAGGACTGTTCTCACCAATGTTCTCTATAAAATGTCTTGCCACCGAAGACCTTCTTAGAAGATTACACTGCATAGTTAAGTTCTGCTCAATAGAGAAGACTCCCACCTTTAAACCCTATAAAAATGAAGTTACTATTTTCTGTAGACATATTCCAATAGTTATTCAGTCACCCGACCTGGGAGGTCAGTTACTGCACAAAATAGTTGTGCATTTATTTACTCCACAAATATTTAATGATACAACTGTGTCCAGTTCCATTAAGGACACAGCAATGGGAAAGATACACAGTTTTAGCTGTCACAGAGCTTACTTTGTAGCAAAGACACATCATATACAATATGTGTTAAATAAATATATATTTAATCAAATATGGTAAATCACGGAACCCTCTTACACTGCTGGTAGGAATACAAACTGGTGCAGTTGCTCTGGAAAACAGTGTGGAGTTTCCTAAAAAATAATTAAAAATAGAACTGCCCTATTACCCAGCAGTAGCACTACTAGGAATTTACCCAAGGGATACAGGAGTGCTGGTGCATAGGGGCACGTGTACCCCAATGTTTATAGCAGTGCTTTCAACAATAGCCAAATTATGGAAAGAGACTAAATGTCCATCAACTGATGAATGGATAAAGAAGATGTGGTTTATATATACAATGGAATACTACTTGCCAATGAGAAAGAATGAAATCATGCCATTTGCAGCAACATGGATGGAACTGAAAAGTATTATGCTGAGTGAAATACGTCAGTCAGAGAAGGACAGATGCTCTATGTTTTCATTCATATGTGGATCTTGAGAAACTGAACGGAAGACCATCGGGGGGGGGGTGCAGATGGGAAGGGGAAAAATAGTCACAAACAGAAAGGGAGGGAGGCAAACCATAAGAGACTCTTAAATATAGAGAACAAATGGAGGGTGGATGGGAGGGTGGAGGAGAGAGGGGAAGCGGGTGATGGGCATTGAGGAGGGCACTTGTTGGGATGAGCACTGGTGTTGTATGTTAGCCAATTTGACAATAAATTATATTCATAAAAAATATGGTAAATCTGTTCATAGAACTGACCTCTTTTCAAGAAAAATTACAATATAGAAAAAATGGCCCATGTATTTTATTTTAAAGCTTGCCAAAATTCTGTATTTACAAAGAACTAGCATTGGCTTTGTATAGAAATAGCAGCCTTTTGATTTCATAATATGTAATCACATAGAATAAAGTTGGAAACCTTTACTTGCTTAGCATAAATGGAGAAAAAGTTTCCTTTAAAGAACATACATTATAACATGCTTTTGAAATATGATCAGTTCACTTTATAACTAAAAATGAGGTGCCCATAGAAACAAATAATCCATTCTGCTCAAACATGTCTTGTGCCCCTGTGACAGTTGTTATATGATGGTATAATCCCCCTAGAGAAAACTCTGAGGCTTCCCCACCACCCGCCCCAAAGAGAAAAATCAATTTGCACATACTAGGTATTCAACTCTGACCTATTTGTGCAGCATGGTTCCGAAGATATTCAACTTACAAATAGTCCCACTTATTGGACCTGCTGGTTGCAGCCAGTCTTTTAAAGAGGGAAATCCTCTGGGGGGTTATGTAGGAGGGAGGGAGCAGAGTCTAATCCTTCAAAGCATGCTGGCTGCCTGCCAAAGCACTCCAGAAGAATTCAGGAGTGCAGCCCCCAGAACACAGCCCCATCTGGGGAAGCTGTCTGATGACAGAGCATGCATCCCGGAAGCTGCCACTAGCACTCCATGTGCTGTCCCTGGTTGATTCGTGGGGACACCGAGGTGCAGCGTGAACAGCAAATACCAATTCTCTATCTTGACTGCAGCACTCTCTGGTTTAGACAGCATGAGGGAGGGAGTTGGAAAAGTTTGTCTTTTCCACAGCAATATAAGCAAATGATTTATCTTAATTATTTTTAGATTGCAATATGTTGCTTCATATGTCAAATGTACATTAAAGAGCAATTAGCTTAAATGTCAGCATTAAATGATTCACTACTTAGCATTCCAGAAACAGAAGACAAAAATAACAAATCCGAGTGTCAGTATATACCAGCCTGAACATTTTCAATAGCAGTGTACTCTTCTTTCTGCTTTGAATTTGGAATAAGGTTTTCTGTCTTAAATTGCATCCAGGAGATAGTCACTATAAAAGCAAAATAAAACAAAATCAAAAAGGCAGTCACTAGTCAATAAACTAAGGCCCATCAGCCAAATCTGGCCTGCCACATGCTTTTGCATATGAAACTTTATTGGAACATAGCCATGCCCATTCATTTACATATTATAAGTGCTTTAATGTCATAATGGCAGAATCAGTAGTTGCAACAGAGACCATATGGCCAGCAAAACCTAAAATATTTACCATCTGGCCCTTTACAGAAACAGTTTTTGACCCTAGGTTTATAAAGTGTGAATAATTCTACAAGGTGTATCCTTTCCACAGAAGCGCAACTACTGCACAGAGAGAATTATGGAGATCCCCTTGAGTATCCAGGAGAGTACTGATCAGTGATCAAACCACCCAAGATGAGGGCAATAACCATTAGAAGAATTAAAGGGAACAGTGCCAGGGTCTCACACAGAGAAAGATGTAATTCCTGCTCTAGTAGTCATACTGGAAAACATAATTCCAAGGCATTGGGTAGAATACTCAGAAGGGGATTGCCTTGGTGGCAGAGGGAAGGGGAAGAGACTGAAAAAATACACCGATTGAGAATAACAACAGACTGGACATTGCAGAAGAAATTATTAGTGAACTTGAAGAAAAAGAAGCATTGAAAATACCTTCCCCCACCCCTCACAAAAAAACCAATTAAATGAAAAGGCATCAGTGAGCTGTGAGACAACATCAAAAAGCCCAACACATATTTCTTTGGCATCCTTGAAGGAAAAGAGAGAAAAGGGGGAAACAAAAAAATATTTGAAGAAATAATGGCAGAATATTTCCAGATTTGATTAAAACTATAAAACCACAGATTCAAGAAGTTCAACAAACTCGAAGTTCAAGAAACACAAAGAATACCTTACCAAGGTCATCTGTTCTCACTATTCCTATTCAACATTGAACTAGAGGTTTTAGCCAGTGCAATAACCCACAAAAAAAGAAACAAAATGTATCCAGATTGCAAAGAAAGAAATAAAACTGCTTTTATTTACAAATGACAAAATGGTTCATGTAGAAAATTCATTGGGACCTACGAAAACGCTACTAGAACTGATACATGATTTTAGCAAGTTTGTTGGATATAAGATTAGTATAGAAAAGTCAATGTTATATCTATAGACTAGTGATGGACAATCAGAAACTGAAATTTACAAGGACTGCCACTAACAGTAGCATCAAAAATGTGAAATAACTAGGGATAAATACTTGTAAAATAAAAACTACAAAACACTGACAAGAAAAATAAATAAAACCTATGCAACAGTAGAAATTTACTGTTTTATGAGTCAAAAAACTCAGTACTAAGATTTGAGTCTTAACAAATAGAGGTATAGATTCAACATAATATGAGAAAAACAAACAAACAAAAAACCTGAGATTGTGTGTGTGTGTGGAAATTCGCAAGCTGAAGCAAAAATTTATACAGAAATTCAAAGACCTAGAATAATTTTTTAAAAACTTTGAAAAAAGAAGAACAAAACTGGATGATTTATACTACCTCATTTCAGGACTTATTAAAAGCTATAGTTACCAAGGCACTGTGTTATTGACATCAACATAGATAGATAGATCAGAACAGAGGCCAGAAATAGACTCTTAGATAAACAACTAAGTTTTTGAGAAAGATGCAAAGATCATACAGTAGAGAAAGAAGTCTTTTCAACAAATGGTACCAGAATAATTTGGATATATATATGCAACAAAATAAACATTGATACATACCTTATATCCTATACAAAAACTTAAAACACATCATAGATCTAAAAGTAAAACCAAAAACTGTAAAACTCCTCTAAGAAACTTAAGAGAAAATATTTGTGACCTAGGCTAGGAAAAACTTGCTTAGACACAACACCAAAAAGAAAAAAGACAAAAACAAAAAACCAAATTGGCAAATTTAACTACATCAGTATTAAAAACTTATGTTCTTTAATAGGACTACTGAGAGAATAAAAAGATATGCCACAAACTAGGAAAAAAATATTTGCAAAATATACACATGATATAGAATTTATATCTGAACTCTAGGATGAATTCTCAAAACTCAGCAGAAAAACAAACAAAACAACCAAATAAAAATTGGGTAAAAAGTTTCAACAGACACTTCACCAAAGTTGTTTGTTCAAATGACAAAGAAGCCCATAAATAAAAACTCAATATGGTACATCATTAGGGCAGTGTGCATTAAAGCCACAAAGAGGTACTACTTCCCACCAATTAGAATGAGTAAAATTTAAGAGACTGACCATACCAAGTGACAGGAGAGAAACAACCGGAATGTATACATGAGTGGTGGAAGTAAAGAAAAAAAAAATGGTACAGCAACTTCAGAAAACATTCTTGCAGTCTTCTAAAAAGTTAAAAACAGGGGCACCTGGGTGGCTCAGTCAGTAAAGCATCCATCTTCGGCCCAGGTCATGATCTCACGGTTCTTGGGTTTGAGCCCCGCGTTGGGCTCTGTGCTGACAGCTGGCTCAGAGCCTGGAGCCTATTTCAGACTCTGTGTCTCCCTCTCTCTTTGACCTTCCCCTGCTCATGCTGTCTCTCTCTCTCTCTCTCTCTCAAAAATAAATAAAACCAAAACAAATTTTTTAGTAAAAAGTTAAAAACATATACAATGCCATATGTCCCAGCCATTGTATTCCTAAGTACACAAAAGAACTGAAATCATATGTTCACACAAAAACTTGTGCATGGATGTTTTAAAAATTATTTTTAGTAGGCTTAATATATTAGAGTCCTTTTACGTTTAGGTTTAGGTATTGAGTGAAAGGTACAGAGATTTCCCACTTACCCTCTTCCCCTGCATATACATAACTTTCCCCATTAACAACATCCCCTACCAGAGTGATATATTTGTTACAGTTAATGAGCCTACACTGACTCATCATCACCACCCAGAGTCCATCACAGTGCACCACCCAATGATGTACCACCCAGAGTTCGTCAGCTTTCACTCTTGGCGCTGTACATTCTCCGGGTTTAGACAAATTATTCTGACGTGTCCACCATTATAGTTTCATATAGGGTAGTTTTACTGCCCTAAAAATCCTCTGTGTTTCACCTATTCATCCCACATCTTTTGTTTTTCATACCCTCCAAAATGGAAACAAACCAAGTGATCCTCAACAGGTCAATAAATAAACAAACTGGCACATCCATGCAGTGAAATACAAGCAGCAATAAAAATAAATGAACTACTGATACACTCAACAGTAAGCATGGATCTCAGCATCATTATAATAAGTGAAAGGAAGTATACAAAAAAGAATACATTTTGCATAATTCCACTTATATAAAACTCTGGAAAATGCACACTCATTGATAGTGGCAAACTAGAGATCCATGGTTGCCTGGGGAAGGAAGGACAGGGGTTGGGGACAGGAAAGAGTGACTACGAGGAGGCAAAAAGACATTATTTGTTGACTTTGGTGGTGCTTTCAAGGATGGGTGTGAACAGCATAATGTTTCAAACTGCACACTTTCAATATTGCAATTTAATGGCAATGTGTGCACTTTTAATAGCAATTGTACCTCAATAAAGCTGTTCTAAAAAAAGAATATTTGAAGATCTACATTCTAAAAATAAATTCACCTTAGAATTTTGTCAATCCTAATAAATTAATAGTTATTGAGCTCTTTTTTTCCCAAGGCACTTTTACATACATTATCACATTTAATTGTCATAACACGTCATTGGAAAAAGATACTGCCATCTTCATATGATAGATAAGAAAACAAAGCTCAGAATGGTTTGGTAACTTCCTCAGTGTCATAGAGCTGTGTGGTAGCAATTTAATTTTGAACTCAAAAGCCAAAGATATTCTCTCAACACATTTCACCTTACCAACAATTCTCCCTAAACAAATAATTATTAAATAATACTAACTTACTACACATCCTGAAACACACTAGCCTCTCAACTGATAGAAGGCAAATTCAAATTTCAACATTTATAACTCAAGCATACTTCTTAGAAATTTATCGTGGTATAAGTCTTCCATGTAGCAGCATGTTAGAAAGAGATTTGCTAATAATTACAGCTATTTAGAAATGGATGGTTTTCTAATGGGTCAGCAAGTTAGTTTTCTTTCCCAGTAAGATACTAAGGAGTAGAACACAAGTGGATATCTATACTCAAAAGAATGAAGTTAGACCATTACTCATATTATATGTATAAATTAACTCAAAATAGAATGTAAAAGCTAAAATGATAAAACTCTTAAATCATAGTGGTAAATATTTACAACCTCAGATTTGGCAATGAATTATTAGATATAGTGATCTGAGTCTACCTCATAGAAATATTTATTACAATCTAAAGGTCCTACAGGAGACAGATGCTAGAAAGAAATTTGCTCATATTTACATGTAGTATTTGGAAAAGGAATGGTGTCTCATGAGGCAAAAAGTCTGTTTTCTTTCCCTACAAAATACTTTTCCTACAAAACACTTTTCCTAAAAGAAATTAGTAAAACAGTTCAGAACTTTGTACTATATTCCATGACCTTTGAGTTGATGAGGGTTTCAAACTAGAGGATTAATACCATCCCTTTCTACTTTTCTTTTCTCCATTCCAATCTGTCACATTAGCTGTAGGAAAACAAACTATTGAAATTTTGAGCCAAGAAAGTTGTTGCTTCCAAATCATAAGAAGTTTGCAAACTATTCCATGTGTTTGCACATTATATTTAAAGAAATGAAATTTTCTAAAAACTCAATTAGCCTTGCCATATTGTCTAGCCTTATGGATCTCCCAACATTTCATTAGTTGCAAATTTTACAATGGAACAAAAATTGTTTTGTGTCTGTTTCACAAAGATAAAGAAAGAAAAAGAAAAAGAAAATTTTAACTCCTTTACAGTTTTTTACTTACATAGATACAAAATCTCTTGAAAGGACTCTTTTCTCATCCGTTTCTATGGTTGCAATCTCTGCCCAGACGCAGCAGTGTTTTGCTTACATTAGCACGACGTCCTGTAATACAAGGCCTCTGACTGCTTTGAATTGAGATATAAACCCTAGAAAATATTACATGGGAATGTTTCATCAACTCACAGATTAAACCAAAGATGACTAACAGAATCCTCAACTTCTTTCACTTTTAGCTTATTCCAAAATTTTGTCCTTTAATCCTAAAGAATCTCACTGAACATGGCTATTTTCAGGCAACAATGTCTTGGTCCACGGTTATATCCTCAACAGCACCAAAAATGCTGTATTGTTCACAGTTAATATGTGATACATTTATATGAAACAAATATGTGAGTGCACAAATGAGTTTATATATTTTATGATACACAGAGATAGACACAGAGCTATAATAGTAAAGGTGTTGGTTTGGAAATGAAGATGGATTCCGAGGTAGGTATACAGATGCGAAATATACAGGTGCTACTAATCCAGATCAAGACTTATATATGTTTCTTAACTTGGAAGGCAATTTGGAGATCTCAAAGTCAAACTCTCATTAAATGTAGGAGTTCTTCAGTGTCCCTAATCTTGGCTTGAACACTTCCAATGCCAGAGCATATGTTATTTCAAACCCTTTTGGAGACAACTGAAATGTATAGGTTGTTAATTACTATAGTTAGGTTGAAATCTGCTTCATATTTTCTATCCATTGGCCTTATATCAATCACCTAAAGCAAAAATGTCTGATCTTTTGTGGATGGGGAAAGGAAGAGACAGCCTAGTGGAAAGAAGAGTTTTGTTTTGTTTTTTACAGCATGTTGTGCTGAAATCACCACTGGGTAAACTAATAATGAATAGGTTCTGAACTAATATAAGGAGCTGCTTTCTGAGAATAATGACAAGAAGGACATGCTTCATTAAGCTGGACGTGCCACTTTCCAGGCTCAGGATCTCATCTATAAAATAAAATGATTTAACCAGTCAAGAGTTATAAATGCAAATGTTTTCAAGACACAGAGATGAAACATCAATGAACAAAAGATAATAGGAAGGTTTGGTGATGGTGTTCAACTGAAAACTACTGCCCTCTAATGATATTCATATTCAATTTAAAAATTGTTCTACTGTGAGTCCAAACAGGGTCATCCACGGCACCTGACTTTGAGCCTTCATTTCTCTCCTTTCTACTAGCTGACTGACTTTTCAGCCTGCCTGTCAGGTGTCTTTCACCTATAACACCTACAATTTTATGGTTAACTGACCCTTTTCCATACTGGTCTTCTCTGACTATCCCACTGTTCACAGCTCACCTGCATCTGCATCGGGTTTCAGACATATGTGCCTTGTCCGTCTGTGCACTACCCATTCTTTTTGCTTTTGTGCACTTCCGCACTCTAGCTCACTCCTTAGGACCTGTGGTTTCCATCCTCCAGAAGTTTCGTTGACACCATGATATATAAAACAGAAATATCTGTTTTGACAAAGATTCTCAAGAAGACTCCATTTACCCAAAGGTTTAAAGTCAGAATGATGAGGGGCACTTGGGTGGCTCAGTCCATTAAGTGTCTGACCCTTAGTTTCAACTCAGGTCATGATCTCATGGTTTGTGAGTTTGACCCCTGCATCAGGCTCTTTACCAACAGTGGGGAGCCTGCTTGGGATTCTCTCTCTCTCTCTTTCTCTCCCCTCCCCCCACTCGCTCTCTTTGTCTCTCTTTCTCTCTCTCTCTCAAAATAAATAAACTTAAAAAGATTAAAAAACAAATAAAGTCAGAATGCTGACATTCTAGGCATTACCCATGACAGTGGGCAGGATGAATTTTGAGGGTCAGGGTTATAGTTTTAGTGTCCTGTAAACCCTCTTCATATATGTAGCTTTCCAGTTGTGTCCCCCTCCACACACTGGTATCAAATTAAAAAAAACAAAACATATAAAATTATCCCACTTGTCTCAAATCTGTGATTGATATGTACATATCTACAAAGTGTTTGTGACTGTGTTTGTCTTTATTTGTTAAAAATAGTTGTGGTGTGCAGTAAATAGTGCTGGACTTGAGGGAATTAAAAGATACAAGGCAGATTGATCTTTTGCAAGAGATTTAATTTATTGTACCCTAGTCCCTAATCCATAAAATAGAAAGACTGATGCACGTCTGCTTAAGTCATGGCATTGTGGTGAGAATACAAATTGAGATATTGTACTTACTCTGCAAAATATAAAGAATTATCTACTACAACCTGTAATTAAAACTAATTTACTCGACCTCTGCTTCTGAGATGTCGTAGGTTGTGAGGGGCCAATACTTCTATGGTGTCAAAGTAGAAAGAGAAAGATGGCTTCAAAGATAAGAGAAGCGTAAAGACATCAGAGATCTGTGGAAACAACAAAGAGTACACCAACTATAATTACAGAAATATTATAAGGGGTATTTGATGACCAGGGCATTTGCTGGTTCCAGGCTCAGGCTGAGGATGGTCTAGGGTCCAAGCAGAGATGATTAGCATGGAAAAGAGAAACCAAAGAGCATTTAGCAGTTGTATGGTGCTAGAAGACAACAGGGCAACCTGGAGGAGCTGCAAACACACCGCCCTTGTACCTCCTGGGGCCTTTGCTGAGTTCTGAGGCTTGGCAGGAGGTTGTAGAGCCTGCGCTCCAACTCCTAAAAGGCAGAATGAGACTCCGTGCGGTTTCATAGGGCTTAGGAAACACACAGGCCAGGGGAGATCTGCCTAAAGTACATGACCAGTCCTGTCCTTGAGATTGTTGCTGTTTCTCCAAGTTGCCTGGGAAAGGTGGCTTGTGAGCTGGGCTGGGAATTTTTAAAACACAGAACTGAGTCTCTTACAGTCTTTAAGCAAAGACCGAAGAGAAGGATAATTAGTGAATGGCCTTTCAATCAAAATACCATAGAACTACATTCAAGGAATGGGAGCAAGCAGGATGTCACTACATTTTACTAACACTGCAACCCATTCAGCCCAGCGCTATGCAATCTCTGATTGGATTAAAACGATGCTCCCCTTAGTCTGTATCTGTCTGCCTGCACTTTGGTGGAAGACAAAGCCATCTGGAACTTCTAGGAGTCTTTTTTTAATTACAGCCTAAAATAAGAAATTACTAAGTATGTAGGAGCCAAGATATTATGACCAATAATCAAGAGAAAAAAATAAATCAATAGATGCAGACCCACAAATGATTTCAATACTGGAGTTGACAAATACTTTTAAATAACTATAACAAAGTGTGCTTTTTAAAGGCAAAAATGTGTGCAATAGAAACATGTCGACATATTTACCAAAAACCATGTACGTTAATGTCCTTAGCAGCTCTACTCATAACCATTAAAACTGGGAACTACCCACAAAATAGTTGAATGGAAAAATAAATTGTGATATATTCATACAACAAAATACATACAGGAATGAAAATAAATAACCTAAAACTATTCATAGTAATATAGATAAATCTAACAAATACAATGACAGACCCAAGAGAATACATTCTCTATGATTCAATTTATACCCAAGTTAGGAAAAATCACAATCTATAATGGAGAAATAAGGAATAGAGGTACCTTAGAAATGGGAGAAGTATCTGGAAGGAAACAGAAGCAGAGCTTCCAGATGCTGGTAATGTTATATTTCTTGATAGGGAAGCTGGATACCACAGTGAAAATTCATCAAGCTGTTTATACTCAGATTATATGCACTTTTCTCTGTGGGCTACAATAAAGAGTTTTCAAAAGCTAAAAAATACATAATTAAATTGACTTACATTCTACAAAAATTCCCAAACTGACTCTGTAGGCACAACCTAATTACCCAGAGAATCGACTTCCAACCTAACTATTACATGGGGGAAAAAAATTCATCAGCAACAACTGTTTCCAAAGGCAACATGTGAGATTTTTTTCAAAGCCAATCATTTCTCCAAACCACAAGTCATACCTCCCTTTATGTTCTTAATTATTTGATAAAAATCTCTCACAGTTCCCTTCCCAAAGATGTTTTCTTGTGTGGGGTATTCCTATTATGTAGTAAGATACTCCTTTAAAACTCTTCGAATTCTGTGGGAAATCCAGCCATGGCCAATGTGTAGGAGAATGTCTAGAAGGCAAAGGGCAACACAGAGATGAGTTTTTCTCCAAAGCATTTCAACTTAGTCATTTTGCCTGGCACTGTAATCCTCAACGAAAGCCTCTGACTGAAAGTCATCCATTCGTAACATCATGAAAGGATGCTATTAACCCCCTTGTAGTTGACTTGATCTGGATCTGCGAGAACTTGTTGACACCCTGTCAGAATTCTTCCTCCCAGGGATGAATGTGTAACCCTCGACAGGAACAAATCTTACTTATTCACTTGTGTATAACACTACAGTTAAAACCAGAAATGCTGGCAAACTAAAAAGATATTCACAGAAAAACATATTAGAGCGCTAGCAGTCCTATAGCTATTACCGTGTCCTTGTTTTTCCAGAAAACACTACACATTTCAAAACACTGCAGTGTATCTTGGGTGGAAAATGTACTTCCACGAAAAGCAGACACACGATATTCTCAGACTTCATGAGCATAGGAGCCATTTTTCATCACACTGCTCTAAAAACCATATTTCTTAAGTTGGTCACATCCTAGGGTAGAACAAAATGTAACTGAATGTAAAGGATGACTGGATTGCATTATGTATTGCGAGATCTGTATTCTATTAGCAGGGTCACTGCCAGGCGTTTCGTAATTAAACCTCTATTGACCCATCTCTTTTTCCTCCAAAGCTGAAGAAGATTATTTAGTAGGTCATAAATTTAAAGGTCATCAGATCTAAGACTGTACAAATGAGCACAGTGCTCCAGAAATTCCCTCAAAACAAGCATCTCTGTGATGAGATCAGAAGCACAAGCCAGAACAAGTACTGAGGACATGTTCCATATTTATAGTTTCATCATCAGATAAAAATACTTTTTTATATTCAAATTCAAGCTTGTGCTAAAGTAGTTTAAAGACCATCTCTATGATTATGTAAATATAATCAACAAACAGTGTCCATCACTGTGTAATCTGTGTGGCCTTTTATTTTTTCCCATTATGAAAACTGTCTTGGGAACTGAATGCCAAAATCATAGTTCTTCACTCTATCCTCTACAGGGATAAATCCATGGAAAATACATTCTTTAATCTGTCTCCCATTAGCAAGATCATTAGCAGATTTTATAAACAGCAGTTATAAGCTTGTTTACCAATTCCCTTTCTTCCTTCTGTATGTAAAAAGATCACTTATCTGTGTCCTCAATCTTAAAGTTTTCAAATGTCAAGCCTCATTTGAAAGAAAAGGCACACATTGTAAAATCTTTCCTTATGTCTCAAAAATTTAATTTTCCCTTGAGCCAGAACATTAGGCCCATGGACCGAGGAGCAGTCCTCAGTACTTGACACTTCATAGAATTAGGGAAAGTACAAATGGCAAGAGTTAGATAACTTGTTGAGTATTTGGCAAGTTATCTTTTTAACATTAGCAAACCAAATTGGATGTCCTCCAGGAAATGTCCTTTGGAGGTAAATCTAAGCATAAAAGAAATATTTTTGCTCCCCAGCAAAGAAAATAAACACTTCACCCTAAGAAATGAAGTTCCTTCTGGATCTCTAGGTTTTAGTGCATCTCGATCAGTTATAACTTCAAGTGAACTTTCCTTCTATGTCCACCATGGAGTCTGCATTAGGCTCCTCTATACATTTTAAAATATAAAATAAAATATTAAAAAATATAGTCTTGATTTAGGGTCTGCCAGATTCACCCAAAAATTAATCTTGGAAAAGTCAAGGCAAATCATAGATACATTTTTTTTAAATTTCAGACTAAAATAAGTGGTCATTTCTCTCTGGCATATATTCATCTGGGTTTATAAAGCATATTAAAAATGTAGTATTTTAAAACCCTGAAGATGTCAGGCCCTCTTTGCAAGGAATGATTATTTTATACAATTGAATAATCAGTGTTGTAACAAAAGTTAATTGGAAGCAAATTAAAGATAGAGTGAACATTTTTAATTTCTGACAATGGAACAATTCATACAGTTACTTTAAAGTGAGTTGCCAACTTTAAATGAATTGTGAGGTTTTTGTTGTTATTGTTGTTTGAAGTAATAGGAATACAAAGTTCATGTTTAATGTTACAGTTAATGATTGATTTCTGACCCTAAAATCCTTCTCTCTCTCTCTCTTTTCTCTGGTGCTCAAGTTTTCTTTGGTCTTCAGCTTTGAAGTGGTTGCTTTATAAAACCAAGTGAAAATGCACAATGCCTCCATTAAGTATTAAACCTCCTTCTGACAGATTTCTTTTGTTCTACATAGGACAATCCATTCTTTTCCCTCATTAATTCTAACAAACTCAGACAGGTGGCTGGCCTTCTCAAAGGACTTGCTTTAAAAATATAACAAAACCTGTGTCTACACATATCAAATGAAGGGGAGAGTTAAGCTACCTTTTGTTGAACGCAATTAGTATGGACTGCCAAGCTCAATTAGTTAGAGGAAGAAAAAAATATTTTCTTCACACAAGTAAAAATTGGCTTGAATCATCCAGATCAAGGGTCAGCAGACTATGACTCACAGGCCAAACAAGGCCCTCTGCCTGTTTTTTTATAAATAAAGTTTTATTGGAACACAACATGTTCATTTTTTTACGTATTGTCTAAGTCTGCTGTGGCAGCAGAGTTGAGCAGTTGTGACAGAGATCAAATGGCCCACAAAGCCTCAAATATTTACTATTTGGACATTTGCAGAAAGAAATTAGACAATTCCTGAGCCAGATAAATATCTCAACTCTTCATTCTTGCCTCCAAAGAAGGAGCCCAAAACATGGGAAAATCGCCCTTTGGGCAGCCTACACTAACATTACGTTTTATGCTGAATTTCTCTAAATGTTTATTTTAAAGAAAATGCAGAAACCATTTCATTCAGGACTTATTTTAATATGCAATTATATCTGTTGGACTCTAGTCTTGCTATAGCCTCAAAGGGAATATGGAAACTCTCCCTGTAAATTGCAGCTTGCTCAGTTAAAGGCATGTGTTGGTTTGATATGTGTGGTTTTCTCTTTAATTGCTGCAGGGATTTGGATTGCAGGTGAATCACAATTTAAAATTCCGATCGTTTTGCAAACTTGTCATTATGCATGCTATAGGCAAGTTAGTAGATTTAGTTATGCCAATGATTGCGAAAAGATACATTATTGCTGCATTATAATGCATAAACAGGTTCTATGTTCTTCTGCATAATATTAGAAACTCAAATTTATGGAGTCACAGAGCTATGATAATCATCCAGTTTTTAAATAAGGAAGCAATTGGTGATTTATATCACACATAAAGAAGTTTCCTTGTCAAGGTGCTTGCTGATCCATGGCATATAATTTGGATAAATGAAACAAACCTTTGATGGGATCATTAGGAATTATTTGCATTCATGATTTTTTTAGAAGTGGTTTTTTTTTTTTTTTTTTTGATTGTTAATCTCAGGTAGCACTTACCTATTCTCAACAAATGCCGGTTGTTCAAAAAATCCATCTGAATAGCTTTTACATCAAAACTTTTAAAATTTAAATATGTATGTGAAGATCTAGATGTTGTGTATCAGCAGTTGTTAACATTATAATAAGACAACACACCAGAAGTTATGAGCCTCCTAATGAAAAAACACAACTTCATCCACTAAGAAGTCTAGCCAAAAATACTACTACGGCTACTACTATTACTACTACTAATAATAATGATGGAACCTAAATCTGATCTAAACTCTAGATTCAATTACCAATTTACAGAAAATACATAGAGTAGAGAAACATGCTAAATCACACTATGAGGCTACAACTCCCAAAATCCAGACTGAGGAAAACTATAGGGTAATGACCCAGTGCCCTAACCAAATCAATGTCAAGGAAAAATAGTGAGGTGTAATTGAACCTACAGATTAATAAAGTCTTAAACACATTAAGCAATTGCATGTGTTTACCTTATTTGGGTCCTGACTCAAACAAAAATCAAAATATGACATTTAAGAGATAACTACAAATTTGAGCCCTACCTAGATATATATTGAAAAAAATTACTGTTAATTTTTAAGAGTTAACTATAAGTTTACTATAGTTATGTGGGGTTTTGGTTTTGTTTTGTTTTGTTTTTAAGAATTCTCATCTTTAGGGGCACCTGGGTGGCTCAGTTAGTTGAGCGTCCGACTTTGGCTCAGGTTTATGAGTTTGAGCCCTGCATCTGGCCCTGTGCTGACAACTCAGAGCCTGGAGCCTGCTTCAGATTCTGTCTCTCTCTCTCTCTCTCTCCTCCTTTCCCCCCCTCTCAAAACTAGATAAATATTTTTTAAGAAATGAATCCTCATCTATAGGGACACATGCTAAAATTTTGAGGTTAAAAGGAAAATGTTTAAGATTTGTTTTAAAATGGTAAAGTGAGAAAATTAATTAAAAATAAAAATTTAGGGGCCCCTGGGTGGCTCAGTTGGGTAAGCCTCTAACTCTTGATTTTAGCTCCAGTCATGATCTCATGGTTGTGAGATGGGGCCCCGTGTTGGGTTCTACACTGTCAGCATGGAGCCTGCTTGGGATTCTCTCTCTCCCTCCCTCTGCCCCTCCTCTACTTGCTCTCTCTCTCTCTCAAGATAAATAAATAAATTTAAAACAAATAAATGAAATAGACAATTTAAAAAATAATAAGAGAATGGGTAAGAGGGTGAAACAGGTTGTGAGAGGTCATGAATGTTGACACCAGAGATAAGTACATTGAGGTTATGGTGCTGTGTCTACTTTTGTAGATATTTAAAATTTCCGTAATAAAAAGGTAAAAATATATGTAGGATACCATATACAGTAAGATGCCTCCTTATGACTAGTTTTACTAATGATTAGCAATAAATAAAAGAAACAGATATAAGTAACTTATTTAGACATAAAATTAGTTCTGATACTTGCTTAAACAAAGAAAGGATTCTTTATCTGGTTAGCAGTAATAAACAGCTATTTTAAAAAATCTGTTTAGGTTTGTTTAATAAAGTTCAAGAAGTATAGGATTTGTGTTTTTCGGCTTATTTCCAATGTGATTTCTATTTTGTTCTTAAAACAGAATCCTTCACACACGTCTACCTAAATTTTATTCAAATCATGCTTATTCTGGGTCTACCACGCATTAGACAGGTTAGCTGAAGTCGGCAGCACTGAACTCAATCTCTTTCTTCTCCATTTCTTCCTCAGGAGGGGTCGGATTTCTCTGTCAGAGATTTATGCAGGAAACACAAACAGAGTTCACCCACATAGCGCTATGCTCCACACTTACCATTTTATCTTCAAACCCACCATTTAGCCCCGGTCCCCTTTCAGGCTGCTGGATAAAGCTCACCTACTGCTCAAGGCTCACTGCCATCCCCGAGGACAGGTTTTGGAGAATGCTACAGAATGCATTTGCAGAGTAAAATATATCTGTAATGACCCCATGCACACAAAGAAATATGTGGACACTGATAATTCAGTTCATATCTAATAAAGTTAACTAAGCTAAAGAGGTACATTTTGAATTCTTTCAGAAATTTTCTCTTCGGACAGACTTGACACATATGAACATAAAAGAAAGCTTTTTCACCGTGTCCTACAGGTTTGACTCATTAGCAAGGATTGAGTACTCGTGCCTTGTTCCCCAGATTTTTCTCTCCTATGACCATCACTTTGGGACTTCTCTACAAATCTTCTTGATCATAGCTTTTACTGTTTAAGTTTCAAATGTTTTTCTAGGAAAAAAATCCAATCGAGTTGATGCACGTGAAAATCTAATGTTTTCTGTGTCAGAGCAGAAGGCGGCTGGGTGGCCAGCTGCTGGCCCCCAGCCCCTCGGACACGGCGGAGCCCTGGCTTAGAAGCGGGTCTCCCTTGTTCTGGAATCTCTTGTCCCCACGCTGTCCTCTACAGAGCTAGTGGAGTGACAGGTACTTTCCCTGATTAGCACCCGTCATTGTCTCCCCATGGCTTACCGTTGTACCTCTGCCCACAGCTACTCAGACTCATCTGTCACCACCCTCTTCCCCGCCTCTGTGCAGTGTATGATCTCCTCCACCAAGCCTGCCCCAGACACGCCGTGCTGCCTCTCACCTCTCCCAAGGCCCAGATCATTCTCTTTCCCGGGAATCAACACTCACACCCACACACACACGGCAAACACCCAGGGTCTGCTTCACAAACACATACTCCTCTCGGAAATAACCATCTCTGGTCCAGGGACCCTTTACTGTCATCCATATGCCATCACTTCCTACGCTGCTGATATATCACACTAAATATGGTAATTTATTCGTTAAATGTCAGCCTGCTATTTTATGAGATCCTTTACTTCCAGCAACTCTATCTACCTTCATGTCTTTAGCCTCCAGCCCAGCATAGGGTGCACAGTACACCTTCAGCAAGTGTTTGTTGAATGAATAAATGAATAATTTGTATACTGTAGCTTCCCTAGCAAATCCCTGGCTAATATCTTCTGTTATAGTTCAATCAATTATTTAATTAATGTTTGCTTAGCATTTTGTGTAAGACACAAATGGAAAGTGTTGTTATGGTTTACAAAGCTGAGCAAAGTGTGGTACGGTCCCTGTGCTGCTGGAGGTAAGATAGCTAATGTACACGTGTCACTATATTCAAACTACAAAACACAAAACCCTACAGTTCCCTAAAAAAAGCATAAGTGAATTTTGTGCAAATTAGACAAGGGAGAGGGAGGAGGTGCCAAACTTTAAATGAGATGGAAAGGATTTAATCAAAACAAGTTGTTCAAAAGCTGTTAAATAACATTCATATTTTTGAATGAACCTTTGCTAATTTTTACTACCCTTTCATCTCATGTTTGAAACGTCTTCCTTATAGCTTAGATATAGAAAGCTACAGAAATGCTAAAGATGTTATAATCCAGCTGTCTTATTTTCTAAAGAAAAAAACAGAAGGAGATCTCAGGGCTTCTTTCTTCCATTCTGTAACTCTTCACACAGTGATGAACTACCCCGGATTTTAAAACTTAATTCTGTCTATTGCTATTTGATTTGTGGTAACTGTAGACACAGACCCTAAAATGTATTTGGAAAAAAAAAATTGAAAGACGACATTTTGCTAGTATCTAGACTACATAGAATTATTGTAAATTCATTTCAAAATTTGCTTTTTGGTATTACTTTCTTTTAAGGATTATTTATGGATAAAAATGAAGATTAACACAAAATTATATATAACTTAAATCTGGCAATCAAGTAAGTTCAAAATCATTTGAAATATGGATTTTATATATATATATATATATATATATGGTTTTCCTTTTTCTCTATGGACTTTTAAGCATTTGGCAAATGATAAATTCATATTGACAGAAAATAATGTATGATTTTATATCATACAATTTGCTATAATTCATATTGATAAATAAAGCTGATTATTAGAGGTGTAGAAAGGGTAAATGTTGGATAAAAATAATAGCCAAGTGGAAACTTGACAGGAAGTGACTTATTACCTATTTGACATGAAAAATCATCTGTCATATTCTTGCAAGTATTTTCCAATATCTATTGCTGAGTGTGTTCCCTTTCAGAGAAATCTGGGAATAAACATTACAATTCAGTTATGGGTTTTACCTACACTTGTGGCTGCCAACTTTCAGCTTCATAAATTGACAAAATTTCAAATATAAATTTGGGGATTAACATAGAGTTATCAACCTTTAAGACTTTTGTCCAGTAAGAACATTTTTTTAAATTTTATTTATTTTGAGGGAGAGACAGAGAACAAGGGAGTGACAGAGAGAGAGGGAGAAAGAAAGAGAGAGAGAGAAAGAGAATCCCAAGCAGGCTCCATGCTGTCAGTGCAGAGCCCACCACAGGGCTGGAACTCCCCAACTTCATGGTGAGTTCATGACAGGTGAGATCATGACCTGAACTGAAATCAAGAGTCAGACACTCAACTGACTGAGCCACCGGGGCACCCCCCGTAAGAACACTTTTTAAAAGAAAAGAAAAAGTCATTATACAGCCACCATATTTCAAAAGAATGTAATAATATCGAAATAGTCGGAAGAGAACAATATCAGAATAGAGAACAATATTTCAAGAAGAAAAAAATGATTATAAGACCCACTATGTTATACTAATTTTTCTCACTTCATAAAGGATGGTGATGCTCTTAGCTCATTTAGTAATTAGGAACCACCAGAGGAAGGGAGGGAAGACCAAAAGAATTCAAGGAAAACTTAATAAGAGTACAGAAGTGGGGAAAGAATATCTTATTTGTGAAAAGGCTTATTCCCTAGAAGTAAGCATTAGTTTCTTACTTACATGTCTCCCCTTTGCTCAAGGCAAAGTAGCCAGTGTAGCCAACTCACTGGGCTCTTGTGAAACCCTCTCACATAGCTTAAAGCTTTAAAGGACCGCAGAAATTTCTGAGTGTCTTGTAGTATTTATTATAGAATGTTGTTCATATTCTTGGCAAATAATAAAACAGGACCTCACATATTTGGGGCTTAATAATGCCGTCGCCTTCTTTGAAAGTCTTCTAATCAAGACTTGGAAAATGGCCTTCCTAAGATCTATTCAAGACCAAAACTGCTGGCCCGTAATACTTGACCCCAGAACGTCAGTAATCCTGTTCTCAGCTGAGAACAAGCTGAGCCCACATCTACATACAGCCCATATTCTTTCAAAATCTGCAGTGTCACATGAGGGCAAGTGCCGGGTCCTAGCGCACTGTCAATACCAACATGAGGCCTGACCTACAAATGACTTAGAGCCAGATACCCATGCTGAGGCAATAGATACTCAGAGTGATTTTTTAAGAAGGAAAGCATGATTATGAATATTCCTTAATAGCTCTGCAAACTAGTTCAGAAACCCTCAGGATTTAAGTCCAAAAACTACTTCAATCTTAGTCACTGTTGCGATGTTTCTAAGCCATCGTATTAGTTGATCATAAAAACAATCATTACCCTATATAAAAAACAACATGCCGGGGCAGCTCAGTCGGTTAAGTGTCCATCTTCAGCTCAGGTCATGATCTCACCACTCGTGGGTTTCGGCCCCATGTCAGGCTCTCTGCTCACAGCTCAGAGTCTGGAGCCTGCTTCAGATTCTGTGTCTCCTTTGCTCTCTGTCCCTCCCTGACACTCTCTCTCTGTCTCTGTCTCTGTCTCTGTCTCTGTCTCTCTCTCTCAAAATGTTAAATGTTAAAAAAAATTTTTTTTAAACATGACAAAAGGAAAAAAATGTTGATGGTATGGCGTGACTGAACAGCATTGGGAATATATAGATAAGACTCTTCTTGCATGGTGTTTTTGCAACTTTTAAGTTTCCAGCTCTCCTTATACCAGTGTTTAGCAATGTTCAGATTTAGAAAAGTAGTATGGTCTGTTTGGAGCCTTCCAAGATGTTAATATAAGGACAGCGAACACACCCCAGTGACCTCAAAGAATAATATAACCAAAGAAACACTAATAGTTTACAGGTCATACACACATAGTCACATAATTGCATACGAAAGAGCAAATCTAAAACGCTGTTGTTAGTAAATTGTTGATATCTAATTCAGTAAATAATTCTGAATTTTGGAGAACGATCATGGTATAAATGTTAAATATGTGTTAGTGAGAGATCTGCCTTCACATCAAAGCCTTTCTGAGTTAATGATAGTGGCTATTACATTCCATATATAATGTCAATGTCTCGAGAACACTTTGGCAGAAATAGTACCATTTAACTTAGCCCACTTTTTGTCCTTCACACATCCTCTGTTAAGAAATAAATTATTGTGCTAAAGAAAGAGTTTGTGATATTAAATTAACAGATATAAGCTAAGCACTTCAGCTGGAAATGCCACCTTTGGAGTTATATCCTTTATAAATTGTTATTGGAAGTTCTGAAAAATCAATTTTAACCTTGTACAGGAACTAAAAGCAAAATAATCATGAAGTGTGTGGAGACAGAAAGGAACCATAAGCCAAAGAATAGAAAAATGTGGACTTTTTTCTAAGAGGGTGAAGACAATAAATCCGACATACATTGGTCCAATTTCAATAGTAAATCAGTTTTTTATTATTTTATACTATATACACTTTCCTACCATTATTATAACAATAAATAACATCCAAGAAGCAAAACTTGTGACTGAAAAAAAACAATTTTACTAAAAGGAAATAAAATCTTATGCTTTAAAAACGCAGGCAACTATTTGGCCCAAATGAACATACAGTGTTTCATACTTAATGCTTGTACTTCACTTAGTCCTCAAAAGAGAATTTAGTTATTGTAGAAGACCAATTAATGACCCATTGACCCTCCCTTATTTTCCTACAGATAGACACCTGTTGAAATCAAATCTCAGGTTGAAGACTGAATTTAGTCAAATGTGGACTCACATCTTTAAACCTCGGTTTCTTTGCCCAAATTATTTGGACAGTGGTCCTCACCTCCCTCGTGTGGTTAATCAGAAGATTAAATGAGAAAATGTATTTGAATGCTATCACATATTAAGCATTCGAAAGAAGCAGCAATAGTAGCAGTAGGAAAAGTTGTAATATTAAAGTACATGAATTAGAACAAGGGAAAAGAACGGAATTAAATATTTCATGGCGTTAGGCATGATAATCTGTTTCATCATTCTCTCAAGTAGGATGGCGCTGCCAATGGATATTGAATAGCCTGTATGGAAGGACATCATGCAGCCCGTTCTTGTTAGGAATATCCTCACGACTACGATAAAAACAGTTGAAGTCTGTTGACCACAGCTGCTTCTACCTTTGAGAGTAGTTGGCTGGCTCTGCCCTCCTTTGCTTGTTTAACTTCCACTTTTCCAGGCTTCCAATATTGCCCAACCTCTCTTGATTCATAGCCTTGTGATTCTTCCCTTGGGTATGCTAATGTGCTCAACCTGGTTACAGTCTTACAAACCCACAAGTCATTCTCCCTTCTCTTCATGATATGAGATGCTCAGTTAAGGAACTGATCTTACAGTTCAGTTTTCTGAAGGACAAACTTCACCTCTATTTCAAGTCAAAGGGGTCCCACCAAGAATAATCAAACAGGAATATCTACAAAATGCAGTCATTTTTTTTTTTTTTTTTTATCTTAGTGGAGAATGAAATCCAGTTTGAACCTAGGTTGTGTTAAACCTAGGATTCAACATGTCTGGGCATATCTGGAAGACTAGTCAGGTCAACCAGGGAGGGCTCTATTTAAATGACAGGTGGGAAGATTCCTTGAAGTATATTTATCTTAAGGGAGACATTACTCAAGATACACACGTTTAGTGAGGGAACAGCAGAGTGCATTGTAGAGGTGATTCTGAGCACAAGGAGGTTTCTGTCACGGTCATGTTCTTGAGTACAAGTCCACTGTACTTAAGTTCTAGGAAAAGGAGCTGCAATAAACAGTGAATAAGACCCAAAAGAGCCATATATTACAATCCCTCCAAGAACAAAAGCACTACTAGACCATGCTATCTTATTTCTGCAAAAGTGTAGCTCAACTTTGAATGTCAGAAACGAGAACTCAGTGAACTGAGGGAGACAGCTGGACCCACCAGTGCCAGGAAATCCAGGAAATTTCTGGGAGGCCACTTAGACATGGCCCCTCAGGCATCCCTCCTTAGCAGAATTAATCACAACAAAGGGGAAGAACCATCCAGAAAAAAATTAAAGCCAATCATGGTATTTCTCCATAAAGCATCCCCAAAGAAATCTCAAAACTCCTTGGGAGTAGAATTTAAGCTGCTTGGGCTCTTCGTGGAGGAAGGCTAGGGAGTCAACAAAACTCTGTTTTCTTTCTGCTCTAGTCACCTTGTTATTATGTCCAGGTAATTGTGAAAGAGGAACTGTGTAAATAGATTACATTAGCATATTATTTCAAACAGTTTCAGCCAATCAAGTCAGCCTTTTTTTTTTCAAGTATCACAATGTTTATTGATAGATACAAGTATATAAAATCAAGGCATCAACATAACTTGATACATTAAGTGAACTTAATTTCAAATAGTTTGGGCCAATCAGCTCTTTAAAACCATTTGCTGGTCCTTCATGACAAACCGCACTTGGACATAGAAAAGGAAACTTCTCATTTGTTCTGATAAGAAGGACTATTTTTTTTCCTTAATAAATGTTTTATTTATTTTTGAGATAGAATGAATGTGAGTGGGGGAGGGACAGAGAGGGAGCAGAGGACAACTATTTTACGGTGCACCCAACAAGCTAAATGTAAAGATTGAAATAGTCGTCCATTCTTTCAAGCTACCATTTTATATATATTATCAAACCAGGTCATAGATGTGAAGAACATGGACAGTGGAAATAACCTGCATGAGTTCAGTCAAGTGCCAGCTGAAATACTCAACTCCTTTTCTAGCTTCATGGGTTACTCTGTCCTTATTTGTAAAAGAAGACAATACTTGTAGCCATTCATGGTGTTGTGAGAATTAAAAGAGTTAATAGGTCTAAAGTACTTAGAACAATGCCAGGTACTTGCTTAAGGTTTGCTGAGTAAAACTTAGTTAATAAATGACTAAATACACATTCATCCCACAAATATTTATTGAGTGTACATAAAAGCATAATGAGAACTTCTGATATGGGTATATGGGAAAGGACAAAACACACAAAACTACCTTCCTCAAAGAGCTTATATTCTAAGTATTCTCTAAACTATAATCAATAGCTAAATACTCCAGGGTCCCATATTAAAATACTTCCATACAATCAGGCATTGAGGGCTCATAATGTCTCATGTTCCATATAGCACTACTAAAGATCAGAATTTTTGCCCACATTTTGAATACTTTTTTAGAATGAATATCCAAAAGTAGAAATACTGGGTCAAAAGTTTCCAATATTATATTTTAAGAATAAACACCTGATTCTTCAAAGTAACTGTGGATAAACCACTTTGGAAATTAGCTAAAATCATGATGGCCAGCACTCTAATTTCTGATGTTGTTAATAAATTCAGGCTTTGCAAAAATATAAATAGCCTTAGACCTATATGCTAAGATCATATGCTTCGGTTATATCGTACTCAGAGAATAGCTCTGCATGGAAGAGCCTTTTCTGGGGGGTGAATTCCAGGCAGAAGTTATGAGCTTGTTGTGATTAGAGAAGAAGCCATGAATTTTCACTATTTAGATACCCTTAAAAGCTTCAAGAATTATACATTTTGAAGCATGAATAGCCCATATTAAGATAGGTTTCAGGGGTGCCCGGAGTGGGGGTGGGGGGCTCCATAAGTTAAGTGACCAACTCTGGTTTTGTTTTGTTTTGTTTAACATGTATTCACCTGAGCGTGAGAGAGAGAGGAGCAGAGAGAGAAGGAGATACAGAATCCAAAGCAGACTCCAGACTCCAAGCTGTCAGCACAGAGTCCAATGTGGGGCTCGAACCCACGAATGGTGAGATCATGATCTGAGACAAAGTCTGACACTTGACTGACTGAGCCACCCAAGTGCCCCTCTTTTGTTTCCTATAAATTGTTCTGTTTATTATGTGTTTGAAGATTCAACAGAATATCAAATCCATGTGAGAAGGTCTTGAGCTCAGAAGACATACATAAATAGATTCTAGTAAAACCGATTAAATTTTTTCAATTAAAATCACAGTCAGTGACCGGCACATCAGCATCACTCCTAGCTCCACCACGGCACCTCATTTAACTATAAACATGGCATTAGAAAGGGTCTGAGAACCATTTTACTACCAAGTGTATAAAGTCTGTACTCTGGCGTTCTTGAGCAACTACACAGTGGGGCACTTTTTGGGTAAGGAACCAGCCTCTATATATGAGCATAACCTGAATTCTAGAACTACTGTTAAAAGAATAGTCATTCCTTAAACCAATAATTGTTCCCACTAAACTGGCAATTTAAAAAGAAAAGTAATTGGGGCGCTTGGGTGGCTCAGTTGGTTAAGCATCCAACTCTTGGTTTCTGGTCAGGTCATGATCTCACCATTCATGAGTTCGAGCCCTGCGTCAGGATCCATGCACTGACAGCATGAAGCCTGCCTTGGATTCTCTCTCTCCCTCTCTCTCTGCCCCTCCTTCACTCTCTCTGTCTCTCAAAATAAATAAGGTTTAAAAAAGAAAAAATAAATAAAAAGAAAAGTAATACCCAGGGTTGGCTAGGGAACAGGGACATAGGAATTCTCATACACTTCAGGTGAGAGGGTCTGTTAGTACAGACTTGCAAAAGACAGCATTGTCTAGTGGTTAGCAGCAGGAGGTTGGAGTCAGAAAGACCTTAGCCCTAGTTCTGGTTTTCTTACTTCCTAGATATGTGAAATTGGCCAATTTTTTAAGTCTTATATTTTTAGGCCTTATTTTTTTTTTACCATCTTTAAAATGGGTATAATGATAAAATCAAAATTTAATCTCCTAATGAAGATTAAAATACAGTGCCTAGCACGCCATAAGCATTCCTATGTCTGATTCCATTACAATTATTACTTCTTAAGATTGTGATTTGGCAAGACACACAAAGCCTATAGGTTAAACATTAGCTTCTGAGCCAGAAATTCCACTTTTAGGAATTCAGCCTTAGTAAATAATTAAGGGCACCCACAATGATTTAGCTGCCAGGACACCATGGAATTTCAGAATCATAATTCTGAACATCACTTGTGTGTGTTGGGTTTGGAGCTAGAATATAAAGGTACAAAGCGAGACGGTAGTAACTCCAGGTCTTACTTGCTAATAGATAATCTTTCTAGAATACTTTCAAAGTGAAATAAAGAATTTAAAATTCTGATAATTGTACCAGAATAATACTATCTGGAATAATGGTCTTGAAATTTAGGGTGAAAAACACATTTTTTGGAAAATAATTGTCGATTTGAAACTTTCCCTAAAGCTTTAAGTTTGGGTTTTGTTTGTCATCTCTAGTGAAGAAATGCTTTTAGCTGACAATAACTAATTAATAACAAGATTAGCTCCCGGGCAGTATTTACTTGGGGTGATTCCCTAAACCCCCTGTATTAAAAGTCACTGATTTGTTTGTTAAACATGCAGATTCCCATGTTCGTCTCAGACCTGCTAAAGCAGAATGCTGGACAGAGGGATGGAAATCTGCACATCCTAAAAGCACCCAAAGGTTAAATAGGCTGAAGCTTTGCTTCCAGTCCCCATGGGGATAGAGGCTCTCCTGCCCACCCAGGAAAGCAATTGCAAATCTTCTCAGCTTGAGAGTTTCAAGGTCAAGACCTCTAAGGGCATTATTTGAAAAGACAAACATAAAAAGAAAGGACTTTTTAAAGGAAAAGGGAAGAAAGCATGGTTATTTTGAACTTTGCTGGCTTGTGAAGATATGTTAGATCATTCTAAATATGACCATTTAGGTCTTCACAGGTTTCTGTATATGTATATTTCCAGGATTCTATCAGTCCGATTTTCCTAAGGAGTTTCATCTGTAAAGAACCTACCTATAAACATTCCATTCCTTAAGGGGTACTTGCGTATAAACTCTTATACCCGTAGGAAAAAATAACAGCTGCCTGGCCTAGCTCTGGCAAAGGGTTTCGTTTTTCGCTCTCCACTCTCTTTGTTGGTGTAAGCCTTGAATTTATCGTCACAGATGAATGCAGTTGAAAGACTGGCTTTCAAAAGGTAAACATGGTTCACTCAATGGCAACCATTCTGTAGAATACAAGGAGTTCCTTCTGTATCCTTTTTACATTGTGAGTTGTTTCTCTTTTAGGTTGTGTGAGGTAACAATGAAGAACTTGGTAATCCATTTTTACCTTACATATCACTTTTCCAAGCAATTCCGTTTGTACAAATGTGAGAGCAGGATTTTAGTAACCCAGACTCTACGGTTGGCAGACCTTTGCTTTGGAGTCTTCCATATATAATGCCACAGAAGTTTAAAATGTTTCATCATGACAGTGGTTCAAGGAAATTGCTGATGAGCTAATGAGAAGGGTGTAGCTGTTTCAACTGATCTGGAATTTCTTAATTGGTCAAAGATTTATATATGCGTGTGTATTCAATTCATATATGTCCAATATGCATATATATCTTCATCTATACAGTAGGCTATGCCTACCTATTATATAATTACTAGGCATAAAAAGGGTTCACATTAATGACAAAATTAAAATTTACTTTAATGCAGACTGGAGTTTTAGGTGTTTCCCCCACATTCCAATACCCAAAATCTGAGCCTAATATGTAAAGTCTGATACCATGTATTTTTTATGCAACATGGTTGGCCTGGCACCAACCAGTCCCATCCATGCCATCTGAGCTCCCATTTTTCCCATTCACACACATACACACACAAGTGATCCACATGGAAACTGGCAAAGTCTACCAATGTGATTTCTCAGTAATGGAAATTCTAACTCTCCACAATAAGGTGTCATATCTAAATGCCCCCAGTCTGAGATTCCTTGTGTTTTATAAAGGGCTCTAAGTTCCCATCTAATGTCTATCGACTCACACATAGCTGAGGCACCCTTTGGAAAATAGTCCAATCTCCTGGCCTGGAGAGTAAGAAATCCTGGCCAAGGCCAATGGGGTAGAAAAAGGAGAAGGAAGGGCGCCTGGGTGGCTTAGTCGGTTAACCGTCCGACTTTCGCTTAGGTCATGATCTCGCAGTTCATGGGTTCAAGCCCCGCGTCGGGCTCTGTGCTGACTGCCAGCTCAGAGCCTGGAGCCTGTTTCAGTCTGTGACTCCCTCTCTCTCTGACCCTCCCCTGCTCACGCTGTCTCTCTCTCTCCTAGAAATTAAAAAGAAAGAAAGAAAGAAAGAGAGAGAGAGAGAGAGAGAAAGAAAGAAAGAAAGAAAGAAGGAAGGAAGGAAGGAAGGAAGGAAGGAAGGAAGGAAGGAAGGAAGGAAAGAAAGAAAGAAAGAAAGAAAGAAAGAAAGAAAGAAAGAAAGAAAGAAAGAAAGAAAGAAAAGAGAAAAAGGAGAAGGATACCATGAGAATGTTCTCCTGGCATCTGGGAATCTTGAGGCAGAGGGATGGAGGGAGGCTGTGAAGACCAGACTGGGGAAGCAAAGAGTGGACAATCAATAGGGATGGCCTTAAAATATAGCCAAGCTGGCAGGCATGTCCAGAGCTTTAGCCCTACACCCCAGCACTTGTATCCATATATCACTCACTTTAGGCAAGTGGGGAGTCTAGGGAAGGACATAAATCAAATGTTCTTACCCAATCCCTGAATGTTCTTTGAAAGACGGTTTCCTAAGCCTCTGCTGTCCCAATAACCTGCAGTTCTCATTTACAAATTAAAAATAAAATGAATCTTATTGTTCAATTAGAATTTAAGGTTTCTTTAAAGCCTAGAAAATGACACTTTGGCATAAGCACATTTTCTACAAAGAGTAAATAACTATAATTACAGCCTGTCTTCTTTTAATTGAGGGAAATTTCTGTAGCTAAACACAAAATAGGAGCTGGACTGGGAGCAGGGAGGTCACCAGAGGAACGGAAACAGAAAGAGCAGGCAAAAGTCGCCCGACATGGTCTTCACTCTACTCCTTCATAGCTTTCCTGACGACCTGCCCGTCTCCTTGGTGATGGAAACTGGAGATAATGTAGATGCACTTTCGGTATCGAGTGTTCTCCTTGGCTGGGCTCACAGTGTGTTGGCCTGAATTCTGCCCTGCTTCGGGTGTGGCACATCTCTCTACTCCGCAGGTCGGCAGTGCCTACTAATTCGCGAAACTCCTACAGCAGCAGAACAAGATGCTATTTCATTATCCTTTAGGAAACTTCTCTCTCTCACACCTCTGCCCTCCCTTTGGAGTCCCCTTCTCAACTTACCACCTCCAGCCACCTTCTCTCGTGTTTCCTCCATGCAAACTCAGGTTCTGCCTGGGGCTTCTCACTCTACCCACTCTCATCCATTCCACGGCGATCTGATCCATTCCTGGGGCTTTGGTTATAATCTTTACATCCAAAATATTCTAACCTGAGTGGGGAGTTCTAGATCAAACATCCAAGTTTACATTAAACAACTTCCCGTGAATATCCTGCTGGCACTTCAAGCACCAGCATCTAAGAAGGAGCTCATCACCGTTTGCCCTCACCCAGAGGCTGTGTTCCCAGCTCAGCCCAGGACACCATCATTCTGTCCCTGGGTCAGCAACCCATGCCTGGGGCTCTCTGTTCGTTCACAGGAGTCCCGCCTCCCTGCCACACCCTACACTGAAACAGTGTCCAAATCCTGTTGTCCTAAAGGATTCTACCACTCTCTATTCCAGGTTAACGGTTCTTTCCTCTGTTGAGGAAAAACAGTGTTTCATATTCCCTTCCGTCCTCATTAGCCCCAATTGGAAAAATCCAAAGTGTTCTAAAATGCAAAACTCAGGAAGCCAATTATTCAGCAAACTATTTAAGTACTTTCCAGTGCTCACGGTTTCAAATCTAAAAGTTTTAATGCTACTTGAAAGGAAGCCTTTGTTCGTCCTTCTTGCCTTTATAGAGAGTTATGCTCCTCTCGCCACGAGCAGTATCTTCAACTTGTTTTTCTTTATGCTTTTTGAGGTGCAAAGCTCTAAGCCATCTCAGTACTTGCCTTCATTCCAGATTGTTCTTTCAGCTTGAACTCCGCCCTTGCTTTGGCCTGGCTACTTCTTCATGGTACTTGTGAGAATATGATTTTTTTGTTTGATGTTTATTTATATTTGGGGGGGAGGGACATCCGTGGGGGAGGGTCAGAGAGAGAGGGAGACACAGATTCTGAATCAGGGTCCAGGCTCTGAGCTGTCAGCACAGAGCCCCACGTGGGGCTCGAACTCACAAACTAGGAGATCATGACATGAGGTGAAGCCAGACACTTAACGAACTGAACCATCCAAGCGCCCTGATAATATGACTTCTGAAGACTGGCCTTCCCCAGCTCTCAAGCTGGTTAGATCGCTCAAGCAGCACGGCTACTCTCCTATGCCAAATTTACTCTCCCCATCTCTCGTAATAACAACCTGGATGGTGCTCGTGCAGCAGGGTGCCCAGCCCAAACACTCACCTTCTCTGCAGGAGCGGTCATGTGACCCAGCTCTGGCCAATAAGAGCTCATTGGAAGTCTCCTGGTGGGGCTTACGATAATGAGTTCTTAAAGAGAAAGAGCCACTTGGCATGCACGTTTGCGTTTTGCACTCTGCCTTTGTCTTTCCCTCTCCTCTCTGCTTGGATCCATAAGTGATGTCTAGATGTAAAACAAACCAGCTTTTTAGACTCACGAGGGAAAAAATGCACATTTTCATGGTGGAACAGGAAGGTAAAAGGAACTTAAGTACCTGATAATACCTCTGGGCTCTGACATATTTGGGTGGAAAACCCTACTTTCTTAAGTTTACTGCCTTGTTCATTGCTATGCACCTTATCCTGTACTTCACACAAAGTAGAAACAAAAGCCCTGGGTTGAATAAGTGAATGAAAAGGCGGGTGTGGCAATCCCTAGGAGCAGTGGAAAGAAGTTTCTTCCAACACTAGATCACTTGTTCCTTTGAAAGGCTTCAAGTTTTAGAAGCTTTATGAATATTTAAATATAAATAGATATGAAGGTCTAATATCTCTTATTGATCATTCCTCTGATTTGAAACCCTGAAATCTAGGTTAAAAAGCAGACACTGTATAGTTAGGGAAACAAGCTGAATCATTCATATTTAGTGCTGAAATTAGTTTATCAGGCAATCTATTCATAATATACTTACCTGGACCTTGGAAGAATAGGATAGGACCCCAGATAAAAGCTATTGGGGAAAAAAGAAGCAAATTGGAGATAATGAAAAGGGGTGGTCAAAACATAGTATGGAATATTAGCAAGTGCTTCTGTACCAGTATCCGTGTTGACCAAAAACAGAGATATTTCCTTCCTTTCACACGAAACAGCTCTCCAGGGATCTTTAAGTAGAATTTTTCATCTCCTTTACATCCAACACATTTGCAGTACTGCCACAGTCACCAGAGGAGTGATACCAGTTTTACTAAGTGAAATCCAGCTATAACTACATCAAAAACTGCTACAGGACAGTGATTCAGAGTTGTTGGTGGAAATGGAAATATTCTCTTTGTTGCAGTTGCCAATCTAGTGTACCATCCATGGCAATCACAATGCCTGACCACCAAATAGCAACTTCGTATATCGCCATATATCATGTGAATTATAGTAAGTAGAGGGACGAAAGGGTAAAAGTAATAAAATAGTATCTTCTGAGGGATGTTACCTAGCACGTTACTTTCATTAAGAGAAGACCAAAATTAATTATCATAGAGTTAGTCCTGAGCATCTGAGAAAAGAAATTAAATGCTCACTGAACTTCTTTTCAAATGTCACTAAAACAACAGACAAATAACAAAGACATGGGCTACAGAGAAAAGAAACAGATGCAGTTTTTTCTAGTATTTTGATGCTAAGTCTACTTTTAAAAATTTCAAAATATGTTAAGAATAAAGAATATTTTGACCCAATGGCTAAAAAGTACCAAGATAATGCAAAATAAATCAGCAAGTTGCCAGTTGACACATTCTCTCTTTAGTTGTCATACATGAGCCACAGTAAATAAAATATAGATTCCCTGGGACTGTAGTTTTTTGAAAGGACTTCTGTTTGGCTGTAATAAGTGACGAATCTCTGTATGCAGATAATTAACTGAAAATGATATGCTGTTGCTTTTTTATTTGGTCTTTTTAATGAAAGGAATTTCACTAATGTTCTTCATTTCCTGAACAGTGATGGCAGTGATCTTCCCATGTTAAACCCTGCGGTCTGTGACTCAAAAAAAGACATGTCGGAACGCAAACCTCGCCTAACAATTGAAGTACTGTTAGTAGGAAAAGGGACAGGCTTAGACGGGCAAGCCAGGAATGGCATTTCTCTTCTTTTGGAGGGAAGTAAACAGTTTAGGATGATTGAGGAAAGAGATTGAAAGACAGATGGAAAGCCACGTTTTAAAAAGTGATAAAACACTAGTCCTTTGTATGAGAAGACAAACTTTATATCTTTCACAGGGAAAAACGCAGCTCCGAACGCAGTCCCAGCAAGTCAGGGTAGGTATTGAACTTGCTGAGAAGCAAAGTCAAGGAAAACCCTGAGCTTTGCCCTGAAGAGAGTGAGTAAAAAGCCCTGGGGCCTGGCTAACAGATGTGTGACCACAGTCTCATCACAACAAAGACAAGAGAAGAAAGAGTCTTTCTAAAATTTGTTTGCAAAATGATATTTCTATCTTATCACCTTAAATATGCGTGGTTCATACTGACATCAAAGGAGGATCTCTCCTGCAAAAGATAATACTGATTGATTGAATCAGTCAGGATTCACCAGTTGACAAATTGCCTTCATATGAATTGCAGCGCCTTAGGCCTCGTGTAAGATTTATCTGGATGGGCATAATATTTTGAAAAGACTAATCCAGGAAACATCGTAGCCCAAGAAATACAAGGAAAGGAAAGGAAAGGAAAGGAAAGGAAAGGAAATGAAAGGAAAGGAAAGGGGGAAAGGAAAGGAAGGAAAGGAAGAAAGAAGAAAAAAGAAACAGAAACTCCGGTGAAAGATGGATGATGCGTATTTGCAAGCTTCCAATTCTAGCAAGAATACAGGCCCGCCTGTTGTCGCTCGGAGTCAGGCACTGAGATGGGCAGTGCACACACGTCTCGGCCCTGAACGGAAAAGAAAAGGATTTGCCAGATCAATGTTTTCTGCCTTCAAGGAACAGGCTGTATTTTCTACTTCCTCAAATGTTTCCCCATGACTATACTTGGCACACGGGGAGGGTTCCGGGATCCCCATATTGAGCACTGGGCCTTGCCTCCTGAGACATAAGAGTTTCCGTTCAGTAGTAAGCACGGTCGGGAAGCTAACAAAAATAAGTCAGGGCCACAGTCCTGGGGCAGAAAGGTAACCAAAGTAATTTCTTCTTCCTTCCCTTCATCACCTTCCCCAAGGAGAGCCACAAGCAAATAAAAAGAATAGGTCATATGGTTTTAGATTGGGCATAAATCCTAAACAATGGTACAAAGTACAGCAGAAACATCATAATTATTAGGCTAGTCTCTGAGGCACTTCCTGCTTCCTTGAGCCACAGTTGGTCATTCCCTGGTAATTACTGCCTCGGGACTTTATATCTACTTTTATTGCAACACTTAATGAGTTGAGGTAAAATTAATTATTTACATGTCCATCTCTTTGCTCTCCTATGGCCTGTGAAATTGTGAGTCCCCCACAGCACAGCTGATGTCTTATAGATATTCTCTCTCCCAGGCCATCTACCTTGTCCCCAAGCCTGCAAGTGCCTAGTGCTTATCTGGCTGGCAGTTACAGGGCGGTAGAAAAACATTCACTTGTTGAACAACTAAATGAGTGACTTTCAGATCCGAGCCAGTACATAAAGCAGAGAAAAGTTTCCAAAGAGAACATAAAAAAACGACCCTGTCCCATTTTTAATCCCCAAAGTATTGGAATATATTAACTTCAAAGCCAGAAAATAAAGGAACTTGTATTTAAAAATATATGAAACATTTCAGGGGCGTGTGTGTACATATGTATGCATTTTTCTCCAAGTAGAATGTTATTTGGAGTCTAAACATGCCACGAGCATTCTTCCGGACAGAATGAAATCCTAGATTTCTGTCTGTGAGATAATTTTCCACCGAGTATTTGGGTAAATTAATTCGCTACAAAACGAGTGTGTAAGAGGAAGTCCAAACCAGGAGCGAGCACCGAGTCTGAGATACAGGATGCAGAAGTCCAGCTCCGGGGCAAACGAAATAAACAAAGCCGCCCCCCCCCCCCGCCCCCGCCTCCAAGAGGTCCTCAAACAAGTCTAAAAGGGGAACGAAGAAGGACCCACTGGTGCTTTGAACGAAATCACGCTCCTCCAGCAAAGCGAGCGCCTGAGTGTTTTGGTTGATCACTTGGCTTGGAACCTGGAGGTACACTCAGCGTTGCTTCGGGAAACTGCCACTCGTCGCCGCAGCCCTCCAAACCTAAGGTCGAGCCACACATCTGGGGCCCGGGGGCCAGAGACACACGATGGCAAGGGGGGTTCCTCCGAGAGGACAGAGTCTACCAGCAGGGGATGGCCGGTGAGCTGGGGGTGGGGTGGGTGCAGCGAGCCAGAGCGGCTCCCGGGCGCCCGGGGAGGGATGCCCGAGGTGCACCCATGCCGGCCTGGGCCTACAAAGCCCCTTCCGTGCGCCGCGCTGAGTCGCGGTCATCGTATTTCCCCTGGCCTCCTTCCACTCTAGCAACCGTCGTGTCCACGCGCGTCAGCATCTTCCTGTGTTGCAAAGGCGCCTCCCTTGGAACCGCTGGCGAAGGAAAGCAACCGTCCAGCCGCTCTTTGCCAGCTACGTGCGTCCGGTGCGGCTAATCTGAAGGATGCAATTGGCGGGGACAGCAGAGCCGAATGAGGCAGGGGCCTTCCCAACGGCAATTCACGGAGGAGACTGCAGAGAACTCCAGGCCTGGCACGGAGAACCAGAACATTCGTGGAGCCGCAGGTGGTCCCGCACCTGGCCCGGACCCGGGAGGCGTGTGAGGTGTCACAGTCCTGATGGGCCCACGAAGGAGAGTCTGCGGTGTCTCCTTCGCCCATCTCTTGCCCATCAGGGAAGGAAGGTGGAGGGACGAGGGTTTGCGACAAGTGTGGGAGAATGCGGGAGAATGCCGTTCTTGTCGCCTTTTGAAAGACTTGACTATAAATCAACAGTTACCCATCCAGCCGGAGTTTCAAGTGTTAAATACAGGCCTTTTTGTTAGAAGAATAAAGTAGTTAGAATTCTAAGATTCTTATAATAACATATGCTCATGCGGACCCAAATACATTTTTTTCTCTATTTGGGGATATGTCAAACTATTTATTTTTTTGTTTGAAAAAAAAAAAAACCCATTGGTAAGACAATTATACACAAAGCCCTCAGTCTCCAATAACATGGTTCTGGCACTTAATTTTTTGAAGCCCCTTAGCAGAGATCAGAATGCTTTGTTTCTTCTAGTTTGTCTAACTCTGATTCATCCCTGGAGAATGCTAATGACTATGTTTTTATATGTTATTGGCCTCCTGCTGAAAATTATCTTCTAATCCTCTTTAAAAATTTTCTTATTCTAATCAACCTCCAGAGGAATTTATTGTCTGAACAGAGATTTTCTTGTTTTGATTTATACAAATCACTGTGTGATATCAACAAATGCTTGCCTGATGATTTCACTTGCACAGATTTGCCTGGAAATAATGAATACCATCCACCTAGTGTTCTAAAGAAATTGGCATGTTCGTTCATGGCATTTCCACCCGTATTAAATCTTTGGGGTTTGTTTTTTTGGGTTTTGTATCTTTTAGAGAGGAGGAAAATCACTTCGTTTTATGTGGGTACCTAAAGTATTTGGGGGTGTTTTAGTACTTGAGAGATAACACACTGTGTCTACTTTTTTCCTTATTCTGTAGACTAACTTGCAGTCATTTTGAATCATAAGCAGTATAAATAACATGGGCTATCAAATAAATGAAATTTCTTCTAGCTTTGCTCTATCACAATGAGGTGTATAGTGTTATGTAGGCAGACCATTTGAAAGTTTTATTTTAATTGTCAGTTATTCTTTTAATTATAGGTTTGTTTTTGTTGTCGTTCACCAAATACCTATTAAGCAAATTCTATGTACATGTTCACTCTGGTAATTATTTTAGCAGAGAAGAAAACGACAACATGTGATTCCTACTTCTGAGAAGCTTAAAATGTTTGGAGTAATAAGAGTGTAATAATAGGGGCACCTGGGTGGCTCAGTTGGTTGGGCGTCCGACTTCGGCTCAGGTCATGATCTCACAGTTCGTGGGTTCGAGCCCCGTGTCGGGCTCTGTGCTGACTGCCAGCTCAGAGCCTGGAGCCTGTTTCAGATTCTGTAACTCCGTCCCTCTCTGACCCTCCCCTGCTCATGCTGTCTCTCTCTCTCAGAAATAAAACATAAAAAATAAAAAAAATAAAAAAAGAGTGTAATAATAGATAATCATAATAACAAGTAATGTTTTTACTTATTTCTGAGAGAGAGAGAGACAGAGCATGAGTAGGGGAGGAGCAGAGAGAGAGAGAGAGAGAGAAACAGAATCTGAAGCAGGCTCCAGGCCCTGAGCTGTCAGCACAGAGCCCCATGAACTGTGAAATCATGACCTAAGCCAAAGTTGGACCCTTAACCTAGTGAGCCACCCAGGCACCCCACTAACAAGTAATATTTATAAAGTGCTTAATAATTTACCAAATTCCTATCACATCCATCGTCTAATACAATACGATCCTCAGAGAAACCCTGAGGTGGAAGAGATATTACTATCTCTGTTTCATAGATAGGGAAATGAAGACTCAGGAGGTAAAATAACCTGCTCACCTAGTGGTAGAGCCACGAGTAGAGTCAGTGTTAGACTTCAAATATCGTCTTGTTTCTCCTACCCCAAATGACAATAACTCAAATGGCACTGAAGGGCGACAGAAGAACGATTAAGATCATTTGCAATAGTGTTTGGACAGGGGTACTATTTCATCTGATGAAAGAGGGCATTAAAGCTAAACCTGAAGATGGAGTAAGAATTCATCCACTGGAGACCCAGACAGTAACATTCCCAGGAACAGAATTACATAAGGAGATCCACAGAGTGGGAAAGGGCAGGACATATCAGGAAGAGATCAAGGGGTCAATCTGGCTGGCTTATGAATTACACCTTGTACAAAATAGGGTGAGGAGGCACCCTGAAATCAGAATTCAAAGGGTCTTGTAAATCAGCAAAAGTCTTCACTTTATTTAGTAAGCAATGGGAGCTACTCGAGTTTTTTTTTTTTTATTGAGAAAAATGATAGGCTGAGTTTTGCACAATAGGACAATTACTATGTCAGTGGCATATGAATGGGATTGCAGGGAGACAGATTTAGAGATGAGGAGGATATTGCAAAAGCCTAGGAGAAACAAGGGTTTGAACCTGCGTTCGAGTGTTAGTAGGAGGAAGGTCAACACAGGAATGCATAGGAGGATTATTTCAAAGGTAGAAACAAAAAGACAAGACTAAAGACACAGCAGATAGCTCAATACTGGGAAGGAAAAGGCAGAGACCTATTAAAAATTTATTGTGAAAATTCAAGCCTGCATGTGAGAAAAGCAAAGTAACCATGCATAGAAATGTAGAAATCAGGAATAAGAGGTAATTTGGATGAGAGGAATGTAATCTCTCTTTGAGGAATGTTGAGCTTGAGTTGCTGGTAAGACATCCATGTAAATATACAAAATGAATACATAATAGATGGAGTTCACCCCCAGGAGACAGTCCATGGTAGTAGATAGAATAGTCAAGAGAGAAAGAGAGGAAAGGTTAAGGGACAGGACTTAGGAATTACATGCATTTGTTGAACCAGGTGGGGATGAGAAGAAGTAGTGATTTCAGAGGAATGGTCAAAGAAGAACAAATAGTCTGAATCAGTATTGTACAAGTCTTTATTTTTTTGAAAATGTTTTATTTATTTCTAGGAGAGAGAGAGAGAGACAGCGTGAGCAGGGGAGGGTCAGAGAGAGAGGGAGTCACAGACTGAAACAGGCTCCAGGCTCTGAGCTGGCAGTCAGCACAGAGCCAGACGCGGGGCTCGAACCCACGAACCGCGAGATGATGACCTGAGCGAAAGTCGGACGCTTAACCGACTAAGCCACCCAGGCGCCCCTGTACAAGTCTTTAAAAAGAATAACTCTCACAAAGACATAATTGGATTCATGCTTAGTAAAGTTTTTGTAGAAAGATGGGGTTGGGAAACAAGTAATATGAAACTAGAGGAGGAAGGGTTAAATATTCCTTCAAGAATTTTGAGAAGGACCTAGTGGGAGAAAGACGGGAGAAAGATAAGGAGCAGAAAAAGCTAAGTGGTAGTTTGAAATAGAGCTACAACTATAAGAAAATGCTTTATAGTATATGGAAGACCCACGTATGTTTCAGCACCTTCTCTGGCTCTTGGAAAAGACCAAAGAAAAGAGTACAGTGTCTAAGACAGAGGGAGAAAATCATAGAGCCAGTACCTGAACGGCATTAGATAAAGATTTTGAGTGAAAAGACTATAAAGGGAATATATTGGGAGAGACATTTGAGGTGGAGATAATTTGAGGAACTCAGTAAGAATGGCTCCAATTTTTATTCTGCCCCCCCCCCCCCCCCCCCCCCGGGGCCAATCTACATGAAGCAGAGTAACAAATCTCCAAGACTCAGTTCTATGGGTAGAATTAGACAGGTTTGGTTTTATGAATTATAGCTAAGGATGAGAAAGAATTTAAAACCCCTGTTTGATTCCATTTAATGTCTTCAGCAATGTATTAGCAAGTGGTCTCAGTGACAAAGAAGTTTATTTCTCTTTCTCCTTCGTTTGGGGTGAGTGTTCTTGCTTAGAGAGAGGTTCTATTCCATGAAGTCTCTCAGAGATCCAAGGTGTCCACAGCCTTGCCATCTTAAACACATGACTTTCAAGGCGGCTATGGGCATCACCAGCTATTGAGGGACAAAAATTTCCTCTAAAGGATATTAGTTGGAGGTAAAGACCCCACTTCCATTCACATTCCCTTGCTATGGCCTATGGACACACCTCATTGCTGGGGGCTTAGAAAATGAAGTCCCTTGCTGGGCAATCACAAACTAGCTGTGACTATTTTTAAGGGGAAAGAAGAGAACAGATGTTGATGCCAAAACTCCTTGCCTCTCACATATTTAAAAACAAACTCTTAATTGTAGCTTGTGCTCTAGAATATGCTCTTCTAAACAAGATTGTGGAAATGGCTTTGTTTCTGAGGAAATTTCTCCAAGGTGTAAAGAAATAAACCTAGAGAAGAGAGTTTATTTCTTACTGGCTGAACTGTAGATAACTTTCCCCTCTTTGGAAGGACAGATAAAAGCCCAATAGATTATAGATGCTTATTAATTATTTACATAAGTAACACTTACTATCCCACACTTATGTGATCTGAAAGTTCTCTGGGTGCAATTAATTAGAAATGAGATCAAAGCTACATACTCCTTTTGATGTCCTATTTATATAATTCGTTTCTGTCAGGAGAAAATAATCATAATGTCATGTGCCATGTGAATATATGCAAGTTTGTTCTGACCTTGTTGTTTTGAATATCTTGGTTTTTTCTCACAAAGACTGTGTTCTGTGATGTGACATCTTGTCGACTCTCGCTGCTTCCTTTGATACATACAGACTTGGTGGGCCTTCTAACTAAGTCTTCTAGCTTATTTTTACTTTATTGACGTAACTTTTCTGTGCCTCACATTACTCACTGAAAGCTTCTGGACCTTGAGTCTTTTCTTATGTAAATAGCACAATTGAGGATATTGTGGTAATACTTATTTCTCTGCTTAAATTGTTATTCTAATGATTATTACCTATACTCACTGCCTATGGAATTTTTGACAGGATGAGGTTACGCATTTAAAAAGCTATTTGGAAACCAGTTATTTCTAATTCAAACAGTTACCAGTTAATAACCTACCAAATATTCTGAAAATAACCAATTGTATGTTATCAACAAAACTGTGCTCTTTTAAGACATCTGCATAAAATTGGTTTTTGGTTAGCCCTGCCCTAAGGTACTCATCATTTGAGTCAAGTCTCGTACTTTCTCTGCATTCCTATTACAACCTTGCTTGTCCAATGGTAATAGCATCTTCCCAACCTGCCTTGTCAGGTGATTAGAAATTTAATAAAACAACAGCAGCAACAAGATACGTTCAGAGGCAAAATTATAAACACCATTACTTTCATTTCTCAAAATGATTTCAATTTGCTGACAGACCCAAAGACTAGCAAGAATTAATGAAGGCGTCAATAGCAAGTGATCATAACCGTAATTGCTGATAGAAGTTCCAGTCTGAATCTAAGGATTAGGAAGATCATATTAAAGATTGTTTTTTTTTTCTCTAAAGCAGAGAAAATAATGTCTCAATATCAGTAAACAAGCGAGTTTAATAGGGAAAGGATAAATTTTTCTAAAACTGTCTCTAATTTTATTTTGGCCTTTTTGTTATTAAAAATCAGACAGGGATTTAAAATCTTCATGAAATCAATTCAAATTGGTTTTTAAATGGGATTCTGCACTTAGAAGAAAACTAAGCTAAACATTAGCTGTTTAGGCACAGGCTGAGTTGCTGTAACACGGAGACCCCAAATGCAGAAGTTTAAATAAGATAGTTTATCTCTTCATACCAAATGCAGAAGTTTAAATAAGATAGTTTATCTCTCCATACAAATAGCCGTCCAAGCCTGGGCAGGCAGCTGAGCTTATAAATTCATCCAGGAATTTCTATTTCCTCTATCTTGTTGCTCTGTCGTCTCTTAGAGAGCTGATTCTCAAACTTTTTGCCCTCAGAATGAATTGCTTTACACTTTTGAAAATTACCAGGACATCGGGGCACCGGGGTGGCTTAGTCGGTTGGGCGGCCGACTTTCGCTTAGGTCATGATCTCGCGGTTCGTGGGTTCGAGCCCTGTGTCGGGCTCTGTGCTGACTGCCAGCTCAGAGCCTGGAGCCTGTTTCAGTCTGTGACTCCCTCTCTCTCTGACCCTCCCCTGCTCGCGCTGTCTCTCTCTCTCTCTCTCTCTCTCCTAAAAATAAATAAAAATATTTTTTAAAAAATTACCGGGACTCCGAAAAGCTTTTGTTTGTATGTATTGTATCTATCAGTATTTATCATATGCAAAATTTAAACTAAGGAATATTTTAAGTATTTATTTAATTCTTTTAAAAATAACATTATAGTTCCTAGTTTCCTACTTCTGCTGTAGGGGCTTAAAACAATACAACGGTATATTTTTTATATGTAGTTCAGGAGGTCATACGTCTAAAATCGAGTTTGTGGCTGGGCAGCATTACTTCTGGAAGCTTCAGAGGAAAATCGATCCCGTGCCTTTTGCAGCTTCAGGGACTGCCTGCATTACTTGGTTGATGGCCTCTTTCTCTGTCTTCAAGGCACATCCCTCCAATTTCCAGTTCCTTCATTACCTCTTCTTTTCCTGCTCTGGCTCTCTGTCTCCATCTTGTAAGTACTCGAAGGATCACATTGTGCCCACTCCTAACTCCACGGCATCTCCCAGTCTCAAATCCTTAATTCAATCACATCCGCAAAGTCCCCTATAAATTTTTTTTAATATTTACCTTAGAGAGAGAGAAAGAGAGAGAGTGTGTGAGTAAGGGAGGGGCAGAGAGAGAGAGAGGCACAGAATCTGAAGCAGACTCCCAGCTCTGAGCCGTCAGCACAGAGCCTGAGGTGGGGCTGGAATTCACAAACTGTAAGATTATAACTTGAGCTGAAATCGACCCTTAACCAACTGAGCCACCCAGGTGCTCCTGCAAAGTCCTCTATAAAGTGACATATCTATAGGTTCTGGCAATTACAGCGTGGATGTCTTGAAGGCGCCATTATTCAGCCTACCCCAAACAGGAAAGCCATTCATTTTAACATAAAATAGATTTCATGAAAAGTAACTGTATTTTCCAAAACTCAAACTTTAGTGAGAATACGACATCCTTTTACATTTTGCCAATCTCTTCAATGACTTGTTTAGCAGAAACCTGCTGGATTCTCATACCTCCTTCTGTACTCAATCTGTTGGTATGTGTTCTCTTGGTTGACGTATAGGAAGAAAAGCCATTTTCACACAGTCGTATAACCGTAAAAAGAAGGAGTATTTTAAAAGACTTCTCAAATAATTGTGGATCTGCTTATTTAATATTACACTTCACTTGACAGGTGCTAATCTATTAAAGGTTGACCACCATGTGGAATCTGAAATAATATTAATGGCGTTTTCAGACTCTGTCATGTGAAAATCTGCTGTTCCAACTTTCACTTTGATATTTTGCCACACATGATCCTATGATATCATATGTTCATCATTAGGAAAATATCGGTTCACTAAATTCCGCATATCTTTTGACCACTAGAACATTTTATTATACAACATTAAATAGCACTTGTTAATATCATGACCAATCTCATTAGAAAATTCTCTAAACGTTGGGAAGCTATCAAGTTCACAGTGGCAGATACAACTTTTCCAATTCTAATTTTTTTCTTTCAATCTTGAATCTTCTCTCTGGCAACAAACTCCATCGGTTGTTTTTCTTGAAGCAACAGGCTTCCTTTATTCATTTTCAAGAAAATGTCTGCCAAGTCCCCAACTCTGAATAACCATGGTTTGTCTGTCAGTTGTTTTTTTTTTCAAGTAAAAATGGTGTGATGTTAAAAAAGAAAGTGAATAGTTCAGTTCTCAACTCAACAGTTGTGCAAGTGCTTTGCCTCAAGGCATTCCTACTACAGGATGCTCAAGTGTGTTCTGCATACTATTCGTTTCTTCACACATACTATTAAATAGCCATGAACATAAGGTTCTAGATTTAACAATATTGATCATTGTGACCGTTTCATCAAGGATATTCTTTTAATGAAGCTGCCATTTTTCTTTTGCGTGTGGCAGCAACGAATACAAGGACTTGTTGCTACCACCGCCTGGATTCACCTAGGCCGCTAGCAGCTCTACCCGCCATTGTTTTTACACCATCAGGGTCAATGTCAACTCAGTGGATGAGGCAAACTTCATCTTAGTATTGTTATCTAAATTGTTTTGACAACGTAGGCCCACAGAAAATGTCTCATGGACCCCTAAAGGTCTAAGGACGACAAATTGAGAATGAGGCATTACTTTGCCTGCTTTTGAATCAGTGCCGTATCCACAATCCAGCTTTCAGGAAGGAAGGAGAGCATAAATGGAGGGCAAGAATTTCTTTTTGGAGAAGGGTTAAAACAGGTGTCCATGTGACTTCCATTCCACTCACATGCCATTAGTGAGAACTTAGTCACATGCCCAAACCTAGCTGCTGTGGATGATGTAAAATGTGGCCTCCAACTCCGCTACCCCATGTTTAACAGAAACTGGATTACAATTAAGGAGAGAACAAAGGTGGGATGCCTAGGTAGCTCAGTCAGTTAAGCATTCAGCTTCAGCTCAGGTCATGATTTCATGGATCATGAGTTCAAGCCCCACATCGGGCTCTGTGCTGACAGCTAGAACCTAGAGTCTGCTTCAGATTCTGTGTCTCCCTTTGTCTCTACCCCTCCCCCACTTATTCTCTCTCTCTCTCTCTCTCTCTCTCTCTCTCTCTCAAAAATAAATTAACATGAAAAAGTTTTTTTAAGAAAAGGAGAGAACAAACATTTAGGGAACGAGGAACTTTCTGCTAAATGAATCTCATCAAATGGTATTGTTTAAGTTGCCATATAATTAGCTTCCTACATATTTATTTTAGGTTATGTGCATTTTTAAAAGGACCATAAGTTTTCTATGTAGTGCACTTTAGGAGCTGAGTTCTGCTGACAAACATCCATTAAAATGATGCAAATATGAGGGGTGCCTGGGTGGCTCAGTCGGTTGATCATCTGACTTCAGCTAGGGTCATGATCTCATGGTTCGTGAGTTCCAGCCCCGCATCAGGCTATGTGGAAAGATCCTCTGTCCTCCTCCCTATGTGCCCCTCCCTCACTTGCTCTCTCTTTCTCTCAAAAATAAATAGATTTTAAAAATGGTGCAAAGATGAGACCGAAAATAGTAATATTAACACAATCGAGACATTCTTAGAGCTAGGAGTAGCTCTGAGCAGTGGCTCCAGGTGGGGGGGAGAAGAAAATAATGCGGGTAGCAAAGCACATTGTTCTGTAGATGGGGCCAGACATCAGGATAAACATCAGGAGAATTTTAAAGAAACAGAATTATATATCATTCTGTTTCTTAGTCTCTCCTCTCATTCAAGGCAGGAGCCTCTGCAGTAGTGGAAGAAGCATGGGCTTCATGGAAGAGGAAGGCTAAGCTTTTCTCTCAGGTGCTGCATTAAAGATGGTGATAGATAATACCCACCTCACAATAATACTGGGATAGATGAAATGAGAAAACCTGTGTGGTACACTTCCCAAGGGGTCCTTTAAAAAAAAAAAAAAAAAAAAAAAAGCTGTGGTGGAGATCACCAGGCAAAAAGTAATTTTCCAGGTTAGAGGCCAAAGCTAAAGGCAGTGAATTATCTCTGGTTGTCTACTTCCACTAGTGCCATTAGTGACTGGCACTGCGCTATAGGAGTTCACCTTTACAATATCCCGAAATAATTAGGTGAATAACAGGACACTTTCCAAGGTCAAAATTTCCTGTACCCCAGAGTGGACCACATCCCTGATTTTTCTGAATCCGGTGTTTTCATAGACTTGTTTTAATAGCCTCTTCCCATCTAGGTGAAAAAATCTCTTTCAGATCTTATCAGTTAACCCCCTCGGCAGTCTCCCCAACGGGGGAACAGGAATGAGAAGACAGTGACCGGTTAAGAACAAATAAGGGATCTTTTCAAGTGCTCTCGAACTCGAACTCCGTCTGGTCCCTGAGAAGGTAAATGCTAGTGTTCCCTATCATTTACTTACCAGGGGTCTGTGTGTTTCCCCACGTCTCTGCCGCTAGAGCGGTGGCCTGGGGTGGCCGTATTTCACATCCATCTCTCTCTCTCTCTCTCTCTCTCTCTCTCACACACACACACACACACACACACACACACACACACGCCCAGGCAGGTGCTTTGCCTTTTGTTTGTGAAAACAGAGAAAATATCTGCCACCTGTTCAGTAATTTCCAAACACTCTGAACCTTTGAGAACAAAGACGAATTTTTTTTCTCAATTGCGTAGTTGGTCTGTAGCTTGATCAAGGAGAGACTGAATGCTTTGATTTTGTAAGGGAAACAGGACTTTTAATGAACTTGAATGCAGGGATTTGAGGCCATTTCCCATTAGGACTCCCAACAGGGGCAAAGAGTGCAAGGGCATGCTGAGGGCGCAAATGAAGGCCTGTCATGGGGGTGGGGGGGGGGGCGGGCGCAGGGACACAGAGAATTCAGGGAGGGAGCACGGCCCCGAGCCTCACAGGCTGCCCCGAGCTCACCCAGCACATCAAAAAGAAGACGGAACTTGAGGGGACAAAGGGCCAACCAGACCGTAATGCTGCAGAAAACAAACATGATTAGTCCGGGTGAGCCCTGATGGCCTTGGGATGAATAAACAGGCCATGGAGTGCTGTCAATCACACAGTGATTCACACGAATCATTAATAACGGGATAAAATGCCTATGTCTAGTGGGCTACATTAAAAAAATCTGCACCCACTACATAAAAGCTCAAAAACATGTTCTCTTCCTCAGCAAAACAAAACTTACAAGAGAATGGAAAATGACTAGCCCTGTTAATTCATATGTGATGACATGGAATGTTGCACTAACTAGTCATAAACACCGACCAGCACAACTCTTCACACAGTCCTTCTTCCCGGACATCCCCGCCCCTCTCATGCACGCCTGGAGGTTGGAGGCAGAGCTGTAGCCACACCAGCCACACACGGATTTACAGAGTTTGAAATGCAGCAGCGGCCATCAAGCCCTGCTAAGAAGTCCTCAGGAATCCACACATGTTGGCAGCAAGACATACCCGGGGTTGTTGAAGTGCTAGGTAATAACAGAACACTTAGCACTTACAGCTCTCTGCACGGAGCCTTTCGCAAAAATGTTGAAGCACGCCACAGTAACCAAAGGAGAGCTTATAATAGTCTAAGTCACTTGTGCAATCATGATATTACTCATTATTGCATAATTCAGTAAATAAGAATAAGATTAGGGGCGTCTGGGTGGCTCGGTCAGTTAAGCGTTGGACTTCGGCTCAGGTCATGATCTCGCAGTTGGTGGATTCGAGCCCCGTGTCAGGCTCTGTGCTGACAGCTCAGAGCCTGGAGCCTGTTTCGGATTCTGTGTCTCCCTCTCTCTCTATCCTTCCCCGCTCATGCTCTGTCTCTCAAAAATAAATAAATGTAAAAAAAAAAAAAAGAAGAAGAATACATTGATTATAAAATCAGAGTTGTTTTGTTTTTTTTTTAATTTTATTTTTTTTTAGGAGAGAGAGAGACAGTGTGAGCAGGGGAGGGTCAGAGAGAGAGGGAGTCACAGACTGAAACAGGCTCCAGGCTCTGAGCTGGCAGTCAGCACAGAGACCGACGCGGGGCTCGAACCCACGGACCGCGAGATCATGACCTAAGCGAAAGTCGAACGCTTAACCGACTAAGCCACCCAGGCGCCCCTAAAATCAGAGTTTTTAAAAGCAGAAATGGGAAGTCAGAGCATATTAGGAAAGCATAAATAATTTAGAAGTATTTACTATTCCTTGTATTGTTCTGCAAAATTGTAAGAGAGAGTCATACTTCATAATAATTATACACTTCAGGGTTGATTAATGTTTTTCTCATATCACCCTTTCTCCTTCCACTTTATTTGGAGAATATATCTAGTTGTTCTTAACATATGACTGCAAATTGAAGGACCCTTTCCCTTCTCCTGGGTTGAAAATTTTCAAACTTTTCTCTTTTTTCCATTGTTTGCTTGAAAAAGGACATTCATTCAGATAGAAAACTAAAGCTAAGAATTCTAAAACAATTCTGACCTGCCAGGCAAACATTGATTTGCAGCAATTTTTAGGTGTTTTTCCCCCTCCTAAACAGTTACATTCTCTAGAAAGGTGTATCCTACAACTGATTTCTATTCTTACTCTCCCAGGTGTTCATTTTCCTGATTAGAGCTCAAAATGCTTATTTTGTTCAACCTATTGCTGTCAAATTATTGGTACTCAAAAGCATATTATTCACAAGTCATGCAGAGAGAGTACTTCATTTTTATCAGAACAGAAATGGAAATCCCACAGTTTAAATGAAGTTTTCATCGAGATTAGCGATTAAGTCAACATGTAATTATTTTAGATTTCAAAACTTTTTTTCTTTTCTTTTGAAACACATTATAATCTGTACGTACCCTGCGGAAATTGTGGCACAGCTGAAATCACAGTTAAACACCTTGCTTCCTACAGACACCCCCATTTCTGTGTCTCCCAGATTCCTTGGAGGAAGGCTCCCCCAAGCCCAGGTCTGTAGACTTTCCCACAGCTACACCCCCACCTGGAAGGTAGTAAACACCCGACTCATGTTGGCCATTGCTAGTATAGTCATAATTATTAAGATTAATATGCTGACACTCTCCCACATCTTTGAGGCCTAAAGCTAGGAAGCCTGCTGTCTTAATCAGCTCTGGCTACCACAATAAATGCTGTAGACTGAGTGGCGTAAGCAATAGATACTTCTTTCTCACAGCTCTGGAGACTGGGCAGTGCAGGACCAGTGTACCGGGCAGGTTCAGTTGCTGATGAGGACCCCCATCCAGGCTTGCCTTCTCCCTGGGCCCTCCGCACGCGGCAGAGAGAGAACGACAAGGAGCAAGTTCTCTTGGGTCTCTTCTAACCAGGATGCTAATCCCATCTGGGGGGCTTTATCCTCATCACCTCATCTGAACTTATTTCTCTTCCAAAGGCTCCATCTCCAAATATCATCCCATTGGGAGTTAGGGTTTCAACACATGAATATTGGAGTGGGAGGAACACAATTCAGTACACAGAATTCAGCCCCTGCCCTCCCCAAGTTCCTGTCCTCTGGTGTGAAATGTACTCATTCCATCCCAACAGCCTCAGAAGCCTTAACTCATTTCCAGCATCAACGTTAAGCCTAGGGTCCGGAGTCTCATCTAAATATCATCTGAATTACATGTGGAGGAGACTTGAGATAGGATCCTGATCCAGAGGCAAAATTCCTCTCCAGCTGTGAACGTGTGAAACTGGACAAATTATGAGCCTCCAAAACGTAGTGGAGAAGTAGGCATAGGCTAGATAGTCCCATTTCAAGGGAGAAACAAAACCAAGAGAGACCTTTCCCAAGCAAGATAAATTCCATTAGATCTTAAGGCTGAGGAATAACCCTCTTTGGTTCAATGGTTTGCCCTCTAAGTCCCCCCGGCATGACAGCACGACCCCACAGTGATTCTGAGGCAGTGTTGTGGCCAGATGCCCTGCCCCCTGCGCCTCTTGGGCCTGAGTCCAGCTCTCTGAGAGGTCCCTCCCCTGAGGCACAGGGCACAGGGCTCCCATCCGCTGATGTGATAGAATCCAGGCTGCCATATCAGTGGACGCTATCCGGACTGGTATTTTGTGCCACGTTCCTATCTTTTTTAAGTCGGCTCTGTTTTATCCATATTGGCCAGAACTTGAACAGGGAGAATTTCAAGTTCACCGGCAAGTAGAAGTGGCACCCTGGCAAATGTTCCAGACATTGGGGAAGAATCAGAAACGGCAAACATTAGTAATGCACCATCGTCTTGAGGTTTCACACAACTTTTGGTAGCCCTCTGCTTGGCATAGATGTACAAATGCCTGCCCCAGAGCATTGCTCAGTCTGTGAGAGACAAAACTTCTGTCCTTTGCTCTTCCGGTCCTAGAACACGACTGTTACATGTTTTATATTCTCTACCTGATGATAAATATACCCCACAATAATATCTATCTCTCAGGCAGAACACGTCAAACATTTTCAATCCCTTTCTTTGACATATACCATCTACCTCATGAATAATTAAGTAGTGATTCACAATTGGCCAGTTTCTCTTTGCTCTTTACTTCGCACACTTCAAAGGTAAAAGGTGAGGCTGGTGGGAAAGATCAACCTAAATTATCTTATCACTCAATATATTTTCGTTCAGAGAATTTCATTCTTTAGCCGTGATGAGAGTAAGCCCAATCTTCAGCTTCAAAGCTTTAAAGTCTTTAACAAATCCTTGCTCACTTCAACCCATAATTCCGAATTCCACCTGTACTCACTCGTTCATCCACCTCAGTCTGCATGCGGTTACTTAAATCCTCACCAGCCAAGGCTGCATCCTCCTACTGAGCAAAGTTATGCAAGGGGAGGCCAGCTTTTCCAAGGTCAAAACACAGAGTTTATATAGCAGCAGGAGAGTGTACGAGTGCATAGGGAAATGGAGTTGGTTCCGTTTATGATAAAATCTGTAGTTCGTGTTCTTTCCTAAATATTTTGTTCCATGACTTGGTTCTCAATAGCAACAAACTAAGCAAAAACAATCATCAGAACACACATCAATTCCTCAACACATTTATTCCATTCTTCCAGAAAAAAGTTAAGTGAATTGCTGAATTGCATCCAATTACGGTGGCTAGTAAAACAAAGCATACTTTAGAAATGTGCTGCAGACATTCATTTAGTATTAATTATGGACACATTTGGCCTTCAATAGGTCATGTTCAGTATTTAATTATTTTATGAGACTCTTGGATCTGATTTAACTTCCCTTGTTTAGTTCCTTTAATCCACTGTTCTCAGTAAGAAAAAAAAGATGTGTTCAGTGCCCATGAATAGGATTAAATTAAGTTTTCTGCAAATCCATGTTGGCCTCAGGCCTCTGGGTCACACTTTGGTAGGGATCCCTGTTGGGAGTGACATTGGCAGCTGTTTGCCAAGGAAGTGTTGTTGAACTGGGCCAAAGGCACAACACAGAACCTGGCGCCCTTCTTAGACAAGTGGAAGATTGGCACCGGCCTCACTGCTGTCCCTTAGGAGTAGACTATTAGTACGTCCCTGTAGGATTGTCAGGCAGATGAAACGTCAGGCAGATTACATGAGTTTATTCACAGAAAGTGCTTAGAATAATGCCTGGCACCTGGGAAGCATTCCGCAAGTGATAGTTATGATTTAGTTGATATTGTTGCTGCTGCTGTTGTTGCCTGAACCCATGAAAGGACAATTAGAAAAACAGATCTTTATTTATCTTTGGCGCTTGCTGAAACTGGCGAGGTCCTGTGTGGCATGGGCACACCCAAGGGGAATGCCCTTAAATAGAACACTTGATATTTTTACAATCGATTTCACAGAGCGATCTCATAGAAAGCTTTTTCTTATAACACACGGCATATGATTGAATAAAGGTAGCACATACAGAGGTCACTGCATCAAATTCAAAACAAACTTTTCTCTGTACAACGAGGAAAAAATATTTCAGGGCTGGTGATATTTAAGTTCCAAATGAGTGTGTGGCTGAGAGCTGATGAAAGAAGTTGTAGGAAAGAAAGATGGGAGAAAGAAAACAGATGTAAATTTGGGGAAGGAGGAATTATATGATTTGTAGTGGTATCTTTTTGATAGAACAGTGCCAAGCATATCACATGCCTTTCATTCGCCATTCTGAATTTTCCAAGAAAATCATTTGTAAATTCTAAGTTCGATTCCACTGGTTTCTCAGAATAATTTTGTTCATCAAACCATGTATTCCAATATTTACTAACTCTGAGTTCAGTCACTCCATCACTCAGGAGATCCCCATTTTCTCATCCATGCTTTCCTACCTCCCCAGTATAAAGTACTTTTCCATACAGCTTGCTAATCCCTAACATTCCATTAATGTTAATGGAGAACCTTCCATTTCACCGTTGGGCCCCATGCATGATAAGTGCTCGGATGCTCTTTGACTTTAAAAATCAAATTCAATTCTGCACTACTGAGTTCAGATTGTTTCTAGGAACCAGCAGCGGGGAGAACAGGAGCCCTGGTGCTAATAGATGACCCAGGAGGAAAAAGTGCAACAGAGGAGGGGTAATGGATGATTTTAAAATAGTAACAATAAAGACCTAGGAGCCCAAAGACAAGCATATAGTCGTCAAGGGTGTTTAAACATTAGACCTGGACAGGAGAGTTGGTTGAATAGAAGTAAGAAGGTGCCTAAGGTATAAAACCAGGATTAAATTAGGTTTGGGTATAAATAATTATCTGTCTGTCCATCCTCTAGGGACAGAGTGGGTAGAAGAGGGATGAGGTCCACCAATTCCACAGGGAGGCAGCAATTCTGTCCTGAGAGCAGATCTTGCTGCTAATCCATCCGCAAGGGTCCACAGAAATGAGACTTCTGAACCCTCTTCCTTAAACCAGCCCCCTGAGCCAGTCCCACAGCCTCCCCTGGGTGGGTGGCGAATACAAACTCATTTATTTTGAGGTGATTCTCTGCCCTAGTCAAGTATAAACTTACTGTTGGAAAAGACAAGTGGGGCTTGCTGCCGCTTGTTCTAGAATCAGCAAGACTGAAGGATTTACCTAAACTCTCTCTCCCCGCCACCCCCCCGACCCCGCCACACTGCACTTCACCTCATTAACTAAAGCAAACTGCATTTAGCCTCTCACAAACATTGGAACCACTTGGCAGGCAGTCCTGCATCGTATGTATGCCACGAGGAGGCCCTTCTGTGTCGACATGTTCTAGAGTCCCAATTCGTAGCCATACAACGTTCAATTAATATTTTGATACTAATCCCAACAATATGTGATTTTTAATGTTTTCTTCGTAGCTAGTTTCTTCATTCCATAAAAGTTACACATTTTTTTAATTAATTTTAATTCCAGTGTAGTTAACATACTGTGTTTCAGGTGTACAGTATAGTGATTCAGCGATTCCATACAGCACCCAGTGCTCATCACAACAAGGGCACTCTCGAATCCCCATCACCTGTTTCACCCATCCCCTCTACCCACCTCCTCTCTGGTAACCATCCATTTGTTGTCTATAGTTAAGAGTCTGCTTTTGGGGGGCACCTGGGTGACTCAGTCGTTAAATGGCCAACTCTTGATTTTGGCTTAGATCGTGACCCCAGGTTCATGGGATCAAGCCCTGCATTGGGCTCCACGCTGGACCTGGAATCTTCTTAAGATTCTTTCTCTCTCAATCTCTCTCTCTCTCCCTCTCTCTCTCTCTCTCCTTCCACCCTTTCCCCACCCCTGTGTGTGCCCATGTGCTTTCTCCAAAATTTTTTTTAAAAATCTGCTTTTTGGTTTGTTGCTCTTCTTTTGTTTTGTTTCTTAATTTCCACATGTGAATGAAATCATATAGTATTTGTCTTTCTCTGATTTATTTTGCTTAGTATTTTACTCTCTAGCTCTATCCACATTGTTGCAAATAGCAAGATTTCATTCTTTATAATGGCTGAATAATATTTCATTGTATACATACACCACTTCATCTTTATTCACCTATCGATGGATACTCAGGCTACTTCCATAATTTGGCTGTTGTAAATAATGTTGCCATAAATGTAGGTGCACATATGTCCCTTCAAATTAGTGTTTTTATTTCCTTTGGGTAAATATCCAGGAATGGAATTTCTGGATCATAGGATAGTTCTATTTTTAAATTTTTGAGGAGCCTCCATTCTTTCTTCCACAGTGGCTGCACCAGTTTGCATTCCCAAAATGCACAAGAGTTCCTTTTCCTTCACATCCTCACCAAGACCCACTGTTTCATCCCATAAACATTTACTGTCAGTGTGTTGGGCAAGAAAATGTGTCTTCTCAATAAGCAAAATTCCAGCCTGAGTTGTCACTTCCTTCACACCAGAAAAGAGAGTAAGTGGTCACTCTAAAACACCTCTGTAGTGCAGAAGGGCACACCCCAGGCTAAAGGACCGGAGATGAAGCAAGGACAGGAAAATGACCACACTTCTGAGTCAGGGCCACAGAGGAGAAGGTCGAAGCCAGAGGCCTGGTCAGGCCTGAGGGCCGTGGATAGGGCCTTTGAAAGACAAGGTGAGCCTTCGGTGAACAAACTGAGTCTCCATTAGGAAGGAGTACCACTTAACACGCAGTAACACCTTAAACTCAAATTTCCAGGCTCACCAAGATCTGTGAAGAGGTTATTATTTCTCTAGTTTCACATGTGAATAAACAGGAGGTGGGTGGATGGAGTGATTTCTTTAAAGCCACACGGCCTGTAAGTGCCAGAAACAATATCTGAGCTTAGCTAGGCCGGACTGGTGGAAAAGTTAGGCTTTCCTCATCATGCCATGTTGCTAAAATTTGGCTTCTCTGGTGATTAAATTCAGCTTCCATTCACATTCCATTTCTCTGTTCATCATCCCGCATTTTGTGATTCATCAAGCTTAGGAAACGTGCACAGGAATGGCACAGAAATGTTTCTTTTAAGAGGCTGTTGTAATGAAAAAGGTCGATAGTGCTTACCTTGTTTGTTGACCGACTATACATAGATCCTCATTGATTTGCAAATGTAATGCCATGTGCTAGAAACAATGTGAAAATAGCATAATTCTTTTGGTTTTCCACCTCGTCGCCTTTATCCTTTATCCCTATTCCTAAGTGTTCCTACAGAACAGAACCAGGTGAGGGCCAGGCGCATGACAACGAGCCGACCACGGGAGTATCTTCTGTGACACGCTCATTGGCTTGGTCGTGTCTTCTTGGCAGCCTTCTCCCAGCGGCTCCCAGTAGGAGGCCAGGCGGGAGAGCACGGGCACCCAAGAGCCAGTATGTTCCTCAGATGAGGAAGCAGCGGCAGCCAGCCCTCCTTTGCATGCAGTCGGCTTGTGGAGTCTCGGTGACCCGGTTAGAGAATTTAAACCTTGGCAACGCAGCCTGTTATTTCTTTTAAAAACACTGTGCCCATCTGCTGGCCTCATGCACGGGCAGCTGCGTTAAGGCCTGAGTATCAACATTCTTAATGTCAAGGGGCTGTAAAATTTTGCTTTTGTGACAAGAAGTCTTCAGGGCCATAATTAACAGAGTAGGGAATTTCAACCCAAATATTACAACTTCTTTAAAACTATGCCATCTGCTAGCCTTATGTCCTCAATTGAGCTAGAGTCCTTGAAAACAGCAGGAATAAAGAAAATCACAAAACTTAATTTGTATTGCAGTAAGGTTTATTTTGGGGGTGGGGGTCAGGATGGTGAGGAACGAGAGCTGGGCATTGTGCATGATTTACAAAGGAAGCAAGCAGTGCTGTTGTAATTGGACTTTCATTCTGGTTTTTAAAGTTCTCCTTTTTCCCAGTAGAAGTAGGGCTATAGGTTGGGAGAACAGGATATATGTGATACAATAAACAATGTTTATGCTTTTCTTATTGTGGCTTTTTCCTTCTTCCCTTTCTCCCCCCTTTACCTCATTTCTTTCCAGCCTTCCCTCAAACTTGCAACTGTGTCTTCCATATGTCTTGTGGTAAGGTGGATAAACTCACACTGATATTTCTTGAGGCCAAGGTGGGAGAAAGTTCCAATAACATGTCAAAAGTATAGAATCTAGCTATGTTACATGGGTATCCTTCCAGACTTTTTTTCTGTATATCTAGCTTTTTTTTCTTTCTTCTGGAATTGACACCCTACCAGAAACAATTTTTTGTTTATTTATTTATTTTCAGAGAGAGTGAGAGAGAGATCCAGAGGGAGGCAGAGAGGAAGGGGTGGGGGTGGGGGCAGAGGATCTGAAGCGGGTTCTGTGCTGACAGCAGAGAGCCTGATGCAGGGCTCAAACTCACGAACCACAAGATTACAACCTGAACCGAAGCGGGACGCTTACCTGACTAAGCCACCCAGGTGCCTCTACCAGAAGCATTTTTTAAACACCCATGGCAGCAACGAAGAAGACAAAGATGCATAAGCTGTAGTCTCAGCCCCAGCAATAAACCATGTAATAGTTAAAGAGATTCTTTCAACCCAGGGTGACAATGCTACAATTAAGGAGGGCCCAGGGTACCATAAATGAAAGAGCGCCTGAGCTTAAAGATAAGCAATTCAAGAAAGACTTCCCAGAAGAGGTGTCACCTGAACTAAAGAATTTGGAGTCAGTTTGGTGACAAAGGGTCAAGAGGGCATTCCAGATCAAAGGAAAATTTGATCCTGGTGCAAGGGCGAATTGACAGCTGTTCAGCATGGCTAGAGCGGGAAAGGCCAAGTTGGAGGCTACAAGACCGAGCTAAGGCCAGGTCTAGAAAGCTGTGCTAAAGAGCTTAGGCTTGGGGCGCCTGGGTGGCTTAGTCGGTTAAGCGTCCGACTTTCGCTTAGGTCATGATCTCGCGGTTCGTGGGTTCGAGCCCCGCGTCGGGCTCTGTGCTGACTGCCAGCTCAGAGCCTGGAGCCTGTTTCAGTCTGTGACTCCCTCTCTCTCTGACCCTCCCCTGTTCACGCTGTCTCTCTCTCTCTCCTAGAAATGAATAAAACGTTAAAAAAAAAAATTAAAGTTTCTTTAAAAAAAAAAAGAGCTTAGGCTTAATCCTTTAGAAAATCATTTTCATATGGCATCAAGTTGCCATTTTGAGATGACCCCAGGAGCAGTATGAAGTTTGGATTTGAGCAGTCAGGAGATGAGAATTAGTCCACGTGGGCAGAAAATAAAGAGAAGGGAATGAAATCCAGACCATGTGGTGGCTGAATGGACTTGGTGATTATTGTTTGCATGTAGGAGTTGCAAGAGAAAATGTTATCTCTAGATATCCACCATGAGTGAGGTGATCAGGATCTAATTCATTTAGACAAAGTAAGAAACCGGAGTTCGTCTTGATCCAGGGAGGTAAGGCAAAACTGAGTTCCCTTCTCGAAATTTCATATTTAAGGTATAATAGACACAAGGCCAGAAAAAAATTGCAGCTTAAGTTCAAAAGAAGGTGAGGAGGGCACCTGAGTGGCCCAGTGTGTTAAAAATCTGGGACGAGGTTATGATTCTGATCTAGTACACGAATAAGAGCCCAACTGGGAATTCTCACATAGCTTTTAGATTTCACTTCTCAAATGTCTTACTCTCTCTCAAAATAAATAAATCAAAAAAAAAAAAAAAAAAAGAGGGTGAGGGATAGAGATGCAGATATAGAGTCTATCTGCACGTAAGTGAAAAACTTGACAGTAGGGGTGACAATTCAGTGTGTATAGAGTGAGAAGAACTGCAGACAGTGAGCCAGTGAGTCCTGGCCTCACGCACCAGAACCCTCCACAGTGTCAAATACTGTGGTCAACATGCTGAAGGGTCTCACTAAACACCTGTTTAGTCGTATATCAAAATGCACCCGCACATAAGGTACAATAAACAACTTATAAGTCACCCTTTCCTGGGGCGCCTGGGTGGCTCAGTTGGTTGAACATCTGATTCTTGGTTTTGGCTCAGCTCATGATCTCACGGTTTTGTGAGTTTGAGCCCCACATTGGGCTCTGTGCTGGCAGTGCAGAGTCTGCTCGGGATTTTCTCTCCCTCTCTCCCTCTCTTTCTGTCCCTCCCCCCCCACACTGTTTCTGTCTCAAAAATAAACTTTAAAAATTTTGTGATAAGTAGTAAGTTATCCTTTCCTAAAACGTTATTCCTAGTGTGTTGACTACTTGAACAAATCCCTATTTGAATAAATCTTTATTAAACACTACAAGGCAGGTAACAGTTCAGGACACTGTGGGTGGTGTTATGAATGTGGTGGTGGTTAAAATATTACGATCTCTCTGTACCAGACAGCATGTAACAGCGGTTTTCAGCGTAGGGTGGTATTGCCCCGTGGGAGACATTTAACAATATCTGGAGGTATTTCCAGCTGTCACAACTGAAGGTGAAGTCATAAGGGGACCTAGTGGGGAGAACCAGAGATGCCCTTACACCTTCTACAATGCACAGCACAGCTCCCAATGACAAAGAATTATTGGTTCCAAAATGTCAAGAGCCGAGCAAGCCTGGCATGTGGTTACTGTTCTGAGCTCCCTGAGGCTTCCCATCCCTCCTCTGCCTCTCCCTTGGCTCTCCTGTCCCCCTACCTTCTCGGGATCCAGCAACTAAAGGGTTCACATCTGCCCCTCGAGGAGCCCGCAGGACTTTGTTCAGCTTTATGGCTCAGGTCTCTTCTGATTGGTCCATGTCCCAGCCTTATCGGCTGTTAAATATTTGGAATATTTTATAAATATTTATAAACTATGGTCTTGCTCATCAATAAGTTTACCTAAATCATTTCAGTGATGATATTGGCTGAAATTACTTCCTTTAAGAAAGATCGAACCTTCTACAAAATACGATGTATCACCAGAGAAATGAAGATTTGATGCACCAAGCAATTTGTGAGGAGCTGAGAAAACATGAATTAGTGGTATGGGGCGGCACAAGACCAAAATAATAGCACAATTATTGCTAACATGAAGGACAGTCTGGGAAAATCTATGAGAAGTGTAAGAGGAAATGACCTGGGCCTATTTGGTTTGTTCCAAAGTATATTAAAGAATAAATATTTAAACGATGTTCAAAAAAAGATACTTTTAATGTCACAGATGATAGCAGGAAAGAAATTTCCTTCAACAGTTGTTGAGCCAATAATATTCCACCCTTAAACATGTATATAAATTGCATTCATTGTGAGTTACAAATACTATTTGAATAAGCAGAACATTTTTAAAAACACTTTGATATAAGCATTTTGAAAACTGAAATATCCCAAAGAAATTACATAGCAAAGGAAGTCTGTTTTGAATATGTTGTTTCTTTCAAAACATCTTCACATATTGACATGGTTAGTTGCTAAAGATAAACATAAATTATTAATCAGCCACCTACAGTGTTGCTTTCTGTTCTGTGCTACTGGGAATTCATAACTGAATTGTGCTTATTAAAATGCACTGTAAATTAGAAAAACAGTTTTGTAAAGATTTATAATTTTCATGGTCATACAACTTAAAACAGAGTATCATGCCTGTCAATTTAACAACCCTCAAGGTTCCCCTCCGTTTCATCAGAACCTACAGAGCTAAATGGGTGGCATTAGCATGAAAGAAGTTTCCCCCAAAGAATATCAGATTTTTTTTAGCCAACAACGTCAGTGTTGTAACTATACACAGCTCACATAATGTCTAAGTGAATGCTGCCTTCGGACGATACTCCTTTCGTTACATTATTTTCACCAAAAAATGAGGTCTGACCATCTTCCACATAAGATTTCAGCCAATGCTTGCGTGAAAGTGTCATTCAAGAGCTGACATTAAAATAAAATGAGGAGTACCTGGGTGGCTCAGTCGATTAAGCGTCTGACCCTTGATTTTGGCTCGGGGCATGATCTCATAGTTTGTGGGTTTGGGCCCTGTGTTGGGCTCTGTGCTGACAGCTAGCTCAGAGCCTGGAGCCTACTTCAGATTCTGTGTCTCCCTCTGTCTCTGCCCCTCCTCCTCTCATATTCTGTCTCTCTCCCTCTCTCAAAAATAAGTAAAACATAGAAAAATGTTTTTAAAAATCAAATGAGATAACATAACCAATGTGTTGAAAGAGCATAAAATAAAAGGGGCATCTGGGTGGCCCGCTTGGTTAAGTGTCCAACTCTTGATTTCAGTTAAGGTCATGATCTCACCACAGTTCGTGGGTTCAAGCCCCACATCAGGCTCTGTGCTAACAGTGTGGAGCCTGCTTGGGATTCTCTCCCTCCCTCCGCCCCCCCCCCCCAAACGAATATAGTTGGGTTTTTTTTAAGCATCAAATAAAAAGTTTTAAACAGCCTGTTTTCATTGTGGCTCATCCACATGGCACTTGATGCCGGCGAGGTGGTGACTCCCTCAAGATCAGAGACTCTCTGTCTCTTTTACTCTTCACAACCCTGAGAGGAGCCCCTGTGACAGGTGCGCCTGCGCACTTGGGGCTACCGTGGCTTCTGGTCGACAGCGGCGCTGAGAGTAATCATCTCTGGTAATCAGTTCATTCAGCTGGGCACTTTTTTTTTAAAGTAACAGTCAATGCTTACCTGTCAATGTTAACAGAAACAAACAAGCAAACAAAAGTATGAAATGAAAAACAAGTACCTTTACTCTCAGTGTCATTGAGGAAATCAAATTTTTCGAACAGCGCAGGTTTGGTTTGGCACAAGAAAAGCCCTTAGGATAATAACAAGATTTATAGCCATCTGAAATCCCCCCTGCTGAAATGATCTTGGATCTGGCAGCCTTTTTCCTCAAGAAGCCCATCATCATGTTAGCTTTAATTCAGTGTTCACTCACTGAGTCCTGTATTATGTGCAAGGTTCTGCTGTGTGCCACAAGGAAGTGGTTTGGCGTTTTGAACTTTCTCGTGGATGCCGGATGTCGCTCGCAGGGCCACAGTGCATTGTGTGTGGTCTAAAGGACAACGACCCTGGAAATCAGGCAGGTAGCACCAGGCTCTATTCCAGGGCACCAATGTGAGAGCTGACCCCACTTCTGTCCGCACAGCTCCTGAACCACACCAAACGTTCAGATGTACTTGGAACGAAGGGGTCCTTAGTAAATGCTTACTTAAATACTTGTTAAATCAATGAATTTCATCTTTTCTTACTTAAAAAAATTTTTATTAGAGAGAAAGAGAGTGCAAGCGGGAGAGAAGGTCAGAGGGAGAGAAAACAAGAATCCCAGGCAGGCTCTATGTGCAGCATGAGCAGGGCTCGAGCCCACGACGCTGGGATCATGACCTGAGCCAAGTCAGGCACTCAACTGACTGAGCCACCCAGGCACCCCAGAATTTCATCTTTTTAAATTTAGAGAACTTTCACTTTTTTTATAAGACACCTTAGAGTTAATGCATACTCTTGATTCACTTAATTCCCTTGAAATTTTAAGACATTTACACACATGTGTGCACACGCGTGCACGTGCACACACACACACACACACACACAAATCCAGGTGGAAAAGAGTCTATTTTGTAGGAATGCTCTTGTATCTTACAAATGATGGTTTCTATTGAGATGCAAAATCATAATCGTTAGAGAAATCCCATTTCTCTAACGTTTCAGAGCTTCAAAAGACTTCAAATGTCTAAATCCTTTGAGTCTCAACTACTAAAAATGAACACTACCACACACAGAAAGTCAATGACTGGCTATTTCTATAAGAATCAAAATTGGAGCACAGCTAAACTTTCATTGTTCAACACCTACTGAGAATCTACTTCAGGGACTCCTGGGTGGCTCAGTTGGTTGAGCATCTGACTTCAACTCAGGTCATGATTTCATGGTTCGTGGGATTGAGCACTGCATCAGGCTCTGTGCTGACAGCTCAGAGCCTGGAACCTGCTTCAGATTCGGTGTCTCCCTTTCTCTCTGCCCCTCCCCCTCTCATGCTCGCTCGCTCTCTCTCTCTTCCCCCCCCGAAAAAATAAACATTAAAAAAATTTTTTTAAAAAGAGAATCTATTCCATCAGATTATCGTTCCCTTTAATTCTTTGTTCATCTGTCTGGTGCAAATAATAAAACTACTCTATGGCATAAGTTTGTTGTTAGGAGTAAATGAAACAGTGCATGCAAAAGAATGAGTGCATTTTTATTTACAAATTGAATTTTAAAGCCAGAAGGACCCCAGACTTCTTGGTTTAGAAATGAGAAAATCAAGTGAAGACAGTCACACAGCTTATCAGGGGAAGATCCAGAATCAAAACCTAGATCTCACCACATCCAGTTCAGTGCTATTTCCATAGAATTATACTAGACTACGAGCTAAACTAACTCTGAAATAATTAATAGTAAATTTTGAGTCATAAAACCCACCATAAATTTCTACCCTCAAGCTAACCACTCAACAACAACAACAGAATGTATCCTATTTTGGATTGTAATGCAAGCCTCAACAGTGACTAATTTGATTTATTTTCTAGATTAGTTCTCATAGATGCTTTTCCAAATGCTTTTCCTACAGGCTTTCTCATGGAAATAGGAGCTAAATATGAACACTCGTTAATCTTTTTCCTATATCTGAGAAGGAATTTTAATAGAACTTCAGCTATCACATCAGGCATCCTGAGTTCTTCCGCATTTTCTTCCCATCACTGAGATTGTGAGTCCTTGAGAATAACCTGCTGACCGACTCTGGGAGAGCTGTCACAGGAAGTGGCCGAGCACCTGGCAACAGTGGGGGTGGGGCTGGGGGTAGCAGGGAGGCAGAAGCTGCTTCAGCTTCTCTACCCTTGCCTCTCCTTTCTTCCAAGGTCCTCTCTACCTAAATGATTCCCAAAACTGGCCGATTCATCAGAACCGACTGAGGAGCTTGTATGTTTGTTTAAGAAGAACTTGTTCATGTATTTTAATTTTTTAGCCTTTTATTATAGACCTTGTCAAACATACACAAAAGTAGAGATAACAGTATAATGAATGCCACACGTTCCCACCTTGCTCCAACAAAGCAGCCCCACTCTGTCCGTACTTTCTCATCTATTCTTCCCCAGTTTGTTGCCCTCTTCCGGATTTTTGAAAGCAAACTACGGTCACCATATCATCTCATCCATAGAGACAGTAGGTATATCTAACAGAAAAGGGTTAAAAAAAAAAAAAACCCAAAAACCATAATCGCAATGTCACGCTCATAAGTGACAAATTAGCAGTGTTTCCGTGCTATCATCTAACACCCAGTTTGTGTTCAATTTTCCCAAATTTTATTTAAGATGTATTTTTAAGTTGGTTTGTTTGAATCAAAATCCAAGCCAGATCCTAAAAAATGTGTTTGGTTGACAGGTTTTCTAAACCTCTGTAAACAGGTGCTGTCTCCTTGCCCACTCTTGTCTTCTCTATGCCATTTGTTGAAAAATGGGTTATTTTGTCTTCGGAGATATCCCTCATTCTGAATTAGGCATATTGCGTCCTTAAGGTATCAATTTGTATGTTCCTCTTTCCCTCATATTTCTTATACACTGGTAGATCAAGATACTTAATTGGATTTAAGCTCAATTTTTGAGACATGAATACTGCACAGAAGGTACTTAATGTCTGGTTGTCTGTTCCATTTTTAGTAATAAGATTGATCCACGGTTCAGATGTTATCAGACTCCTCCATCCCTTATAAAGTCTTCGCCTTAAGTTTTTACCTAATGGTTTTTAAAGCCTTTGTTTATTACTGCCTAGATCTATTACTTTATTAAAGATTGCAAAATGAACACTCTGAAATTCTATTATTCTTTCCGCATCTTACTGATCTGTTCATTAAGTTACTTATTCATTTTCAGTTTCATTGAGATAGAATTGACATAATGACTCTGACTACATCTGAAGTGACATGCGTATATTGCAAAATGATCACCACAATAAGTTTAGTCAAAATACATTATCTTATATACTCACACATTTTTTTTCCTTGTGATGAGAACTTTGAGGATGTACCACTCAGCAACTTCAAGTATACCATATAGTGGCATTAACTGCAGGCATCATGTTGTACCTTATATCCCTGGTATTTACTTACTAAGAGCTGAAGCTGACCACCTTCACCCAATTCCGCCATCCCCACCCCTGCCTCTGGTAAGCACAATTAAGTTTTTGGAGTAACCCTATTAACTTGGGAATTTTTGCATTATATATTTGACATGTTGCAATCCATTGCACTCATTCTTTTTGCTGCTGAAATGACCATGTCTTCGGCCAGCAGGCATTCTCAAATTGTCACTTGTGTCCTTTTGACAAGACCCAAAGTTGGCAGCTTCCTTTCTGACACAAGATGCGCCAGAATCGTGTTCTTGACTGCCTGCCCTGTAGACCTGGTGTAGCAGACTCTGTTCATATGCTTCCCTGGATGTGCTTGGCCTTGGATTTTTGGCCTGGTGCTCCTGAAGACCCTCCAAGAGGCCACGCTGGTATCCAGGCACAGAGAGGCTCTGGGCGGACGAGCTCGCCAAGTTGCAGCAGCTGCGTGGTGGATGCTGGTCACCCCAGCGCCCTCCCTCCGTGGGCTCCCTGTGACCGCTGCCCCCAGCCCCTGATGGCACAGCCCCATAGCTCCTCGCTGTATCTCTCAGACTGCATGCCTCCACCCTCCCACCTGCTCGAGGCTGCAGGGTATAGGCAGTGGTGCCGTAGCTTGCCTTTCCCACCGTAGCTCTGTCACCCAGGCTGCCTGAAGAGCCTCAGTAAGAGAGCTGGGAACTCAGGCCAACTCTGACCAATGCAAGAAGGGAGTGTCATAAATTTGTAAGTGTGGAAATGGAGAGAAAGGAAGAGGCGATGGCAAAGTTGTTACAGTAGCAAGAGGCCTTTATTTTCGGGATCAAAGGTTCCCCGGCGAGGTTCCGAGACTGGGGGTAAAGGGAGTTAGGGAAGTCGAGCGAGAAGTTGGTAAGGTTGGGTCTTTTAAGCTGTTGTAGTTCCGGGGTTTTGGTCCGTATGGGGTTAGATCCAAATATGGTGTTATGTTGAGTTGGTCCGTATGGTTGGTCGGGAGGTGCTTTTCTGTTGGGTCTTCCTATAGTGTGATTAGCAGTTAGGTATGGGGTGAGGGCGTAGGCGGGGAACCTCCATGGCGTGATTGGCAGCTAGACCCTGGGGAAACTTTTGAGGCAGGTTTGGGAGGACCATGCAGCTAACAGGGAGAAGGGAAGGAGTTGGCAAGTTCTTTACCCTTCCTTCCCAGTGACACTGTTCCAACACGCAATAGTTCCATATAGCCTCTCGAAGCTATCCCTTGTGGCTCGGCAACCAGCTGTGTTTTCTGGTAGAACTGCAGCTAATTGGTGATACACATTTGCTTCCCTCGTTTTGTACTTCTTTCTGTTTTATTTTTCTTCTTCCTTCCCTGGGTTGCAATGCTCACGCACATATATCAATGAAGAGTTAGCACATAGGTTTCAATGATAAAAATATATTAATATTTTAATAAATGCCAGCAAAACATTGTCAACTAAGAACACACGGAGGTCTTTAAAAGAAAACCTGTAAAAGGTTATCATTACGGCAATTTCAGTTTGAAAGATCCCAGTTGCCAAAATAGTGTTCTCCATATCGTATACCTTGCATTTCCATATCGTGCACCTTAAACAGGAGTTATGGTACATACTTTGGGTAGACAGCATATACAACCAGGGAACACAAACTACACTTAGTACAGCTACAAGGAGATCTTTTACGTATGCCAACTTGTAAATGAAACTCAAAATTGAGGGCTCGGTAGGGTTAATTCTATAACTAGCTTGCTCTCCTAACAGACTCACATAGGTTTTTAATACTTGTGCAAATCAATGTTTATATAATGTTTCACTTTTTGTATTTCTGGGTTTGCTCTGTTTTTAACACCTGCTTATTGCTTTATACAATAGATAAAATGGACAATATCTAGCAGTAAGGAGCAAATCCAGAAAAGAAATAAATGCTCAGGTGGCAGAGATTTGGGGGATGTAGTCCCTTGAATATAACAATAATTGTGGGAAGCTTTAAAAAGTAAAGAAAGAAATAAAAATAAAGATTCTCTGCCTTCTACTTGGAAAATTCAGATTTGGTAGGATCTGAGGTGGGGCCTGGAAAACTGTGCTTTCCAAAAGCTCTCCAGATTATTCTGATGAGCTATGTACTGAAGGCAACACTATACCCTTGTTTTCCTCCTGAGGGAAGGGAAGGAGTGGGTGAAGTTTAGGAAATAATCACACTCACCCCGGTTATTCTCTTGTCCTCACTTAAAACAAAATGAGGGGAAATTGGGCTTCACACGTAATCTCTGGAAGCCTATCCAAGCATTTCTACTGAATTGAAATCAAATCAGATTTTCCAACCAAGTAAGTGAAACAGCATTCGAGGAACAGGAGAAAACTGGCACCGCCTGCTTACTGACACTACATGACTTGATGTCTGTCCGTGTTCAACACACAAGGCCAATCGACAAGTAGTTTGAACTGCTTATTTCTATTGTTTTGTTTTTTTAAAATCTGAAAATCTCAAAATCCCAGCCTTACTCATCTGCCACACGCCGAAAGCTCCTCCTGGACGTAATGAGTTGTCAATAGAAGTAAGGGAGGCTCTTTTCTTTAAAAGATAAGTTTTTTGCGCTATGAGCAACTGGGACCGTAAAGGAAAACAGGCAGAACAGCACATCCCCCAGCTTTGTACCCATCCTCTACCTTTTTCAAATCTTGACATCTAGTCCTCTTTTTCTTTTGAAGAAACAAAACATTTGGATATAGAAGCTTTCTATTCTCTACTCATTAATCTCATTCTGTTCACTCTTGTATAAGATGTAACACTTTTCTGAATTTAGAATTTATCATTCTAGTCACATTTTAATAGTTTCACTACATATATATCTATAAGGAATACAGAATAGTATTTGGTAGTATTTGGTGTTTTCTAAAATTTCTATAAATTATATTATGCTGTACATAGTCCTTTGCAGTGAGTTTTTTTTCAATCTTGTTTTGAAGATTTATATATTCATATAGATGGTGATTGCTAACTCCATTTAACTTTTATTCCACTCTGCATATTTTACAATTTGTTTATTCTTTTTAATGAATACTTAGATCATTTCCAAACGTTGCTGTTTAAACAATACAACAGGGAACTGATATGAATTGGTCAGGTTTTGCTGGGATAACAAACAATCCCCAAATCTCAGAGGCTTACAACAGAAAACATTTATTTTTCTGTCCATGGGACAGTGGTTTGGCTACAGCTCCATCCTAAGACTGGGGCAGGAGAGAGCAGAGCGAACGAGGAGAAAAAGAAGGGGCAAAGGGGCGGGCTTCGCTCTTCTCTCTGAGCATGCGCACTCCCTTTCCCGCCCTCCCAGCCAGAGCAAGAGCAGCCTCGGCACCAGGAGGAATCTTGTTAGAAATGCAGATTCTCAGACCCCAGCCCAGACCTACTGAATCAGAAGCTCTGAGAGTGGAGTCCAGCAATCTGTTTCAGCAAGCCCACTGTGGTTCTGATACCTGATAAAGTTTGAGAATCACCAGCACAAAAGAATAAAGGATTAACCATAATTAACATCCTAGAGTAGGTTCTCTTTAATGTCCTCAAGGTATGTAAATGGATAGATATTTATTAAACAGTGTGATTCTTTTTACATTACAGGCCACATTATAAAGTATTCAAATTGTATAAATTAAGAAACATGAAAAGAAACCAAGAGACACTACACTATTTATCGACATATTTATAAATAATCTTGATGGATGTGATAACTGAGTGTATTGCTGTTGATTTATAGGAAGATTCTACTTTGATTTATGCTTTTGTTTTATTACAACTGACCTTTGTGTGATCCCATTTTGTGAGGGAGTTCTTTGATCAGAGTACTACAATATTGGTCTCTAAATGAATACTTCTACGGGAGTTCATTTTCTGGCTAATTTGCATCCAAATGGCCCTATCTGAAACACTGATAACAGGGCTAAAGATAGTTTAAAGACCCAAATCTTTGGAAGAAAGCGTATTAGAGTTCAGCATGAAGAGTTGTATTATGCTAGGAGATAAAATTTCCTATATAACAATTTTCTAATCTATGCCTTTTAAAGATATAAAACAGACTTTTAAGTTATTGCTCAAATAAATAGAATTTGAATACACCTTACAACAGCTAATAGATAACAAATGTATTTTAAAATGCAGAAAGAGGAAAGCTGTATTTGAGGGCATGCTACATTTCATACCTTTTCAGGTACTTACACATGTTATTTCAATAATCTATTGGCTAAATATTACCATGTATGTGTTCAGATAAGAAAACCAGGGCTCCGAACCATGAAGTAACATCCCACGTCTGATTAAAATTCCCATGCTCTTTCCCCTGTATCACTGTGTACTTCAGCAAAACAATATTTCCATGAGTTTCAATGAATAATTTCTGGGTAGTTGCATTGAAAAAGGCGTCTGTGCCCTTGGAAAGTGCAGTATAAGTTTAACTGAGCAAGGGGTTAAACCTGAGCCTAAAATAAAGCTAACTGCTTGGTATGGAATGCATACAAACATTCACTGCTTTTTGAAGTGGGTATTTCAAACTAGTTATCGACATTTGGCTACGCAATTTTATCCAAAAACGAATTCGTGCCACATGCCAAGATACTGATCACAGTGGCACAATTTGTTGTGAAAAAGCTGCCTAATGAAAAGAGCCAAGGATTCGTGGCCACTCGCCTGGATGCTGTGTTTGCCGTGTTCCTTCTCAAGAAGTATCAGAAACAGAGACACTGTGTTCTCTTGTACGCAGCCTGGCTGGGACAGCACAGGTGAAGGAGAAACTCGGCAATCAAAATGCTCCGGTGTCAGTAATAAGACTCTTGCCTCCCACAGCTGGTTGTGAAATTGAAGTTTGACAGAATAAAGGGTTGAAATAAAATGCAGTACTAAATAGGAGTTGTCTTTACAGTAGAATTTAAAAAAACAACTTTTTGGGGCACCTGGGTGGCCCAGTTGGTTAACTGTCCAACTTCAGCTCAGGTCATGATCTCACAATTTGTGAGTTCAAGCCCCGCATTGGGCTCTGTGCTGACAGCTCAGAACCTGGAGCCTGCTTCGGATTCTGTGTCTCCCTCTCTCTCTGCCCCTCCCCGTTTCGTGCTCTGTCTCTGTCTCAAAAATAAATAAAACATTAAAAACATTTTATTTACAACAACTTTTCATCCATTTCAGAAGAACATTAAACTTAACAGAGAAAGAGTTTAGGGAATCCTGAAGATTTTCAGAAATGGGTTTACCTGAATTGGAAGGTCTACCAAAAAGTTAACCCTCTTTAAAGAAGCACTTACTGTGTTTAAAACATGCATTAAAATAAAAACACTGTTCAAAAATTGCTATTCAACCGGAGGCATCTAGTCCTAAAGGTAGTCAACAATACACTCCCATTACTAAACCCCTCCAAAATACGTACACATTGTCTAAAGACAAATTATATACATTTTTGCTTGAAGAGGGCATCTCAGAACTATAACATTTCTGGGGAAATGGGCATCTTTATATATAATATATGTAGCATATTGTATATAAATTATATATCTCTCCTTTATCTCAGACAAAATTTAGAAACCTATCTCTCTGTTGTCTCTTCACAGTGAAAATAAACAGACCATAGATGACAAATGTACAAGTTCAAAAAAGGAAATATTGAAAAACAACCAGAGGTAAGTCAGTTACTTTGGCCTCTGTGGTCAAGGAATTCAATTCATTTCCAGAACCTTTCGTTTCATATCCAAGCAATATGATCTCAGGGAGTCAGTGCCAAATGAAGCACAATGTAAATGCATTTTATGGCTGACTATTTCATCAAAATGCACTTTGCTTCAGAGAATCATTAAGAGACATGATTCAGGAGGCTTTCCAAAAAAATAATAATAATCAAAAAATGTAAAAATGAAGAACTAGTAACTTCTATCAAACTAAACATTGAACAATGAGATTTTTGTTGGGTTTTCCGCATAGGTGCTATGTCCTATGCAGTAGACATTAAATATTGAACCCCTGGAAGATCTTCCTTCCTCGGAGCTGACCAGGTGGTAATGGTAGTGATCTTGGAATGTTAGGCTCTCAGTGATTTATAAGGTCATGACAAAACTCTAGTTTTTCATAGGATCATTTTGAGTCATTATGCAAGATGGATAGGGCATTAGAGAACCATTCCTTGAGCTCTTATAATATTCTCCCAAGCACAATGATGTCATCCACTTACACCATTGGCTTGTCACAGTGCACTGAAAGGTAGAAGTGGTGGCTGAGATCCCATGAAGCACCCTCTCCAATGGTAAATCCTGCCAGAAGATTAAAAGCATTTTTCTCCCCACTGTCACAACTTCAAGTTTGGTAATAACCAATCCACAAAATAACACAGTAAATGTCCAGTAAGGTAATGCGTTCTTCCTTGAGCTGGAGCTACTAGACCCTGGCCCACCTCTGCCCTGTTATTGCAACTGACAAGAGTAATTATCACATGCTGAAATTTGTTTTGCTTTTTTTTTTCCCACTCACTATGAGATTTGGGAAGGGTATGAGCTGTACAATTAGATGATGATTCCATTAACACAAATCTCTTCAATAGAAGCCTTCAGTTCATTAATCTCCAATAAAGCAACCTATTTAGGACATTGTTGAAATAGCCTTGAGTCACTTCACATGATAGCATAAGGATCCCCGGAGACTCACCCACATTAAATTCATCTGGAGGAAATGTTTTCCCCTTGCCTCTAAGCTTCTCTCCTGACCTCTTCTATTTCTATAGTGTTGGAGAATTTCACAAATCTGTCAGTCAGACTCAGACTGTGTTATTTCCTAACGTGATCGCAGAAAAATGGGACAAGAACTCAGAATGTGTGTTGTCTATGACCGGAACCATCATCTCATTGTCAACTTTCATTTGCAGTTAGGGCTGCTAAATCAAAGAAGTGAGTTGGCAGGTACTTAATATCTTTCACCTGCTACCATTTTGCACTCAATTCTGTGCCCCAGAATGGCCTTGCAGATTATGTCACTGGCCTTCCTTGCAGTGACAAGCCACTTCTTTCTCATGGTGGCCAAACCTGACTCTTTTCTTCCTGGTTCCTAGTAACCTCTCTCTTCCTTTCTCCCTTCAGGCCATATTATATTTTAAAGTAATAGTAATTAAAACACTGATACTGGCATAAAAACAGACTAATGGAACAGAATAGAAAGCCCAGAAATAAATCCAAACATACAGTGTTAATTTTTTTTCCAAGATTTTACTTTTAAGTCATCACAACACCCAATGTGGGGCTTGAACCCACAACCCTACGATCAAGAATCCTACACTCCACCAAATGAGCCAGCCAGGTGCCCCACTGTTAACTAATTTCTACCACAGGCACCTAAAATACACAGTGGGTTAAAGAGAGCCTCTTCAATAAATGGTGCTGGGAAAACTAGATATCTACATGCAAAAGAATGAAATTGGCCCCTTATCCTATAAACAAACATCTACTCAAAATGGGTTGAAGACTTAGACAAAATACCTGGAATGAGTAAAATTCCTTGAAGAAAACACAGGGGAACGCTTCTTGATATCGGTCTTGGTTATGATTTTTTGGATATGACATGAAAAGCACAAGCAACAAAAGCAAAAATAAACAAAGGCTAGACCAAACTAATAAGCTTATGGGAGCTAGGGCGCCTGAGCGGCTCTCTCAGTGAAGCAACGGATTCTCTATCTCAGCTCACGTAGTGATCTCATGGTTTGTGGGATTGTGCCCCATGTTGAGCTCTGCGCTGACAATGCAGAGCCTGCTTAGGAGTCTGTCTCCCTCTCTTTGCCCCTCTCCCACTGTGCTCTCCTTCTCTCTCTCTCAAGATAAATAAATTAATTTTTTTTAAAAAGCTTCCGGGGCACCTGGGTGGCTCAGTCGATTAAGCATTTGACTCTTGATTTTAGTTCAGGGCATCATCACAGAGTTTGAGCCTCACTCATGTTGAGCTCTGTGCTGACAGTGCAGTGTCTACTTGGGTTTCTCTCTCTCCATCTCTCTCTTTGCTCCTGACCTTCTCATTTGCTCTCTCTCTTAAAATAAATAAGCATACAAAAAAGCAGCTACACATGAAAAAAAAATAACAAAATGAAAAGACAACCTACAGAAAGGGAGAAAATATTTTCCAGCTATGTATCTGGTAAGGGGTTAGTGTACAACATATAAAGAACTCATACAACTTAATGGCGAGGATAACAATGGTAATAATAATAACGTGGTTTAAAAAATGAGCAGAAGACATGGATAGACATTTTTTCAAAGAAGACATCCACATGGCCAACAGACACATGAAAAGATGGTCAACATCACCAGGGGAATGCAAATTAAAACCAGAGTGAGATATCAACTCACACTTATTAGGATTGTCATTATCAAAAAGACAAGAGATAACAATTGCTGGTAAGGATGTGGGGAAAAGGAGGAATCCTTGTGCACTGTTGGTGGGAATGTTAATTGGTATAGTCAGTATGGAAAACAATATAGAGGTTTTCCTCCATAAAAAATTAAAAATAGAACTACCATATGATCCAACAGTCTCTCTTCTAGGCATATGGCCAAAGCAAATTAAAACAATACCTCAAAGGGATATCTGCTCTGCCATGTTTTTTTTTTTTTGCAGCATTATTTGCAATACCGAAGTTATAGAAACAACTTCAGTCTCCATGGGTGGAAAAATGGATAAAGAAATGGTGGTATATGTATAAGGAACGTTATTCAGCCTTTAAAAAGAAGGAGATCCTGCCGTTTGCAACAACACAGATGAGTCTGGAGGACATTATACTAAGTGAAGTAAGCCAGACACAGAAAGAAAAATACTGCATGATTTCACTTACGTGTGGATTCTAGAACAAGTAGAAATCATAAAAGCAGAGAGTAGAACGATGGTTACCGGGGAGGAGGGGTGGGAGTTGATGAGGAAAATGGGGAGATACTGGTCAAAGGGTACAGAGTTTCAGTTATGTGGGATGGGTAGATTCTAGAGATCATGATGACTATAGTTAATAGTATCGTAGGATGGAGATTTGCTCAGTTGATCTCAGGAGGTGCCCTTACCACACACACAAAAGGTAATTATGTGAGGAGATGACTCTGTTGATTAGTTTGACTCTAGTACTAATTTTACTATGTGTATGTATAGCAAAGCATCACGCTGTACACAATATACAGTTTCTTAGTAAAAAAATAAAAGTTCAGCTGCTCTTTGCCTCAGGATGCTGCACTATCCATTGTGATTCCAGTCGTCTAATGGTTCTCATGCTGGAATCATTTGAACGGTTTATTAAAGCAGATTGCTTAGCCCATTGCACGAGTTTTGGATTCAGTAGGTCTTGGGTGCAGCCAGACTTTGCATTTCTAACGAGTTCCCAGGTAATGCTGGTGCTGCCGGTGTGAGACCACACTTTGAGAATCACTGCTCTCTACTGACACCTTTGTTTACAAAGAATATAGGCTGATAGTGTACAGTAATAGCTGCCAGGAAACCACGCCCAGGGTTGCCAACAGCTGGTTCAAGAGAGATAATTAATAGGCCTGCTTGTATCAGTTAGGGTCCCAACTGGAAACAGATGGCACACTTCAAATAGGGTAATTCCCTACAGCCAGTAAGTGAATGTGCTAACCTTGTTAGGCTCTGGGGTTTTGTACCGAAGACCTAAGCATACAGGCAAATAAACCTCCTGAACTCTGCCCATCTCCACACACACTCATTTAAAACAGCTGACATAAGGCCGAGTTACGAGGTTATATCTATCTGTACCCTGGCCGAGAGGCCCGAGTAGGTGTCCTAGCTGTATACTCCGAAGAGCACCTGTTAGCTTTGACCTCTTGATCCCACTAGTTTATCTTTACTCCAAGTATTACTCTTAGGATTTTAGGTGTCTAGGAAAGCTTTCTGTGATGCGTCAGACTTTTATCGAGGCAGTCCGATCTCCCTTACTCTGAACTCTGGCCCATTTCTCTACCAACTACCTCACCAGCTATTCTCACTTCAACACGGGGTACGGGGTTATTTTATTTCTTTCCGTTCCTGAATCTGAGGTTATGTCCATTCTTGCTACCCTCCATTTCTCCAAATACCTGTCAAAAGGTATTCAATGGACACATCGATAGCTTTAGATCGCCCTCGTTACAACATTCTCCCTGTCTTGCTGTATTATTTTGGCATTACATATTTTTAATAGTAACATATTAAAAGAAGAACTTACGTAAAATATTTTTAAGTTAATAAACACAGGATGAATACAATCAACTACGAACCCATTCTTCGTCTCAGAACTGGAATATCCCTATGCCGGAGTATATCTCCCTATCCTGTCCACCGGCCTTCTCTCCTCAAGTAGCCATGATCCTTTTTAAAAACAAATATGCTTTTACCTTATGCATATTTTCCTACACAACATATTGTTTTGCTTTGCCGACTTTTGAACAAGTTTTCTAGAATTTCTATTTCTTACTCCATATTCTATTCCTAAAACTCATTCTTACTGTTACATGAAACAAGAGTACATTCATTTTCCCTGTGAAAATGTCACAATGTGAAAATGGTGGGATTTATTTTTTAATTCTCTCCTTGTGTGTGTTTCCCATTTTTGGTTATTATGAAGAAAACTCCTATAAAATTTCAGGGCACCTGACTAGCTCAGTCAGTGAATCATGTGACTCTTGATCTCAGAGTCGTGAGTTTAAGCCCCATGTGGGACGTAGAGATTTCTTAAAAATAAAATCCTAAAAAAAAACCTGCTAAAAATTTTCTTATACATATCACGTGGGTATGTGCCTCTTGTGTGTATTCAACCTGGTGGAGAATTGGTGGATTATGGGGCGATATGCAGATTCGTCTTCACGATTGTTCTCCAACATACTTGCGCCAGTTAACAGTCCAACCAGTGCAGTGTAAGAGTTCAAGTTGAGCCATATCTTCACCACCTCTGATATGATCAGACATCTTAATTTTTGCCAGTATGGTTTGTATGTAAGAGTATTACATTGACGACTTCACTTTTATTTCTCTAATAACTAATGAAAGCTTCTCTTCTTATGCACTGCATTCATTTCTGGGGCTGCCTTTGCAAATGACCCCACACTGGGTGGCTTAAAACAACAAAAATGTATTCTCCCACAGTTCTGGAGGCCAGAAGTCCAAAATCAAGGGGTTAGTATAGTTGTGCTCCTTCTGATGGCTCTCAGGAAGAATCCTTCTCTGCATCTCCCAGGTTCTGGCAGCACCAGGCATTCCTTGGCTTGTGGCTGCAAAGTCCCAGTTCGTGCTTTTGCCTTCCTCACAGGTCTGTGTGTCTCTCACCTCAGTGTCTTCTAAACCCACTTGCCTTTGGAAATAGGCTCACTCGAATAATTAAGGATGATTGAAATGATCCAGATTCTTAATTTAATTACATCTGCAAAGACCCCTTTTCCAAAAAGGTCACAATCACAGGTTTTAGGGATTAGGACACGGATGGACATTTCAGGGGCCACAACGTACCCCACGATATGTACAATCACTATTCATTTCCTCTTCCAAGTTACAGGTTTGTGATTTTCCCCATTATTCTATTGAATCTTTCCTGGTTTTCTATTGAGACTTTTTCTTTTTGATATGCAGGACTTCTTTATGTTAAAGATATTATATTTTTTTTGTCAATTGCATTTGTTATATGAGCATTCTCCCAATCCTTGGCCTGCATGTTCTCTATTTATTTATTTTGAGAGAGAGAGAAAGAGAGAGAGCAAACACGTAAGCTGGAGAGGGCTAGAGAGAGGGAGAAAGAGAGAGAGAGAAATCAGCAGCCTTCACACTTGTCAGCACGATGTGGGGCTCAAGCCCATGCATGGTAAAATCATGTCCTGAGCCAAAGTCAAGAGTCAGACTCTTAACCTACTGAGCCACCTAGGCTCCCCACATTTTCACTTTTTAAAATGATGTCTTTTGATAAACAGAGGTTCTTGATTTTTTATGTCATTGAATTGTCCAATCTTTTCTTTCATGATTAGACTGTTGCATGTCTTAACTAGTAAATCCTTCCATAGCCCCAAATAAATTATTTTCTTATATTTTCTTCTAAATAGTTTAACAATTGGACTTAGAGCCTTAGGTCTTTAATTCAACAATAGAACATTTTGTGCACAATATGAGATAAGAGTCTAATTGTACTTTACTCCATGGACGGGGATGACCATTTCCCTTCATCCTGTCTCAGTGTCAGGAGCAGCAGTGGATATCTTACAGTTATGTGACTGTAAGTTTGAGGCTATAAGGCATGATGTGAATGACAAAAGCATTTTATGTTAAGGATACAGTCAACATTTAAGTGATATCAGCTTTATTACAGAGCACAATTCAACATGTATCATTTAGAAAGAATCAGAAAATTGAGGTGAATGTCTATGCTCTACTAACAGCACGACATGCATGGCATCCTACAAGCCTTAACTAACCCGATCTCATATATAGTTAAGTCTGTCCCTAGTTAAGCTTAACTACCATTAAAGGTAACGTAGAGTAGTTGTGTTGGCATTTGGACTAGCATATTTACCAAATGACATCACTAAATAAAGTGGTGCCAAGAACTCTCTCTCTTGCCCATCAGGTGGATGAGTCAGCAGTGGTGTGTGGGTAAGGTAATTGTGGGCACACTTGGTTCATTGCATGCGCCTTCAATCAATCATGCAAATTAGCTATTGTGTGAGACAGTCAATTGAACCCACAATTTCATGTTTAATAGATTGCATACATACACACAAAAGGAAATCTATTTGAGGTCTTAAGAAACTCAGTTTTATAAAATGCATGATTCTTTTTTGCACGACGAAAGAAATAATTACTTAAACCCAATCTGTAATTTCTGAACTTCATAAAAAACACAAATCCTCTTTTAGAAATTCATAATTGGTGAAGATGGCATGATCATGACTTTTATATACTGTGTTCTTTTTTACTCTGTTTTGGAAACGTCATTTGTTAGACTAGAAACCTTTAGCCCTGCTGTGTCCAAAATGGTAGCCATAGCCTCTTATGACTGTTTAAATTTAAGTGATTCAAAATCAAATAAAAAATTCATTCCCTCATTTTGCACTCACTACATGTCAACTAAGTGTTCAGGACAACATAGATTAAACATTTCCATTCGCACACAAAGCTCTTTTGGATAGTGGTGTTCTAGATATTATCTCTCAATCTATTTGTATGGTTGTAACATTCATGTAATACTTTAAGGTTTACCAAATATTTTCTAATCCATGCTTATACTGAGTCCTCAGTATGTTATCGCAAGGAAGCCTTTATTCCAATTTTTTATCCATTGCTGAGCAACGAATTCCCCCTAAAATTTAGCAGTTTAAAATAGCAAATTGTTTATTATGTCACAGAAATCTGGGAGCAGCTCAGCTGGGTGATCTGGCCTTTATGAGTTTGCAGTCAAGCTGTCTCCGGGGGCTGCATGCATCTGAAGGCTTGACTGGGGCTGAAGGGGTCACTTCAGTCTTGGAGTTTCAAATTGGTTGGTTCCAAGTTGGTTGGAACTGTGGCTGTTGGAAGAAGCCTTCAGTTCTTCAGTATGGGGGTCTTTGGCTTGTCCCAGAGCAAATAATAAAAAAGAGAGAGAGAGCGGGCGCACGTGCTTGGTGTCTTTTATAACTTAATCTTGAGAAGTGACATATCATCCCTGTGGGCTTCTTCTACTGTCACAGACCCTGGTTGGTAAGATGTGGGAGGAGTTTACACAAAGGTATGAACGTCAGAAGGGAGGCTCCCTGGGGGGCCATCTTAGAGTCCAGCGAATCACATCACTATTTAAAAAGCTCAGTAACTTGCCAGTCAATGTTAGAGGCTAAACTCTCACTTAAATTCTCAGACTTTTAACTCCTTTCACTCTCTTGTACACACTCTGCCTTACCCATTTAGATCCTGCCTCAATCCCTTTAAACAGTTTGACTTTTTTTTAAATAAACCAGGGACGCAGACTAATAATGTTAACCTGTAAACATTACAGCCAAGATTCAGAAGGTCTTAGAAGCTTGATTAATAACAGTTGTTCCTCTCTTTTTCTTTGCTTTTTCAGGAAAAACAGTTACAGAGGAGTAGAAGCAAAAGAAGGTGCCTGCTACTGCCAACACTCTCCCCTGGACCAAACTCTAGGCCTTGACCTTGGTGCCTGTCCTTGTCTGGCCGGAATCACCTAGTTGTAGCAAGAATCCCATAGAGGTGGCTAAATCCTAATCCGCCCCCTCTGGCTATTTGATTAAAGGTCCTCATCTCTGCCATCTCCCTGGAAATATTGGATCACCTTGGCTGCCTTCAGCAAGAATCCTGTCGGGTCAGTTTGGCCAGAATCCCCTCTCCCCCACCTTACTCTACAAAGATTGCTTTGTTCTTTGTCTCTCATACAACTGCCCACAGAGGAGAAGAGGCTTTTTACTCACTGTTGCTTAGAAAAGGGGCAGAGGTAGACTCTCTTCCTTCTTAAACCCACAAAACAATAAAGCGGACTTAAAGATAACCTTATCTTCAACCATTGCACATCTTAATTGGAAAATTTATTTTGTTTTTTGTTTTTTAATGATTCTATTTCAATAAAGGGCAGAGTGTGGACAAAACAGGCCATGGTGAATAGAAACTGATTTCACTTTTTGGCTTGGCTTGAGATGTTGAGAATCCGAAGAACAAATAGATACAAATTCTAAATGTCATGCATCTACTGCCAGTGGGCACTCAGCTGACTGCTTTATCCTCTGGTAATTATTTGGAAGCACGATTTGGTTAACAATCACTCCAGATTCTAAGAAAGTACTTCTGGGAATTCCTTACAAAGATATTGGGAAATATGCTAAAAAGGTTTTGGCACTTAGAGGAAAGAAGAGGAGGAATGAAAGAAAATTTTTTAGTTGAACAAATAAAATTTCCTATCCTTATTTTCATCTTCATTATGGTAGGAAAATTGGCAGTGTGCATGACTGAATCACTGTGTATCTAAAAACTTCCTTCTAACCATTAAGGAAAAGTTATAAGGGTCGTTCTATCTTGTTGTTGGAGTCAGGCTCAATTCCTTTTGACCCATGAGTTGAGAAGGTACATTATTTATTTTTTCTTTCAAATAATTTCCACTATATTTGAAAAAATACTACCTAGCTATAGGAGATGATGTCAGTTCAAGCACCCCAAATCTGACTCAATCCAGCTTAAATAAGATGGAAATTTATGATCTCCTATGAAAAGAAATCTGGAGTTAAGAAGGTCTTCAAAGACAGTTGATTCAGTGTCACTGAGAATCCTTATTTGCTTTTCCTGGTTTAGGCCTCATCCTCAGCAAGTAAGAAAACTGTAATAGTCCCAGGCATGAAATCCTAATCTGACAATGTCCACAGAGAGACGTAATGTCTCTTATGGATCTCTCTTAGGGGGGAGAACATTTTCTTTTTCCAGACTTTCTCTGACATCTCATTGGCTCTAGTTGGTCCATATGCTCGTGACAAAGGATACAGAATTATCCTTTGGACTTAGATAGATCATCTCTTAGAGAAAGGTCTTTGGGGGACTATTACAATTCTCATTTCCCAAACGGGATCCTTTTAATCTCTATATCATATTAGCTTTTATGACCGAAACAATTCTACCAAGAAAAGGGATGGGATCTTAGTAGTCAAAAAGTATTGGTAGAGAGAATTTCCCACATAGTCATATGGGAAAGTATAAAAGAAAGAAAGGAGAATTGGAGAGAGATAGAAACACTATCGGTCGCGGACCAGGAAAAGTGAAGTGTAAATTGAAACACTGATCATGGAATCTTGTGAGATGGTCCATGTCAGAATTCACCGAGAACCATTGGTGTGCATGTTTTTCTGCTGTTCAGATTAAACAAGGGAAAAGTCAATGATTTTGAATCAAAATGAGTTTAAGAGTATGTATATCTGCCTAGAAAAATAGGAAAGCCAAACAAATAATGGGTGTATTACACATATATATTCCTAAACACAGTCAGTGATGTTCTCATTCTGTGATTAAAGGACCCGCTTTTAAACAAATCCTTCTCCATCCTCAATGCAGCTGCCACAAAGGAGCGTCTTCCTCCAGCCATCATTTGTTAGATTTTTGTTCTCGCAGGTTGCTTCTTGAACCCAAACATTGCTGACAACAGCCACTTTGGTCATAAAGGGTTCACATGAGGTACAGGGTAGAGGAGTTAGTGCATTATATTGTTAAGAGTGTCACCTAATCTACCTAAACTTTAGTTTTTCCTCTGGAACAAGGTGGTAGGGTATTAATTGCTAATACCTTATAAGATCTGTAAGAATTACGTGAAATGATGCATATGGAGAGGTGGGAGCAGAGTCTGGGGTGTAATTGGTATCACATCAAGGTTACTTTTTACTCTTGGTTCTACAGAGCCTCCTAGCTGGGATGCAGTGGTAGAGTGAGAAATAGTGGGCAAATTGAGGAGGATAATGATGTAGTAATTATCAAATTGTTTATTGGTATCTCCCAACAGCGAGGGCAGGTTTTTGTTTGTTTTGTTAGAGATTCCTTTTTAAGGAAAGTAAGACTCCCCAAATTCAGTGATATAAGCAAATACATTAGATTTTATGTAGCAAAAACAAGACTCAAACCATATCTACTGACCTTGAGTGTAATGTTCTTTCTACTACCTCTACTGAGACAGGGCTTTAACAGTTTCTGAATGATTCATGGCTTACTGGTTAAAAAGGTAGACTTGAGATCCTTCAATCAGCGAGCTGAGAAAACATCTGAAGAATTACATTTATCCTACGAGCTGAGAAAACATCTGAAGAATTACATTTGTCCTGCAAGATCTGTTTCCAAACTACTTGGGGGTGTTGATCTCATATTTGTAATGACAGAATATCTACCACCAGCCTATTGTACTATATATTTATCCCTAAAATGAAGGTATCCTTTTTTTTTTTTTTTTTAAATAGCCTTCCAGTAGGTAAATTGTAATACCTCCAAATATTTGCCCAACTGGCCATACCATCTGGAATTTCACCATCAGAATAAAATTTCATCATTAAGATTTAGCTGTAAGAAAGCCCTTGTTATAATGCCCTGGGAAGGGACTAGGAATATTAACATATTCATACCCACAGTTAACCACGACTGAATCTTATCAGATTGAGTAGTTGTCTGCTCTAATGGCTCCCTTGGAGAGTGCAAGCAGATCCCGGAGGAGAGCTGTATTTGAATGCAAAGAGTAAAATAATTCTAAAGCTGGGGAAGTGGAGAGGGCGGAAGAGGGTGTTACCTCCAGGAAGTGTAGGCAGAAAAAGAGTGCTGACAGTCGAGAAAGCAGTGACAACCTTCACAGAGGGTGGGATACCCGAAGCCAGTCAGACTACTTAGAAATACTTAATCTTAGGCCTAGGCCTACACATGTCTTAGAATTCTTTTCTGCTTTAAACTTAGTGGTTTTTTCCCTGGTTTTAGTATTCAGCAATGAAAGAAAACAATTACAAGCCTATGCTAGGCCATGTTAATATTACTTAACCATCACACACATAAAACTTATTAAAATTTGAGTCCTTTATAATGTCACATAGCATATTACTGGCACTTGATAAATATATGTGGAATGAGTGAATCTTCTGTGAATCTGGTGGTGGTGTTTTTTTTGTTTTACTTTGCAAATGATTCAATGTTGGGTGCATGAAAAACTCTAATACTTGATGTCACTTTCCAAAAACGATAGCAAAGTCTGTAACAATGCTGTCCAATCGAATTCCCTGTCATGATGAAAATATTCTTTAACTGACCCTGAACAACAGGTAGCCAGTAGTCACAAGCTGATATTGTGTACTTGAATTGTAGCCAGTGAGATCAAAATAACTGAATTGTAAATAAGTTGAAACAGCCACTTGTGACTAGTGTCTACTGATGGTATTGGACTATACAGGTCTGGAGGTTGTTAAAAGTTTTCTCTCCACTTTCTTTGTTAATATCTTTTAAGTTTTTCTTTACTTTTCTTTCTTTCTTTTCTTTTTTCTTTTTTTCTTTTTTTTTTTTTTTTGAGTAATCTCTGTACCCAACATAGGGCTCAAACTCACAAACCTTAGATCAAGAGTCACAGGCTCTACGGACTGAGCCAGCCAGGCGCCCCAGCCTTGCCCTATGTTTTTAAAAATAGCTATTTTGATTAGTACCATCAACTGTAGATGTTTCTTTTGTTTATGATTTTTTCTTTTTTTCAAATGGGAATACTTTGATTTACAGAATAACTCTAAACACTTGTAGAGCACACCGAATTGACTTGCAAAGCAGCAGCTGCGAAGAACTGATGTGCGTCATTTATAAGAACTTGTAATATGTGGTCAATTTCTAATTTCAACTATTGACATAAAAGGAGTGAGCCTGCGTACTTGAAATAGTGAGGCATGAGGTCTGTCCTCTGCAGAGACAGGCTGGCCTCCCAAGCCAGGCTTTCTTTTGATTGTCTCCTCCCTCCTCAGGAATCTGGCACCTTCCAGCTGCCCTCTGGTCTGCGGAGGCCCTAAGGTCCTTTCCCAAAATTCTGTCTCCTAGCTTCCCACTGCCCTCTCCTCCCTTCTAAATCAAAATGTATCTTTAATCATTTGTGATAACCTCCCTTTATCTCTTCCTAACTTTGGAGATGTGAAAGCTGACAGTGCAAAAATAGGGTAAGAAAGCTGCTATTGATTTACTACTGTGTGCTTGCTAGACACTTTATGTGATGCTCAGTGAAAGTGGGGCCTGCAGGAATGAATGTTACCTCCCTGGCAAACAAATGGCATTCAGTAAATATTTTTTGATATACACCAATACACTTTTCCGCTGGAAACAGACATTATCCCCTTATCACAGATGAGGAAACTGAAATTTTGAGAAGTTACAGGACTTCCTCAAGGCTAAGCATATAATACTATAACATTTAATCTTCCTTCTGTCCTGTTTAACTCCTAGCCTTGTTTCCAATGTCCTCAGGGTTTTGCTCTTTACCTTTCAAAGAGAAAGACGAGCTAAAAGCAGATTTACATCAATGGCTGCAAATGTACTGATAGATCCAGATCCGGTTCCCAGCGTCCTCGCCCTTTTCATTTTCAGGGTCCTCTGAATTTTAACGACAACCTTCTGTGGACGGTGTCAACTCCCAGAAATGGCTCCTTGGGAATTTCACGCTGTTCAGGACAGATTTTATTCTGGAACATCAGCGGCATTAGGGGGGAAAAAAAAACACCATACAACCAACACACATTCCACAGTAGATATTTTCCAGGAGTCCGGACGCTTACGTAAAAACAACACATTCATTTATAAATTAAATATCAATACTGTTTGCATTTATCTTCGTCTACACTACGGGTAGACGACTGATTTGTGTATTGGCCCCGATCCCTGAGGACGATTTGTAAGAAACATTAAAAATTGGCTCCTCCTCCATCTCTTCCCCACACCCCTCGGAACCTTATACGCTTCGGAGTACCGTGTAAAAACGTAGGCGCTTTTGCAAAGGATTTGAAAATTAAAATATGGCTCTGTGATTTTCAACACAAAGACCACAAACAGCGCTAGAGGACAAGAACTATCGAAAACACATCACATCCAGAAGTTGGAGGGCTACAAAGTACAAGTCGTCCAGGCCAGTCTGCAGAAGACGGTTCTTGCTTCCGCCCTGCAAAAACCCGGCAAGCGACACGTCGCGACGAGTTTCAGCTGCAGAAGAGGGAGAGCATCACCTGCAGTTCGACGCGTGGGAAACGCTGCGGGAGGGGGCTTGCAAAAAGGAAACGCAGAGGGGTGAGCGCCGCGGGGCTTCGGGGCCGCTCCGGTGCTGAGTGCGACGAACGAACGCCGGCGCCCGGCAGAGCCGGGGACACGCCGCCCGGCGGAGAGGGACCCAAGCCGCCGGGCAGAGAGCGCAGCGGCCGCGGAGACCGCTCCGGCGCTGAGCTCGCCGGGTGCTCCAGTCCAGGAGGCGGACCCTGCCGGAGAATCCCAGCCGGGCGGCGGGGCGGGGGGCGAGGCGGGGCGCTGACGTCACCTCCCCTCCCCCACCTCCTCCAAGAGGGAGGGAGCGGGGAAAGAGGCAGCGATCCGCCGCAGTTCCCGGCCGCAACTCCTAAACTCGGCGGCTCGCTGCCTGGACATGTCCTGACAAACTTGGCTTCTCCTCGGCCCTCTCGGCAGCCCTCGCGCACTCTCATTTCACCTCCTTTCGGTGCCCAACTTTCCACCCAGGACGGGAGCCTCCGGACATGTGGTCACCTGGGTCCAGGCAGCGCCGGCGGATCGCACTCTCGGTGGGGACATGCTGAAGATCCGAGGGAGTCAAAGTTGGTACTTCACATACAGCTTTTTAACAAATACCCAAATTGCGTGGGGATCACGGAGCTGCCGAGGACTTTAAAGCCAGCACCCAAGGAGTCGGCTGGACCGGTGAGTTCTTTGTTCAGCGCAAGCCTTTTGTATTTAAGTTTAAACGTAAATGAAATTACGTGGGGGTGTTTGGCTCTGAGCTAGTGCAGGGAAGCGTGTGCATCCTCCAGGCTCTGTTCTTGGCGAGCTGCACACCCCTCTGGTTGTACATGCCTCGGAAAGGAAAGCTCAGTCTGCACGGGTTTTGGAATTCATAAAATACGCAGAAAGCAGTGTTCAAAAGAACTTGAAAAGCGGTGCTGTCTGTGCATTATTTTGAATGTAACTTATTATAGAAATGGTGCCCAGGGAGGGCGCAGCGGGGGCCGCGTGATCCGCAGTGGCGCAGCGCCCTCTAGTCCGGACACCCGGCAAGGCGCGCGGTCCCTGCTGGTGTCCGCGCGGACCGCGAACTTGGACCTGGCCGCGCGCGCCTGGGACGTGGGCGTGAGCTCCCAGTCTTCACTTACCACCCATTCCAGCCCATTCTCTAATCTCCAAATACTAGCTTGGGTGGACTGGATTGAAAGGCAGGGCTGGAGGGAGGCGTTTTTGTTTTTAAAGGAACCGTCCCCTATTCCCCTAATTGCCAAAAGCCTTTGGGGACAGGGTTAGGGAGGGCCGACTACGGAAAAGACGAACGTAAAGCTCCAACTACCTTTCCTTTTCTTGTGAAGGTAACTCGATGGTAGTAAAGAGCCATCGCGGTTTCGTTTCGTTTGGGCTAAAGGATCAGAAAAATGTGGCAGCGCCGGTCTGAAATCTCCATCTCTGGCTCTCGGCTGTTCCTGTGGCGAAAAAGTGCAACTTCTTCCGGGCAATTAGGTTTCGCAGTGAGCCTGGAAAATCGGGATTCCCAAACAGATGCTTTAGCTCTAATAAGCGTTCTTATTAATTAATGAATGGTAGTTTTGTGCAGGAATTCTTTCGTGTCGTTTATAGCATTGTGTGATTTTATGTTACCGGATGGTGTCTTTTTACTTTTCAGCGTTCTTCCTTCCCCTCCAACTCTACCTCCCTCCCCCAGCAAACTGTTGGGGTTCTTGTGTGACTGTGATTTGTTGAGAGTTAGAATTCGGCAAGGGGCGCATCCCGGTAGAGCTCGGAGACCTGATCCTCTTATTTTCGAGGTGTCCAAGTATGAAATCGACCTGTAACTCCAAGAGCACTTTGCGCATTTATGGCGATGGCCAAGGGTTTGGATGATGGTGTTTGCTGGGTGTGTGGATTTCTGTGTCGTCTAAATAATCCGCAGGGAATACACCACAGACTCCTAGTGCCACGCATCAGCACGTTCATTCTGCAGGCATTCTTTTTCCTTCCCAGCCATAACCTGCTAGACGCCTTTATTTTTTCAAACGCCTTCTTTAGTACGGTCTAGGAAGAGGCTGCATTAACTTTCAGCCAGGCAGGTCTCTCTTTAGCCCTAGACACCCTCGCTCGCATGTGCCTTGCAGTTCCCGCTGCAGTAGCCTCCACCGGTTCCGGGGAAGTCGGATCTCTTTGTCCTCCCAGTGTTAAATGTTCGAATCCCACAAACTTTCCGAGGTCACGGCCGCCCTCCGCTGTGGGCTGTTTTCCCACGCCCAGGACCACGCCGCGCTTCGGCGGAGTGTCGGCTCTGCGGAGCCCGCGCCGAGGATGCGCTCACAGCCCCGCGCCCCGGGACGCGCGCTCGGGCGTGTGGCCCAGCGCGGGGGCTCCCCCTGGTCCCCAGGGACCCCGCAGTTTCGCGTTAGACTCGGTTCACAGTGTGTGCGGCGGACTTGCCGGCTGGGAAAGCGCACGAGGCGGCAGCGCAGCCCTTTGTCCCGCAGACGTGGGGGAGTCGCGAGTGTCCGCCGGAAGGGGCCGGCGTTGGGGTTCGTAACCAGGGTCGTCGGGGAGGTTATGGGGTTTAGCCCGCTCTGCATAAAGCGGCAGAGGAAGCGCTTTCATTTTCCCTGGATCTCCGTGTACACCGCAGAAGGAAGTAGATCCGATCTAACTGCATTCCTTTTGAGACCTTTCGGAAGATTTTAATTCCACCAAGCAATTGCAGACCCAGAACCAAGGCTTTCAAATGCAGATTTAGGAATTCCCTGAAGGTGCTACGGAGAGGGAGCCGGGGGAAGCTCACTTTTTTTTTTTTTTAAAGCTAAACTGTTTCCCCTTTCCTAGCAGGAAACATTCCATATTAATTCCCTGCGCAAATCCGTGTGCTAGCCGTAACCAACGTCCGCACTAGAGCAAGCCGCACACGTTCCTCGGGGCGTCGCTGGATCAGCGGGGGCACTTGCTCGTCTCCGCCGGAGGAGCTGGCGGCTGGGGCGGCAAGGGGTCGCCGACCCGCGCCCCGCCAGCTCCGAGTCTGGCCGCCAGGGAAAGTCGGATCGAGTTTCCGCGCCGGAGAAACGAGCGCCGGCGCTCGCAGGCGGGGCTGCGGGCGGAGGGATATCGCCGGCGCCCTGCGCGTGAGGCGCCGGCGTCTGGCCGAGCGGCCACGGAGCGCGGACGGCGAGCGGCGGCCTCCGAGCTGGGCGCGCGGCGCGGGGAGGCAGGGCCGGCGGCATCATGCGGACCCGCGGGCCCAGCGGGACTCCCGGAGGGCCCGGCCCCCGCTCGGGCGCGCGCTGAAGCGACGAGGCGCGCGCCCCCGAGAGCGCCGCTGCCACTTGGGGCCAACTTTGCCGTAAGTTTGCTAGACACGAAGTTGGGGCGGGAGGGCGGGTGGGGGCGAGGGGCGCCGCGCCGCGGCTGCCCATGCGCGGCCGGGCCGGAGCCGTCTGCGCCCGGCAGGCGTGCAACTTGCTGCTTCTTGGGGGCGGACTGTTCGGCTCCCCGGGTGCTCTGCCCGCACTGTCCAGCTCAGGAGCGCGCTCCCGCCGGCGCCCTGGGACCTGGGGTGAGAGCAAGCCCGGCGGGAAGGTGGGTAGGGCCGTGGCGCCGGCCCCCCGCCTTGGGAAGTTCGGGACCGGCCCGGGATGCGGGCGGCCGGCGGAGGATGCGGGGGCGGAGAGGTGGGAGGGGGGGGTACTTTGCGACGTGGAGCGAATGGTAATGACCGAGCCGAGTGCAGCCGCGCTCGGTCTGCAGGCGTGGGGCTGCCGGGCAGCCGGCGGGCGAGGGCAGCCGCCGCGCCCCGGAGCTCGGAAACTTCGCCGCCGCGCTCCGCTCCCTTTGCCCGGGTAACTCTCGAGCCCGCTAAGGACCTAACCGATCTCGCCCCTGGGCTAATTCTTCCCGTTTACGAGAGGGTCCCCGCGTAGGGGAGATGAAAGGCGAGGCCAGGAGGCAAGGAGATGGGATCTTTGAAATGGAGTCGCTGAGTTTCCCTTAGATGTTTTGTGCCCCGAGGGAGCGCTGCTCGCAGGGTTGTACTAACTGGTTGAATGTAGATAGACGAGGTGCGATTGATACATTGCGGGGCTAACCATTTGCAAAATAGGCTGTTGATTAGTTTCTTTTTTTTTCCTGGAGGAGAAACTTGTAAGGTCTTTTTTTTTTTTTTTTTTTTTAAGAGAGATCCTCATTCTTAAGTGCTTTTTCTTAGAGTGCTTTCTTGCGGGAAGCTAACTTTCTGTTGTCTCAGATTTTTTTTTTTTTTTGTTCCCACTGATGTGAATTGCAGAGCTTTGCAAACAAGGACGCAATTGTATACTTTAGGAGAGTTAACTTAAATATTTTTTATGCTTGTAACGTTGGGGGGGGCACATGTGTTTGAAGTATGGTTTCTTTAAGTGGCTTTTGTTAAACAACTCTGGTACTTGGTAGAGTAGATTTTATTTTCTCTCTCTCTCTTTTACTGGATATTTACAGACTCTTAAAACTGGAAGATATTTAAAAGGCAAATGATCTTCATTTACTTATTTTTTAGAAAGGCAGCTTCTTAAGGCTTTGTAGCTTGTGACATAGGTTTCAGTAGTTGAGATCTCTGCACAATGTTAAAACTAGATTATAGTCATATTTTCCCGTGTCATTCTTAGAGGTGTGGTGGTTACCCATCGCATCCAATTCTGAGAGTTATTCATGAAAATGAGTTTTTTTCCCTACACTTATATAGGTTAAATTTGGATTTATTTTTGACTTTTAAAAGGAAAGCTTTGGCTCTACAATTAGAATTACTGTCTCACTGTCCTTACTGTATTTTTAAACTTTAAGATGGATTTAAAAATACTTAAAACACTACATAACTTTAAAAAAAATGCTCCAACTCTTAAGTGAAGCCAAACATGGCATTTAACAAGTTCAGTGTAAGGTTTGATTTGAGTGAAGTGTGCATTTGTGTACCCATTTCTTGAAAAAGCAATGTGTTAAAGGAGCCAAATTCTTTGTCATTCTGAAAGGAAAGGAGATTGTTAGAGGACTTAATAAAAGCACTTAGGCCACCTGTATATTCCTTGTGTCTTTTAATTGGTCACTAGAAGTTACCCCCAGTGAGTTCTCATCATGTTAATAGATCATTTAATCCGTGTGTGGACAAGTGCCAAGACGGGAATCTGAAAGTTACATGCAGACTAACACCGTTTTCCTTCTCCGGCTCCCCTGCTCCTCTTGTGTGTGTTTTGAGACTTAGCTCATGAGCCACCTCAGAAGCAGTTATTTCTTTGAACGTTAGAGGGGAAAGGGATCTTACAGATTATTTAACCTCCCTTATCAGGTCTACCACCACCTGCTTTCCACCCAAGTTTGGCTGATATTTACATAGACTCTGTACACTGAATCAAATTAGTGCAGTATTGTGCATTACATGTTGTCTCAGTGGCCTAATTTGTGGCCTAGAGGACCTGATTTAATAGCAGGAAGCCATAAGGGTAGGTGTCTGTTTAATCTTTTATGAGTGGGAAATTGCAGTAAGTAGGTAAGCTTTCTTTTGACCAAATTATATAGATGATGAAACCAGACTATTTTTTGTCTCACTTAATTGGTCAATTTGCAAGTGTTAGTTTATCCTTAGGCACTGGAAAGAAGTTTTTGAAATGAGTGTTTCAGGTAATTCATTTAAGGTCAGAAAGTTGTCATTTTCTTTTCTGATTTCAAAACATACTCAATCAGATGACGAATCTGTATATTTCGCATTTTAAAGTTTTTGAAAACTTAAACTTACCTTTAGGTCTCAGATTTAAGTACATTGCCAAAATTCTTAATTCCAAAAGTTTATTATATGTGCAGAGAGGAATCTAGAGTTAAATGTCTTTTTACAGACAATTTAGGAAAACCAGGCAGTATTTAATCCTTTGTAGAGTATTCGGGCATAGAGCTTCCAAAGAAGCTCTGCACCACGGAAACTGATCCGGCATCCCCTACAGCCGATTTGGAAGCATTTCAAGGGGGGTGATGACCCTGTTGCTCAACTGCTAGAAATCAGAGCCATCTCCAGGGCAGCCGTCCACACTGTCATTACTGGCCTGATGGTTGCACCTGTGTCTTCTGTTAATTTCAGGAGGACGGATGTGTATTTTAGCATGTTAGCCCTCCCTCCTCCCCTGCTTGAGTCCTGCCTTCCGTACTCCATCCTCACCCATCTGCCCATTCATAAACTCAGCCACTCTGCATCTCCTCTTTGCCAGACATTGGGCTGCACACGGAACACAGTGTGAGCAAATTGCGTTTCCTTTCTTCCCAGCACAATGAGAGAGAAGGACAAATAAAGTCAGTTATATCCAGTGCTGTAAGAGAAGGGGAGTTCATCCTAGCACTTCAGTGAGTTGGGCACGGGCAGGTAGGTGGCTGTTAGGATAGGGTGAGTTCTGAGGGAAGAGTGAATCAGGAGGGGATAATTTAAGGAGAGGAAATGACACGCATAAAGCAAATTGTCGAAACCTTAGTTGTGACATGATTTGCGGTATGCATACCATGTTATCTTTAGGGAAAGGGTTGGTTGATTTATCATCGGTGCCTGTTTAATCCTGTTTTCCCATGACCTACGACTTTTTTTTTCCTTTGTGCAAGTAGAACATAGAAAGTCTATGTTCTAGGCTTGTTGGGTTATAGACAGGGAGGACAGGTTTTTATGGGGCAGGTGTTAAGAAGGGACGGAAATAAAGAAATGTAGAAGAGAGGTGAAAATAACTAACTTGTATGTGAGGAGTGACGGGCAGGGAAACTAAAATCTATACCTTTTTAAAAGGCAAGAGATGGAGATCTTACAAGTTTGGAGCCTCACCACTAGGTGGCGAGATCTGCTCTGGACAGCTTGGTGGTTTCCAGCCTGTGGGAAGTAAGTGTACCTTTTTGGTTTGAAATAGTACTGTTGGGAGATTCAGTTAGGAAAGGAGGTGGAGATAAAATGATCAGAAGTCTTTAATACAAGTCTAAGAAGAATATACTCAATCAGCAGGCTAAGGGGAAACACGGAGTATTTTCAAACTAGGGACTAATATTGCAAAGAAGTTTTGATGAGATTAATCTGATCGTGGTAGATGGGCCAAATAGTGGGGGGAGGGGGTTAGAATTCAGGAATACTGCTTTGAAAGCTGTCAAATGCTGTGCCTGAGCAAATACAAATAGGAACTAGATGACAGCAGAAATGGAAAGGGAATACTTTTCAGAAATTGAGAGTAAAAATTGCCCACACTCTCAATAACTTTAGATACGGAGGTTTGGTAGTCCGAAATAAAAGATCAGTGTATGGATGAGTGTGAGAGGGAAGTGGTAGGGGAGGTTGGGGAGGAGAGAAGGATCTCTCTGGAGGGTTGGAGGCTGTAAAGATTTTAGTATCATCTCTAGTTTTTCAAATAAAGAAATGGAATCCAATCATGAGGTAACTTCCACGAATTCACACAATTGACTTAGGGACAAAAGTATGCCTGCCCAGTCCCTTCTTTCTTAATTGGTTTCTTAGGTCGCAAGCCTGAGTGATTTGGGAAGCAGTGAACCTGTTCAGTGGTCGGAGATGCACAGTAGGATAATACAGTGGAATGGCTGGCATGTGGTGGGGGGAGCTGGGGAAAGGCTGTGGGGCAGGTCTGATGGCATCTCAGGAGGCGTGTTCCCTCACTTGGGGGAGGGTAAGGCTGGAATGTGGGATTCCGAAGTGCTCCCGTACGATTGAAGAGAATCCGGAAAACTTAGTGTCATTCATCCTTTACGTGTTATGGATTGACCAGGATTTAGGCAGTCTGTGACAAGTAAAGGACACAAGGACCTTGTGAGTGGTGTCACAGGTGACATTGATTCAGGGAGGGCTGAGAAAAAGTCCTCTGATGTGACACTGACTTGTGACACCAGAAGAAGCTGTGTCTGTTGCCAGGATGGATGTGAGTTCTTATAGAGCAGTTGATGGAGACGAAACTCAGGGTAGCCCTGAGCAAGTACTTTCTTAGAAGTCTCTGCCTGTACGGGAGAGAGAAACGTAGGGTGTGAGTTTGAAGGAGATGAAGCTTTGAATGCAGTTTATTTTTAAGTAGAGACAAATGTGTGTGTGCTTTGTAGGTCCTGCAGAAAGGGCCGGTCACGGGATGTTTGAGAGGGAGTGATACTTCAGGGAAGAGCTGCAGAAGAGGCAGCATTTTATGGCATCATGAGCCGCTTTATTTGTAGCTCGGCTGGGTCCCATGTCTTCTGAAAGGTGCGAAGAAGAGCAAATAGGGGAAAAGAGCATTTTAAGGAGAGGAAGAAGAGGGACTTTCTACATGATGACTTTTCTTTCTCTTTCCTTTCTTCTTCTTCCTTTTTTTTTTTAACAGGGAACCTTCACCTTCCTGATCCATTGTTTAGTGAAGTATCTGCATGTGTACCTAAACATAACCATCCTCATAATTTGGCCAGTAGTAAAGCTTTACTAATTTGGGAGTGGAGGAAGTGGCTGGGGTTATTTAATGGCTACTCTGCCAAAATGACATTTAAGTGATATCTGTTTGCAGAGAAAAAGTACATTAGGTGCGCTGATCTTACATCACACGAGGTAAACTGTGTTTATGGAACTTCTGGGTGAGCGACGATTGCCCTAGAGCATGGGTGAGCAGAAAGGGGTTGGAGGGTGAGTAATAAGTAATGGTCATGTCTGGTCTGTAAAATGAGGAGAGAAGAGCGAGTGTCCCATGGGTCGTAGGCCCAGCCAGAAGTGTGTACACATCCCTTGTTCTTCTTGTCTTTATGTCACAATAGCACAAAACAACCAGAGACAGCCCTTTTAAGATGCCCACAGATGTGTTTCATAGGTTCATATACCAGGTAAATTACATAGCAGATTTTATATGGAGGCTGCTTAAAAACGAGGAACTCTCCAACCCTCTGCAGGTTTTTAAGTGCTAGGAAAGAGTTACAGCGTGCTGAGGGGAGACGTTTGGAGTTCCCACTGCCCTGTTTTGGTTTGAAGACTGCTCTGAGTTAAATGGGAATGATTGTTGATCCTTGAAGGCCATGCTTAAATCAAGTTGGTGTCGGAGTGATCAGACCCAGCGTGGTCCCCGTCAGAATTAACAACAGGAGCGGTTAGTTCTGGGAGGCTCCCCAAGCCTCGGGCTGCGTTTCAGTCTGGGTTCCCAGCTGGCCCCTCCGCCCCTGTTTTTACTGACAGATGTCTGAACCTGGTGTAGAAAGATTTGCTATCCACCGAGACAATAAAGAAGAGCCACCCATTTAAGTTTTCGGTGTAACAGTAAAAACTTTTAAGTACTGCTCATGGCTGTTATAATTTATTAGGAAAATGACTTTTTTCCATTTTGTAAATGTTATCTGGAAGCTGTGAGTGAGTAATACCTGAATGACAAACAGGCTTTCTTAGTAAGATACAATCTCTCACTCTCTCTCTCTCTCTCTCTCGACTTCTGTTGATGTTAGAGACCATTAAACATTTAATATACAATATTTTTAAAACACAAGAGTCATTTACATTTCATACTGGCTTTTTTGTGACATCTTTGTTCGAAAATGTGGTTATCTTCCCTGCAGTTTAAATATCTTCAAAAATGCTTTTAAAATGTGGCACTATTCAAACTGAACATTAAGCTCTGAATTTCAGTAATAAGTTCAACTCTAGTGACTGCTCTCACTGCTGCTGATACAAAATGGGAGCATGTGGGAGGGCATGCCGAGGGAGAGCACAGCATTCTGACTGTGAGTGTTGTGTGTTTTTATCATCATAGGTAGAATTGATACTGTTTACTCTTTGCCTTTGCATGGAGGGCTGATGGCGTGGGAGCTCTAAATAATGCATTCACAACATTTAGTAGATTTTATGCATCTGTGATGCTGTGTCCCACCTGGTCCTGTCTCGGAAGCTTATGCAACGTTTCTGAATCTTCAGCTTTCGATCTAAATATATGCATTCATGCAGTTTTGTTCTCAGCACTCGGGCTGTGTTCTGTTTTGTGAAGAATGCGCAGTCATAGTAATTGACTTGGAACGCTTTATGTGAAGGTCTCCCTAATGAAGAAATATGACCATGTTAATATCTGATTTCTACTAGAAAAATTATTTTTCTCTCTTATTTATGGATTTTCAGAAATCTATACTAAAGATATTTCAACTTTGGACCTGAGGCTCTTTTCTCTACAGGCTGAACTAAATAAACATTCTTGGTTTTCACTTTGCAAAATGCACAGAAGAAATCCTAAATTACTCTGAGCTGAAGTAGTATGATCACCTTCTAAATATCAGAGTGTAGCCTTTGGCTAAAATCATTTCTGGAGTTTAATTTTCATCAGCATGAACTCTTGGTAATGTACTTTTCAGTAGAAATGGTATTCGTATCTCCCCCCACCCCCCCCCCACTTCAGCTTTACTGTTTGTAAAGCTACTGCTTTTTTATCATACATTTCATAGTGGGATCTGAGTCTATGATTCTAGGTTACGTTACTGAAGGTTAACAACACCTCCTAAAAAGTGGATTTTTTCTTTTGTTTTTAAAACATTTATTTATTTTGAGAGAGTAGGAGAGAGAGAGAACAAGAGTGAGCAAGGGGAGGGGCAGAGAGAGAGGGAGAGAGAGAATCTCAAGCAGGCTCCATGCTATTAATGCAGAGCCCTGCGTGGGACCCTATCTCACAAACTGTGAGATCATGACTGAAGCCAAAATTGAGTTGGACACTTAACCAACTGAGCCACCCAGGCGCCCCGTGGATTTTTTTTTGTTTTCTTATTAAAAAGATTGCCCTTAGTAATTGATCCCGATCAGAGTGGCATTCTGTTAGCCTGGTTTGCAGGGTAAATTCCAGGCTTTGAAAGGTGTCTGTTGAGGGTGGTCCAGCAGGGGTGATCCAGCTTCACGTTTTGCCTTAGAAGAGCCAGCGGGTGGGGTTGAGATAGGTGATCAGGTGTGGAGGATGCAGCTCGAAGAGCAGGGTGGCGGCGGCAGAGCCTGTGGCCCTGCCGCGAGGCCGAGACGCGCTGGGGAGGGAACAGTTAAAGTGATGTGACGTGTTGGGCCTTTTCCGTGCGTGGGGTTGCGAGGGTCGGGGGTGTCCAGGACCGCCCCGCAGTGTGTGCAGCAGCATGGTCCCGGCCAGTATGTATTCGTCATCGCCAAGTTCTAATGTGAGGCTTCAGACGTTCAGAAAGCTTGATGGGCCCATCCTGTCTTTACACCACTGTTTCTTAATTCTGTGTCGGTGACTGACTGCTGTCTGGTCACCTGTGCTGGTTCTCCTCTTCTTCCCTCCATCCAAATATCGGGTGGGGGGCATCAGGGCTCTGTGCTTGGTTTTTTCTTCTCTAGCTGTGCTCTGTCCCTGGAGGATCTCCTTCAGTTCTGTGGTTTAAGTAGCGTGCTCTGGATATTCAGGCAACTCTCACATTTATGTCTCCAGGCCGGACCTCTCCCACACGCCTCCCTGCCCCCTCAGAATCATTACTTCGGTGACAGTGGGCATTTCCACCCTAACTTTCCAGAACTCTTCATCTTAGTCCCTTGATCCTGTTCCTCTCTAGTTTATTAGTTGTGGCGAGTGCTCCATAATAATGGGAGACGTTATACCAGGGGAGACTATCTTCATAACTTTTCAGTAAATCTAAAATGATTCTAAAGTTTAAAATTTATATTAAAAAAATCTCCCTTAGTGCTCTCTCCCCATTACCCACTGTGCTCCAGCCACAGTGGTCTCTGTTATTTCTCTAACTAGCACCTCTGTACATGATTCTGAGCCCCCAGGGAACATTGGAAACTTTTTTGGGGGGGAGAGGGTGGGGGAGGGAGTATAGAAGTGAGATGGAGGAGCTACAATAGGCTTTGAGTTGATAGAGACCAGGATGACACCGGACATCCTAAAATGCACTCTGGGCCCTTTGAATTGATGCACGTATATATGTATGTATTTATTTTTGAGAAAGAGAGTAAGGGGGAGAGGCGGAGAGATAGCAAGACGGAAGATCCCAAGCAGGCTCTGTGCTCACAGCAGAGACCCTGATGTGGGACTGGAACCCATGAATCTTGAGATCTTGACTTGAGCAGAACTCAAGAGATGCATGCCTAACCCACTGAGCCACCCAGGCGCTCCCTGGGCCTTTTGAATTTAGCTTTCTCTTTTCCCTCAGGTTCCTGACCACAGTCTCTTGCCTCTTTATTTTTCTCCTAAGTGCCTACTCAGCAGCATGTGATATACTCTTTGCTTGTTTCTCACCAGAAAATAGGTCTTCCTTGAGGATTTGTTGCTCGTTTGGCTCATTTTTGTATCCCCAATGTGTAGAACTATTCCTAGCACATAACATTAAATATTCATTGAATGAGTCCAATAATTGATGAAAGGAGTGAATGATTGAGACAGATGACCAACACCTATGCTAAAATATTCAGATGGAATGCTGGAAATCAAGCATGAACCTTCATCCAGCTGCCTGTTCTCCACAAATCACCACTGTTGACAGTTGATTTTTTTTTTTTTAATTTGTCCAGAATGTTTCTGTCAATTTTCACACATTCATGTACTGGGCAAACAATTCATCTCCCTCCCCCCCTTTTATTTACAAACATATATGGGATCAGTTTAATTTTTCTGTTTAACAAATCTGGACGTCTCTATGTAGCAGCGTATAGAGTGCTGTCTTATTCTTTTTATTGGCTGCATAATATTTTTGATGTAGAATTAAGCAAACATATTTTAAATGTTTACAACAGAATCCTGGCATAATACTTTGTTGTAGAGCGGATAGCAGTAACAGGTCTTCTGAAATCAAAAACCATGCTTGTTGCACAGGAGCTCTTTAAGTGTTATTTAAAGCATTTTCTCTCTGTAGATCCTAGTTTGTAAATGCCTCAGGATCAGGAAATAGTCTTTAGTTCCATACACCTTACACAGTCTGTCCTGAAGTAGGTTCCCAATACCCGCAGGTTGAATTGAAGTCTTCCCTGGTTTTGATAACGTAGCTGGGTCATTATATCATTCAGATTTCCCTGAATATTAGAACTGTTGGCCACATCGTTTTGGGAGAAAACTGTTCTCTTATTTTGTTGAAATGCTTACTGCTCTCCTGGAGGCCAGAAGTCTTTATAGACTCCTGACCTGAGGTGCCGAGGAGATGGAGTGATGGCTAAGGCACAAGTTAGGGGGCCCCCCTGGAAAATGACTCAGTATCAGTTATCAGTATCAGTATCAGTTGTGCACGTGAGGGCTTTTCTTTTTTTCGCAAATGAAATGACTGACAGAGCACAGCTAAGATACTGTAAATTAATGCTGCCTTGCGAGTCCCCACCGGCCCTTAAACCAGCCCTCCAATCTGTAGCTGCTTTCACCTTTGGGTGGGGCTCCCATTCTGTGAGTATTCGTTTGAGGGTGCAGTGCTATCCTCATGAGAGTGCTGGGGTGTTTTGTGAGGCTCCATTGATACGCAAGGTGAATTTGTTGGCATTTAGGGGAGCAGTTGGTCTGAAAGTAATTGTCTTGCTCACCTGGCAGGTCAGCCCAGCGGACTGAACCCTTGCTCAAATGCCCCCTTGCCTTGCCCTTTCCCCTCTGACCTTCCCGCTGGGCCGACTACCTTGTTGCCTTGTTGGGTCTCTCTCCGTGTGTCAGCTTGGATGCTGTAGCTGTGGGGGGTGTGTGTGTGTGTGTTATGTTTGGTTGTGAACACTGGTTGATGACTGCAGTGGTGATAAAACGTTGATGTGGTCGGTAAGATGGGCTTTGCTGATGTAGGAAAACTTCTGTTTCACATTGGGCTGCTGGCTTCCCATTTGTAAGTGGGCTCTCTTGACTCGTGTTGGTTTAGAAGTGACTTCAGTATCAAAATGATATAATGATTCTGTAGTTATTTTAATACCTTTAATTAGTTACAGAATGCTAAGTGAGACAGTAAACCCTTAACATTTTGTAAGAAGTCAACTAAATTATTCTTCTAAAGGAATAGTTTCCGGATAACGTTGAGATGGATTACCCCGTGTCATTATGGGAGGCCCTGAGACCAACTTCCAGGTTTCTGTTGATGCTCTAGATCAGTTCTTCAAAGCTTCCTGTGCTTGGGACACCGTAGTGGCATTAACTGTGAGCTTTGGGGCATTTCATTTATTGTATAGAAGTAAACCTAAACCCTGTTCCTTATCTCCCATTGTAACAGTTGGTTACATTTGCCTTAAAGAATCAGGTAGAACAATTCCACTTTGTTGTTACGTGTGGTTGGCAGGAGTCTTTCATCTGAAGCTCCTTCTGATTCTGGAGTCCTCAAAGTACGAGAAAAAGATTGTTCCTTAACTTGGTAATTCTAGACGTGTTAGAGGTATTGGTACGTGGAAGACAGAAAAAAAAAATCTGAAGACTATTGCACATATTCATATTTCATACAGGTGTACGATACCTTATTAAAGTGTAAAGCCTAAAACTCCCCAAACCAGTTTACTTTGCCTTGTTCGTTTCATTTCTTCAAGGTCACAGTCCTTATTTCCTTCTTGTGTTGTAGGCTCCTGAGCATTAAGCGATGGGGAGACCCCTGGCCTTGCTCCTCCTCCTGCTCCTCCAGCACTTTGGAGACGGTGACGGAAGCCAGACAGCTGAGCAGACTCCTCTCCAGTTCACACATTTCCAGTACAATGTCACCGTGCACGAAAACTCTGCCGCTAAAACCTACGTGGGCCACCCCGTGAAGATGGGTATTCACCTCACGAATCCACTGTGGGAGTTAAGGTACAAAATTATCTCCGGGGACAACGAAAACCTTTTCAAAGCTGAAGAGTATGTTCTTGGAGACTTCTGCTTCATAAGAATAAGGACCAAAGGAGGAAATACAGCTATTCTTAATAGAGAAGTAAAAGACCATTACACATTGATAGTCAAAGCAGTTGAAAAGAACACTAATGCTGAAGCACGAGCACAGGTCAGGGTGCAAGTGCTGGATACAAATGACTTGAGGCCGCTGTTCTCTCCCACCTCATACAGTGTCTCGTTACCTGAAAACACGGCCATAAGGACCAGTATTGCCAGAGTCAGTGCCACAGATGCAGACATAGGAACCAACGGAGAGTTTTACTACAGTTTCAAAGACCGAACGGACGTGTTCGCTATTCACCCGACCAGTGGTGTGGTAGTTTTAACTGGCCGGCTCGATTATGCAGAGACCAAGCTCTATGAGATGGAAATTCTTGCCGTGGACCGTGGGATGAAGCTGTATGGTAGCAGTGGTATCAGCAGCATGGCCAAGCTGACGGTTCATGTGGAACAGGCCAACGGGTGTCCTCCTGTGATAACGGCAGTGACGCTCTCACCGTCAGAGCTAGACAAGGACCCAACATACGCGATCGTAACAGTGGATGACTGTGATCAGGGTCCCAATGGGGAAATAGCTTCCTTAAGCATTGTGGCAGGTGATCTCCTTCAGCAGTTTAGAACAGTGAGGTCCTCTCCAGGGAGTAAAGAATATAAAGTCAAGGCGGTTGGTGGCATTGATTGGGACAGTCATCCTTTTGGCTACAATCTGACACTACAGGCTAAAGACAAAGGAACCCCTCCCCAGTTCTCATCTGTGAAAGTAATTCATGTGACTTCTCCACAGTTCAAAGCTGGGCCAGTCAAGTTTGAAAAGGATGTTTATAGAGCAGAAGTCAGCGAATTCGCTCCTTCCAATACTCCTGTGGTCATGGTGAAAGCCACGCCTAGTTATTCTCATTTGAGGTATGTTTTCAAAAGTACCCCTGGGAAAGCTAAATTCAGTTTAAATCCAAACACTGGTCTCATTTCCATTTTAGAGCCAATCAAAAGACAGCAGGCATCCCATTTTGAATTTGAAGTTACAACAAGTGATAGAAGAGCCTCAACCAGAGTGGTGGTTAAAGTCTTAAGTGCAAACAGCAATCCCCCTGAGTTTACCCAGACCGCTTACAAAGCATCTTTTGATGAGAACGTGCCCATTGGTACGACGGTCCTGAGCGTGAGTGCCGTGGACCCCGACGAGGGGGAGAATGGGTACGTGACTTACAGTATTGCCAATTTAAACCACGTGCCGTTCGTCATTAACCATTTCACTGGTGCCGTGAGTACTTCAGAAAACCTGGACTATGAGCTGATGCCTCGGGTTTATACTCTGAGGATTCGAGCGTCAGACTGGGGCTTGCCATACCGCCGGGAAGTTGAAGTTCTCGCCACGGTGACCCTCAATAACTTGAATGACAACACACCCTTGTTTGAGAAAATCAATTGTGAAGGAACAATCCCCAGGGATCTAGGCGTGGGGGAGCAAATAACTACTGTTTCTGCGATTGATGCTGACGAACTTCAGTTGGTCCGGTACCAGATTGAAGCTGGAAATGAACTAGATTTGTTCAACCTGAACCCCAGCTCTGGGGTGTTGTCCCTAAAGCAGTCGCTACTGGATGGCTTAGGGACAAAGGTGTCATTTCACAGCCTGAGAATCACGGCCACAGATGGAGAGAATTTTGCCACACCGTTATACATCAACATAACTGTGGCTGCTAGTCGCAAGCCGGTACACTTGCAGTGCGAAGAGACAGGCGTCGCCAAGATGCTGGCGGAGAAACTCCTGCAGGCAAATAAATTACACAACCAGGGAGAGCTCGAGGACGTTTTCTTTGATTCCCACTCTGTCAATGCGCATGCACCACAGTTCAGAAATACTCTCCCTAGTAGTGTTGAGGTAAAGGAAAACCATCCAGTGGGTGCTGGCATAATTTTCATGAATGCTACTGACCTTGACACTGGCTTCAATGGAAAACTGGTCTATGCCATTTCTGGAGGAAATGAGGATAGTTGCTTTGTAATTGACATGGAAACTGGAATGCTAAAAATTTTATCCCCGCTTGACCGTGAAACAACAGACAAGTACACCCTGAATGTTACAGTGTCTGACCTTGGTATACCGCAGAAGGCCGCGTGGCATCTTGTAGACATCAGAGTTCTGGACGCCAATGATAATGCCCCGGAGTTTTTACAGGAGAGCTATTTTGTTGAAGTGAGTGAAGACAAAGAGATGGATAGTGAAATCATCCAGGTTGAAGCCACAGATAAAGATTTAGGGCCGAATGGACATGTGACTTATTCTATTCTCACAGACACGGATAAATTTTCCATCGACAGCATGACTGGAGTTGTCAAAATTGTGTCCCCTTTGGATCGTGAAGTACAGCATGTGCATTACTTAAAGATTGAAGCCAGGGATCAAGCCAGGGAAGAACCCCAGTTGCTTTCCACTGTTCTTTTGAAAGTATCATTAGAGGATGTTAATGACAACCCACCTAGGTTCATTCCACCTAATTACCGTGTGAAAGTTCGAGAGGACCTTCCGGAAGGAACCATAATCATGTGGTTAGAGGCCCATGATCCTGATTTAGGTCAGTCTAGTCAAGTGAGATACAGTCTGCTAGACCACGGAGAAGGACACTTTGATGTGGATAAACTCAGCGGAGCCGTCAGAATTGTCCAGCAGTTGGACTTTGAGAAGAAGCAAGTGTATAATCTCACTGTGAGGGCCAAAGACAAAGGGAAGCCGGTTTCTCTGTCTTCTACTTGCTATGTTGAAGTTGAGGTCATTGATGTGAATGAGAACTTACACCCACCAGTGTTTTCCAGCTTTGTGGAGAAGGGCGTAGTGAAGGAAGATGTCCCTCTTGGTTCCTCAGTAATGACAGTATCTGCTCACGATGAGGACACAGGAAGAGACGGGGAGATCCGCTATTCCATAAGAGATGGTTCTGGTGTGGGTGTTTTCAAAATAGATGAAGAAACAGGTAAATACACTATTGCTCTCCTGGTTTGCTCTCCCCTCCCAGTTTCCCTAAACTAAGTATCTGGCCTGTGCTAGCTTCTTTACGGTTCCCTATTGGCCTCCTTTGGGGCTCTACACGGAAGTGCACGTGCATGCCTTTTGTCCTCTCGGAGGTATCCCCGGGTGCAGGAAGTTGTGAGTACCGAACCAAAGGAACTTGAATGATGTGGCCTACAGTAAGTAAGAAAACAGGAGAAAGTTGAAATCTTTACCACGGGTCCTGATCCGTAAGTTTGTGCTCTGCTTTATCAGAAGCATCATTGTGGTTTTGCTCTAACTTTGAGACACTGTTCCAGAGCTGTTAAAACGCATACGTTTGCAGACTTAGAACAGCCACTGCCTCTACCTAGCCTGATTCTCAGAGATGATTGCTCACCTGCAAATTGTGCAGTGCACGGAGAGAATACTCTGCTAAAACTTCCTTCATGTCTGCTTTCCTTAGCACCTCTTCCAAGTTTTGTTTGAGAGGCAGATGTAGGGGAGTACAGTGTTGAATTATAGGGACTTGGCTCTTTGAGTTGTTAATTGGGTGATCTTGGACAAGTTAATTATCTTACTGAAACTGACTTCCTCTGTGTGATGGGGAAGCTCAAAATGGCTGCAAGATTTATGCGAGGATAGAGTGCAATAGCATGGGAAGGCTGCCCAGCACGTGTTAGTCTGTTAATGTCTTCAAAATGGTAAGAAGGCTTTGTTAGGATACTCTTCCACCTGGAGTAAGAGCCTAAAACCAGATCATCCAGGACAGCCAGTGGATGATGCTATAGTCTGTATTGCTCTGTGCTTCGTGCATATCTCTAAGTTAGCTGCTCTTCTTAGATACTACAGTTTCATGTCCATGTCCCCTGATGGAGTGTGTGAGCCTCTAAGGGCTGCCGTAGCAAAGGACACAGACTGGGTGGTTTCAGCCACAGACATTGATGTGTTCACAATTCTGGAGGCCAGAAGTCAAGGTTGGAGGTGTTGGCAATGGTAGGTTTTTTTCTGAGTCCTTTCTCCTTGGCTTGTAGATGCCTGTCTTCTCTCTGTGTTTTCACACCATCTTCTCTGTGAATGTCTGTGTCCTAACCTCTTTTTATATTTATCACTCATATTGGATTAGGGACCATCCTGATGACCTCAATTTATTTATCTCCAAGTCAGTCGTATTCTGAGGTATTGGGGATTAGGGCTTGAGTGTATGGATTTTGGGGGACATAGTTTAACCAAAAACCACCTTTCAGGACAGGCTTTTATTTAGCTCAAGCATTTTTTTGTCCTCAGCCCTAGCAAGAAGTACTGGGTATAGTACTAGACGTACAGAAGCTGCTCATTAATTGTTAACAGAATGAACAAGCAAATGAATGATTATTTTGATGAGTGTCACATTATTAAAATGAATGTCCTGCCTTCTGGGAATGGTAGTGGAATTAGAAGGAAACTGGGTAATCACGGGGTTCGATAAACTGTCATAAATGGGGGTTCAGTTCATTTTTTAATCTCATTGATACCTCTTTTGTGAATATATCCATTCTAAAAAACATGTTTTTCTTATTACACTGAAATTTTAAGTTTATATTCAGAATGCTACAAATAAATTATTTAATACCCACCCCACAAACCAGGCCTACATCTAATGTGTATAAAGTACAAGAAACAATTATTGTCCTGGAAAAAGTTACTTTAGAGGGTGTCCTATTTTTAATGTACTTTTGTTTATTCCGGGGATTCTTTTTGTAAATAAGTTGTTTACCACTAGCGTGTGTTGGGTGTATCCATTCCTCTAAAATACCAGATTTTTTTAATTATGAAATTTTTCATTAGTTTCTAGATCTTACAAATTTTTTATTTTTTAATTCCAGTATATTTACACAATAAAATACCATATTTTTATTTTATTTTTACATCATGCTGGCATTTAGAATCTTTAATCCAATTTCATCAAAGATTACCAGCCACATGCCATGATTAGCTGTCTATAAACAACTTTGCTTTCTGTGTACAAATCTGTGTCCATGAAATAAAAACTGAAACCATATACTGGGCGAAGAACTCTATTAACCTTGTTTCAGACTTCATTCTGAGGCTTCTTGAGCTTAATTAGCTGCAAAGAATGAATTGTGTCTAAGCAAAAATTGTAAAGAGCTGTGCTGTCCAAGGGGCTGGGGCTTAAAAATATTAGAGATCTAGGTTTTTTCAGACCCATGAACAACATTTTGAAAAGCAGTCATAATATAAAATAGCCCCCAGCACCCCCCCCCCCAACTTTGGCAATATCTGTCTTCCTCAGACGTTGCCTCAGTTCAATTGGCTTCATTCTTAGAAGCTTCATCAACATTTTGCACAGGATCTGGAACTCCATCATCCTCTTTCTGCCCGGTAGCAAGTGGTGCTTGTCCATCCATGGATTGTGTGGGCAGAGCTGTGGCTGGTGGTCTTGAACTAGTCAGACAGTTCACCCCACGTTGGTTCAAGATCCTGGGTAGCGAGCGCTTCTGTGGGCTGCTTGGTCTGTGATGGGGAAAGGGTTCGCTGCCCGGATGCCTGCACTTGAGTGCTGTGGAAGTGGATCCCGGCTCCTTGGTTTGTGAACTTACTTCCCTCTTCCCTGCCAGAGATCTTGCGGACCCCTGACTGCTTTAAGGAGAACTGAGGTTTCTATCAGCTGCCATTGCCAAGCTGTGAACCACTGTCTGCCTTCCGGGGAGTGGTTCCTTCCGCCCCACTGCGCATGTGAGCTCGCGGTGTGACATTTTCTCCTGCTTCCTGATAGTGCCTTTTCATTTTGTCAGAGTAGAAATGGAGCACACGGCGTTGACACTCGGGGTCTCAGGCAGACCCGCCGAGATGAAGCGCACACCCCTGGGATGCAAGGTGGCAGCCAGAGCCAGATTGTTAAATAATAGTTTACCGACTGCTGTTGGTTGTGCTGTTCTAGTCGTTCATCTTTTATCTGTAGATACATATGTGTATATCCAGCCATACTCCAGTATTCAGATAGTCAGGTACATGGTGTCAACATGAAGAGTACCCCAAATTTTTTTTTTTAAATGTTTTATTTATTTCTAGGAGAGAGAGAGAGAGACAGCGTGAGCAGGGGGGGGTCAGAGAGAGAAGGAGTCACAGACTCTGAAACAGGCTCCAGGCTCTGAGCTGGCAGTCAGCACAGAGCCTGATGCGGGGCTCGAACCCACGAACCGCAAGATCACGACCTAAGCGAAAGTCGGACGCTCAACCAACTGAGCCACCCAGGCACCCCTAAGAGTACCCAAAATTTAAGAACTGAACCCAAAACAATGAATATGTTTGTGCATTTCCTAAGGACAGTTGTTCCTACTTTTTTTTTTTTAACTTTTCTAAAATAGCTTTTGAAAGACTATAAAAAGTTGTTACAAGTTAAAGTTGAGACAAAAAATAGAACCCAAATCTTAATTTACATGCCCTCAAGTCTTAAATTATATGAGCACTGCCTTTTGGGGTTTTCTTTCACGTGAAAAGAGTATTTTTATTGTTGCTTTTAAAAGACTCATTTAGAAACTGGGTTTTGTTTTGTTTCGTTTTTTTGCTTTTAAAAGTAAGAGATCGGGATATTCTTACTACCAAGAAAGAGAAAAGGAAACCACCAACCAAACAAGGCAGAGTTCTGAAACTTAGAGTCGTTTTCAGAGCTGAATGGGCAGTGGCAGTGCTAGACTTCTCCGGTGGTAACTCAGTGGGGGGGCCAGGGGATGAATTGGGACTGTGGGCAGTGGGGTTGGTAAGTGTGTAAGAAACTTGTGCATCTGTGTAAATGCTGAGATTAGAAAGTGAGAGGAAAGTTGGAAATTTATCAGTCATCTGTTCTGTAGTCCTTGGCTTTACAGAAAAAAATATTTAATGTACAGTAGATTAATGTTTCTGTGTTTTTTGGAAATGAATCAAAGTGATATAGTAGTATTTACACATTGGCCTGGTGTACATTACGAGATGTGCTTTTGGCAGTAGAATTATCAGCCCAAGTTATTGTAGAGAATCCTGGCAAGACCGTTGGTATCACAGTGTAGAATTCCTTCGGGAAAAGTCAATATGTTTTTGCAGTAAAAATTCTTAAATTAGGTATGTTCCTTCTTTATTTGGGGTTTGTCTAACTAATTCCCAGTGCAGGTCGAGAGTATGGAGCGGTGCCTTTCAGAAGAAGAAAAGTAGGGGCAGTTTGGGAACACAAGTGAGGACTCCATAGAACACGACCCTAGTAACACTCAGTGTGAGCTGGAGATGGCCTGGCTCGGTCAGGTTTAATAGCACCTTCTAGAACTCCAGACGCTGTTTGTCGCCTGTTTCTGCCATGCTGTTACTTTTCTCTCCTTGTCACACTGGACTAGCTGACAAGGGCCTGTGTGGGACCAACAATTTGCCCCCTTCACTGTTGGCCTCCTGCCTTTGACTCCATCATAATGTTGGTGGGTTAATATCAATTAAATTTTTGTGGTATTTTACCTACTTAAGCATTGCCAGGTATGTGTATCATTTGTAGTCGTTTCATAGAGAACATAAATCAGCAATCTGAATTTCGTTGCTATTTTTATGATCCTTTTACTTAAAAAATCTGCTTAAATATGAAGCATTCCCTGAAAAGTAGGGGGTTTGTGTGTGTGTGTGTGTAACTAGAAATTCTATGAACTACCTAAAATATGTAGCCAGATGTATGTTCCCACCAGCTCTGCATTTTGTACATATTTTGCTAATTGGCTTTGCAGGGAGGTAACGTGTAATTGCGGTGTGGGGGTGATGGTCATTTGACTCATCTGATAATCTCTCACCGAATCACATGCTTTTCCTGGAGAGGCCGCTGGGTGTGGGTGAACTGTTCTGACACATCCATGCCCACTGATTGCTTGTCTGCTCCAGGTTTGGAAGGTTTACGTGAAAAATTATTTGGGAACTAGGTCGTCGTTAGAGAGCCAGTCTCCAGGGTTCTAATTAAGATGTACTCCCCACCTCCTCCCCGCCCGCTTTCATCTCCTTAAAAATCTACAGAGAAATGTTAGAGGAGGATCTCTGAAGTGTGTGTAATTTCACATTTAGGTTTTGATTTGTCCCCCATTCTCACTTCAAATATGTGCCTGGCTGCTTTGTTGTAAGCTTCAGAGTTGAGCAGAATAGAATCTGGAGAAGCCCTCTCGCACATTGATGGAATAAATTATAAATTCAGCTTAGTGTTCTTGGCTGAGACGGATGCATCAAAGTTAATTATTATTAGTTGAGCCTCAGTAAAGAGGTGCAGCTTTTTGTTAGTTTGGAAACTTAGGTAATGTCTAGAAAACTACTTGGCCAGGAGATTTTTTTTTTTTTTTTAATTGTTGGTTGTTGAGTCTGTTCCCCTCATGTATGTATTGTAATTGGGATGCCTTTAGGTGTGTTTTCCCTTCAGTCTGGAGTACTTTGGTTCAGTGTTTGGCTGTCAGAAAAAGGCGACCCAATAAGAGTGTTTCCCCCTTCCACTTCTGCGTACTTGGGGAGACCATGTTTTTCATTAAGATAAGAGCAAATTTCTAAATTTACTAATGCTGTGTTGCTCTTAGAATCCCACTTGTGGTTTCAGAATTGAAATTTACATGTGGATGAAAAGACTTGGGAAGAATTAGTATGGAAATACAGCTGGTGCAACGAGATAAATCGCCATTCATGAAAAATGGGAGGGGGAATAGGGACGACATTTTTCGTAAGAGAACATGGCTCCATTCTCATCATGGGGGAGTGGAATTGCATGGTTCCTGTAGTGGCCACTGGGGGACTGGCTCCTGGCCCTCCTCGTTTAGGGGACGTGGGATGAATGCGTTTGTGTAGTGGGACCGGAAGGGAATTCCAGTCAATCCAGGCTACCTTTATTGTTGACCTCAATAAGAGGGAAAGTGTTTCTGGGGTTTCTTTCTGATTTGGCAGAACTCTGGATATTTTAATTATTCAAGTTTAAAAGAAAACCTTTTCCCAACTCAAAGTAGGATGTCCTCTATACATACAGGGACCCATGTTTTTTCCGAGGGGCTGTGGCCTCCAGGGTTATGACCAGAGAGTCTGTAAGGGTGGCTGACAGCCGGGCAGCCGTTAGAGTGTGGTCAGCTGTGGTGGGACCTTGACCTCTACTGGAGCTGGGTCTGGAACTCCTGGCGCAGGAACTTGAAAAGAGCCTGGGGGGAGATTCCAGAAAGGAGTTCACCGATTTGCTGGTGAAGGGGGCTTTTGTGTTGGCATCTCCTGCCTTGACGCGGTCGCACCCACCGACCTGTTCTTACGTTTTGTTCTCTTCCCAGGAAACTTGAAGAGGAAAGAAACCAATTTCTGAGCCACAGTGAGATTGAGAATCAGGCCTTGGCAGAAATGACGTTATGATAATCTGCCCTTTTGTGCATGTGTGAATCTGTGTCAAGGCAGGGAGGGCATGGTGACTTCTCCTGGGGGCAGGATCCTCCCCTCAAACTGGAAGATGTTAAGGCAAAAACAGAATCTAATTACAAGTCCTAAGGAAGCTCTTTTTGTTTTAAGAGAAAACAGGATCCGCTTTTCTTTAGTTACACGTACGGTATTTAACAAGTTGCTGCTCTGTGTCCTGGCTGAGTAGTGGCTGGGGAGGAGCTGGGCTCAGATCCAGGCTGGTATTCTGTTGTGAAGCAGAATGTGGTGACGCCTTGCAGGGCCTCCATATGATCCTAAAAGACATTTAAGGGCCAGAACCTCGACAGGATAGAGTAGAAACAACTTAAAATATGGTCTCTTTAGCTCTGTGCTTTTCGTGATGATGACAGTAATGGTAAAGGACAGCAGTATAATAAACCACCGACTTGTGTTACCACCAGGTGCTGTTCTAAGCACTCTGTGTATATTCATTTATTTAATTGCCACAACGACCAGATAGATACTGTTATCCCCGTGTTATTGACGAGGGAAGGTTCACAGAGAAGCTAAGTAACGTGCCGAAGACCACTTGGGCACTAAGGGGGAGAACCGGGGGCCTGCGTATCCCAGCGCCACATCGCACAGCCTCTCACTCTTTGTAGAGCGATCTGGAGATGTTCTAATAAAGCCCATATGAAAACTACTGGTTGAATGGGATTCTGGGCTGAACTGGGCTGGAGGCTTGAATCCCAGATTTGGGGCTTGGTCTTGAAGAGGTTTTGAATCTAGCAGTCTTCTTCCATCATTTCTTCTCAAGATGGCATATTGGTCTTTAGGACATTGAAGAGAACAGGATTGTGGCGTTACATAGGGTGGCATTTAAGCAATTTAAGATTATTCCGATGAGGTCATGAGCAGTGGGGGGTTCATGCCGAGGCCAGTAGTGAGTGTCACTGTCGAGTGGAGGTGGACAGGTGTCTTATCTGAGCTTGCAGTTGTGAAGGTACAGTCTGCTCATAAAGGTTCTGCCGGGGCAAACTGTAGAGCATGTTAACTGGGACTCTCATCAGAACAGTGTCTTAGATGGCTGTTCGGGTCCTGTCCGACTTTTAAAAACACTTGAACTGCCTGAAGAGCTGAAGTTAGAGTCCACACGTCCCCCACCGAGCCCTGTTTCTGGTGGGCCCCGTTCTCTGGCCTTGTCCTCCTTGAGATCTTGGCTTCAGTGTCTGTCCTCACTGGCCATCTGGTTTGTGGCAGGAAAGCCAGTGAGCTTGTTCTCCTCCTCAGCCCTCTTGACAAGGAATCAGTTTTATGTTCTGAGTTGAGTGTTGATAACTTGATGGAGTGGCCTCTGTGTATAGAGATTTAAGGCTCAGTGAATATCTGGCCTGGTTTTTTTCCATATTGCCTGCCTTGCCCAATTATGAAAATTGAGTCGATTTTATTTTATTTTATTTTATTTTTAATTTTTATTTCTAGGAAAGAGAGAGACAGCGTGAGCAGGGGAGGGCCAGAGAGAGAGAGGGAGATACAGACTCTGAAACAGTCTCCAGGCTCTGAGCTGGCAGTCAGCACAGAGCCCGACGCAGGGCTCAAACCCACGAACCGCGAGATCATGACCCAAGCAAAAGTCAGACGCTTAACCGACTAAGCCACCCAGGCGCCCCATAAAATTGAGTCAATTTTAAAACTTTAGGTGTTTTTCCATTGTTGTGTATATATATGTATTTTAACCATTTAGTTCCTGTTTTGACTTTGTGGATTATTTTAATTTTTTTTAAAGATTTGTTTATTTTGATAGAGTGTGTACGCGGGCACAGTAGAGTGGCAGAGGGAGAGAGAGACAGTACAAGCAGGGGGGGGACACGGGGAGAAGGAGACAAAACCCGGAGCCCCTACAAGGGGCTCCATCTCACAAATTGTGCAATTGCCTGAGCTGAAATCAAGAGTCAGATGCTTAACCAGCTGAGCCACCCAGGTGCCCCCAACCAATATTCTCTTTTTATCACCAGGGAGCCTTTTCTTCTTTATCATCGTCCATATGTAATTATAGGTCACATTTATTGAAAGCTCAGTGTGAACTGGCTCTATTTTAAGCTCTTTTCATAAGTTGTCTCCCTAGATCGTCACAATAATTTGTGAATAAAATTAGATGGTAATATGCTATGTTCATGTAATGTCTGTATTTGAATTCTAAAGATATGACAAGTGGGGATTATGGTAGACATGGACCTCATGCCACTAAATTTTGAAATCTTCTGTGTGTTTTTTTTTTTTTTAATTAAGTGGTGTAATAGAAGTTAATATGGTTTGAAGTGTGGTGCTTTGAAGGTATTAGGGTAACACACAGCTGACTCTCAAAGCAGAGATGTTCCATCTCTCTTACATGAAGCCCAGGTTTTTTAGCCGAGTAGGCCCTTGTGTCCTCAGAGACTTCCCTCCCTCTCTGGCCTTACTCCGCCTCTCGGTTCCCAGCTCCCTTTCATCCTCGGTGCTTTAGGCAAATGGAGTCTGCGCTCCCCACCTTCTCTGCGCCATTGGCCATTGTTTCCTGTCTCCCTGCCTTTGGGTGACCTGTTGACCACTTACTAACCATCTGCATAATACATCTTTCATGACAAGTCTTCTCCCTCCTGTGGAGCTCATTCTTTTCTTCTGTGTACTTTTTCCTTTTTCTGTTGTACATGATTGTAAGTATCACTCTAATGTGAATGTTATTTACTTGTCCTTTTCTTCTGAATTGTCAGCTTCTTGTGTGGATAGATGCTAAATCTTTAACCACTAGATTCATAGAAGAGGCACTCAGCAAATATCGGTTAGGTTGGCCTTAATAAGTCATTGTTGCCTCTCTCGAAACAGGTAGTCTCTATTTCTTTGTTCTGCTAGCACTTTCTGTATGTTCCTGTGTTACGACTCAGGGTATTGTTTATCTCGGAACTCAAGGACAGAGCACAGTCTTAACTCATTTTCTAGCCTCTCCTAACCGCAGTGGCTGAAGTGGCCCCATGTAGCCCTTGTTTGCTCAACAAACAAGCTGATTGTAACATGTTAATAATGGTAGTGGTAAGGGTGAGTACAAGCTTTTCTTCTAGCACCTGTCTGCTTCTAGACTTCCGAAGCAGTGGTTCTTAATATTTTTGGTGTTTCAGAAGCTTTTGAGAATCTGTTGAAAGCTGTATATTCTGTCTTCAGAGACCGTGATTTGGTTCTAATACCAGGAGGCTTACGAAGAGCTGAACCTCTGTGTCCACGGACCCCTGGGTTTACATCTCTTTCTTCTAGAGGTTTCCAGGGCTGCCAGGCCCTTACCAGTTCTAAGGAGGACCAGTGATGATGACAGCGGTGACGGTGGTGGTGGTAGCGACAAGCATTTCAAAACTGCTTAGCAACCTGAACATTTTAACTATGCTTCTCTCAGAGTAAAAGGGTTCCTCTTTTTCTGCCCTTGTTTAAAGGGAGCATTAAACAACTTGACAGCCACAGGTGGAATACATGTATTTGTACCAAGATGTTCTGATCTGTGATTTACGGGCATTGATACTCCTGTCACATTTAGTCAGTTTTTTGTTTTGTTTTTTTTTTAACCTCTGGAGATGAGATTTTGTACACAGTGGCTCTGGAAGTCTTTCGTGAAGTAATGTTTTCTTTATCATAAGCTGAAGACTTCCTGTTAGTTGAAAGCAAGAACTGCTCTTTGGAAAATGACTTTAAAGTTAGATTAACTTTAAAATACATTAAAGCAGTCCCACCATACATTCTTAGTTAAAAGATTCTCTGTAATCCATCCGCTTTTAGTTCTAAATATTTCTATTTGCCTCTTCACTCTTTAAGCTGCTTGACATCAGACAGTCTCAGACATCTTTACTTCTCTTATGACCATGCTTGGCACACAGCTGGTATTTAGCAAATACTTAGTGATGTTCATCTTTTGATAAACCCAGTAAATGTTTGTCACATAATGGTGTTCTTTTGATGTCTTGCTCAGCTGAAGGTGTTTACATTTTTAATGAAAAAAAGATGAATTTACTTTGTAAATACCAAGTTAGTTTGTTGGGTGAAGACTCAGAATGGAAATCAGTTACTTTCAAAGGGTAGATACAAAGCTTTTTAAGGAAGTATTTTTGCCTAAAAGCGTGTTAACCTCATATAGAAGATGAAAGCTGATTTAGAAAAGCAGGGATGTGAATAATATCCGTATTTGGCTTTAATTAGCTCAGTGCTGTTGATTTTAGGAAGAAGTCAAACTGAGGATCATCACGTCTAAGGGATATAAAGTTTTATAATTTAAGGTTCATGATGTTTTCTAATGTGTGTTTTACATATAGTGTATGTCAAGAATGATTTTAACATATTAAAAAAATCTGCTCTTGTCATTTTGCTTTCACAGTGCAAGCCTGTGAGCTTAAGTGGGGACTTTGCTTTGTGTGGCCCCAGGTCCCTAGTGTCTAGAACTGTGCCTGGCATCTGGTAGGCACCAGCAAGTACTCCATGCATGAGTACAGCTTGAAATTGAGTTATGTTATTACAGAATGTTAAAAGCAAACCCATATCCAAGTAACTATGACTGGGAAAGACCTTTTAAATTTATGTTCTCCATTAGAATTTCTTCTCTGTATCCAGCGGAAGTGTGGTATGTGCCACAGGTCTGCCTGTCATTTTAATGCAGTTAAAACTGCTCTTCATTTAAAATGCCCTTGTTTCCGATACCTCTGAAGCAGCTAAAAATGAGAAAATTAGAACAGCGGCAGTAACAAAAACTTCAATAGCAGTGCAGTTTCCCATTGTTTATGTCTCGTTCTCTGTAGAAGCAACTTAATATGTCAAATGAAGTACTGGAGCCTAGAATTGGAAATCTTAGAGCCAGTGGCTTTCCAGGCGCATAATACTGGGTGGGGCGTAGCCATTTTCTTGGACTGCGGAGCGCTGCTATTGCCTGTCGTCCTCTGAACTGGAAAATACTACTTCTGTTTTAAGTATAAAAGATGGATATCCATTTACATCGTACATTATGTGACAGAAGTTTGAACTTTTGAAAAGGCTATGAGATTAGTAGGATCTATTTTTGTTAGCTTCATATAAGTACTTCTTGAGATTCAGAGAGTCTTTGAAACTCTCCATTTCCTGGATTAAATTGCACACCTATAGTTCTAACCTTTAAAAAAGCTGTTTGTGTGTATTGTAAATCTTAGGTGGTTTCTGTTGACGGGATGCTCGTTACTTATAAATGCTCTTTACTTGTTTTATACTTTATTTATTTTTGAGACAGAGTGTAAGCAGGGGAGGGGGCAGAGAGAGAGAGAGGGAGACAGAATCTGAAACAGGGTCCAGGCTCTGAACAGCTTGCACAGAACCCGATGTGGGGCTCGAACCCATGAACCACGAGATCATGACCTGAGCCAAAGTCGGAAGCTTTACCGACTGAGCCACCCAGTTGCCCCCAAGCCCTTCTTTTAAAGCCTAGTTGAATTAAGGGAAATTCATTGATGAGACCATATTAAGGAGAATGAAGTATGCAAAAACTAAAATATTTTTCAAACTCAAGTGGCTGCATCTAAATAACAGATTTCTAAAAGCTCTTGCTTGTTCTTTGTCTACTTCTGTCCCCTGAGTGCCTAACCCTACCAACTTTTCATCCATGGTCAGTTAATTTTGTTTTCCTAATTTATAAATAACTCCTTAGGATGATGGAAAGGAAGGTCTGAAGACATTCGCAGAAGTTTTCTCTGCGTATTTGGGTGGACATGTGCTCAGAGGGGGCACATTGGGCACCTGGGAGCAGGTGAGAGTCACAGAAACGAGGAGACGATGGCCAGGCTCAGTTAGATTTGGTGGGAGAGAGGGGAAGATGGGATGGAGTAGATGCAGACACAGGCAAAGCTGATTGGAGCTTCTGTTATATGTGGGCTGATACCAATATTGTGAAACAGATTATAGAGAATTGTGTTACTTTGCCTTTCGTTGGGAAATTAATCACCCTAAAATTTGGTGGCTTTAAAACAGCCACTGTTTATTTAGGTCACAGTTCAGTCGGTTGGCAATTTGGGCTGGAACCCCTTCCCCCCACCACCACCCAGGCCCCCCTGGGTGTGTGTCCTTTGCTAGTTTCAGCTGGGCTTGCTCCTGTGAGGTCAGTTGCTGGTCAGCTTGGTGGTGTGGCTCCTGGGAGTTGGCTGGGTATTGGCTGGGGGCACAGGCTTCTAAGCCCTTCATTCAGCAGGCTCGCCGGGCCGTCAGGGTTCCTAGCTCTCCAGGAGAGTGGTAGCCGGATCTCATGGCCTAGGCTCAGACTCCTACCTACTCACTTCTCCGGTCTATTGGCTGAGCAAGCTGGTGCACCAGTTAGGAAGATAGGCTGCGCCTCTTGATGGGAGGAGTTGCAAAATACTGGGTTCAGTTTTCAATCTACTGCAGACACACTTTATCTGATTTTTTCCCCTTTGATGTGGACACTCCTTTTGGATGTTAAATGTGAACAAGAATTTAAAGGCTTTTGAAAGTTGCGCAAGTATTTATGGCATCTTAAGTTTCTGTCACAGTCAGCTATATACTTCAGGGTTTTGATATTGTTAAAACATTTAGTAGTGGTAGTAAAATATATCTTTGAATCATTTTTTAAAATATTTCCATTTAAGCTAGAACTTTAAGAGATCAGGAGTATCGCCTAAAGTCTAAAGATGCTAAAGTGCTAGTCCTCTGTTGCTTCACTCTTTGAGTATCTACCACAAGGATTTCTTAAATTGCTTGCTCCCAAGGGGCTTTGAGAATCCCAGGTTTTGCACAGCATTTTAAAATGCCAAAGGAAGAGACTGGTGAGTAGTAAAAGGCAGCAAGGAGTTCTCCACAAGAGCCTTTTGCCTGCAGATACTATTTTTGCTTATTAGTGCCACCTTTCTTATTAACTGTTTTGTCATAAATTATTTCATTCATTTAGTGCTTTCCTTTGAAGGAGGAAAGACTTGGGGGAAATTGAGAAGTAGGTGGAAGATGTGGGGGACAGGAAAGTCCACAGCAGAATAGAGTGAGAATACCAGAGGGTTGCTTTGGTGTCTTTTGGCTTCATACACATCCCTGTGCTTAGTTGCAGCTTAAATGGCAGTGTCTTAAAAATACCTTAAAAATGTACCTTAGTGCCGCTTACTATTATACTAAATTTGGCTTGTATGAGATTTGTTATGGAACATGTTTGCAACAGAGTGAATAGGAAAATGCTCCATGATGAGAAATCACAGGATTTGAAACAGAAACTCCTAATGTACTGACTCACTTAAATATTCTGATGTTTCTGTCTGGAAATTTTGGGTAGTTAGTGTCTTTAAACACCTTGATCTGTATGTGGACTCCTTGACCTATCTTTAACGGGGTTCTTTAAGAGAAGATATAATAAGACCTCAGTTAGAATTCTTTATCTCAAAAACATTAGAAAAACAAGCAAGTAAAATAATGGCCAGAGATGAAAAAAATAAGTGATCTTAGTAAAGTGTAAATGTTTGCTCATTGTTCACTCCTTACGAGAGTTCAGTGATCAAACAGTCAGGTTTCTTCTTTTTCTTTTTAATGTTTGTTATTTTGGAGAGATTGAGCAGGGAAAGGGCGGAGGGGGGGGGGAAGAGAATCCCAAGCAGGTGCTATGCTGAGAGTGCAACGCCTGATGTGCGGCTTGATCCCATGAACTGTGCTTAACCTGAGCTGAAATTAAGAGTCAGATGCTTAACCCACTGAGCCACCCAGGCACCCTGAAAATGGTCAAGTTCCTAATAAAATTCTTTAATGGGATGAAATTAAGATTCTGTAACAGAAGTGCAGCTTTCATGAGAATCCTCATCTAGTGGTGCTGACCTAAAATTTGGTATTTAAATAGTGAATCTTAAATATGGTCTGCAAAAAACCATTGCATCTAAGAGCATAAATTCTAAGGTCTTAAATTCTCTGTTTTGGGATTAGAGGTGATCCTGCATGATAGATACCTAATCAGTATAGCCTGTGTAAATGAAAACAAACACAGCAAAACAATTCATGTCCCAGAATATACCATAAAACCATTTAGTGCCAAGTTCCATCGTTTAGATTCTGTTGTTTAAATACACAAGTACCTGTGTGAGAAAAGTGAGCTGATTTTCACAGATTATATTAGCACAATTGTGTACATTCTGCCAGTGTTTACTTTTACTTTTTCAAATCGCCAGAGGAGTTAGTACTAACAAGTTGAGGCAGAGCTGCTCAGTATACTGTCCGCATTTTAAATACTCTAGTCACCACCAAAAAAAAAAAAAACAAAAACAAAAAAACAGGTGAAATTGATTATAATATATTTTCTTTAATTCAGCAGATTGAAAAGTGTCATTTCAGCATGAAATCAACATAGAAGAATATTAGTAAGGTCTTTAACATTGTTACCTTCCCATGAAGTCTTTAAATCAGTGTGTATTTTGTACTTAGGAGCACATCTCAATTTGGTCTGGCCCCATTCCAGTGCTGGTTACCACAGCAGAGGGTTAGAGATCTGTGTAGACTTCAGTATATTAAAGAATATTTGTTGATTCACCGCAAAGCACATCCACTCAGGTGAGGTGGTGGCCCTGTGGCCTGTCCCTCAGTGACTGGCTGGTGTGTCCTGGCTGGAAGGGGGGCAAGAAGGGTTAAATCGCTCTACATGTTGAGTTCAGTGCTGTATGGGAGTCTGATACCCTCTTTTAATGGCATTCAGTGAGGATGTTAAAAACCCATTATGCTGGTGTTGCAGAAAATTTCTTTGTCAGAGATGCTGATGGCCTAGATCCTGGCATGGCTTTTAAAATATTACAGTGAGACCAATTCTTGTGATGTTAAACTGGTGTCAAAGCTAGATGGAAACTCATTTTGCAGTCATTTGACTCGGATTCTCTCTTGCTTTCTGTTAATGGATATAGGAAAACAACCTACCAGTTAATTTCAAATTAGAACCTTGTTTTCAATTAAAAGTTGTCCAGTGACAGCTTTTATAAAATTCTGAATCATGTGTCTTGTTTTTTTTTCTCGTCAGAATAAACATCTGTTATTTAATTTGCCCCATTCAAATTGCATTTTTGCAGGTTGGTAGAAATTCTAATTTGATTTGACCTCTGAGATGTAAATCTTTCAGTGAAAGTATGCTGTCTTAACACAGATTTACAGTTATTTTCCGAAAGATTCGATTAGATGAGGTCTACCATTTCCAACAGAAAGCATCCTTTAGTAATTAACAAACATGTTCCTGTGGGTGAACTAAAGTGTTCACCTTTTATGGACAGTTAATGAAAAGTCCCTCTTAATGTAGACTGACTCTTTGTGTTGTTTCAGTGTTCTATTCTTTCCTGAGTTAAAAAGTCACATTTTTAGATTTTGGAATTTTCTGTGTAAATTTTGGCATGTGCACGCTCGATGACTTTTTGGGTCCTATTTATTCTAGTCATGACACTTTTCATGCCATTTAAATGGGCCCAAACTAGTAAAACCTATTCTGCTATACTGCCACTGCTACCCTTGTATATCAGCCATCTACCTGTTTCCATTTGGGCTTCAACAGTTTCACATCAAAAGTTGTGAATGAAGCTTAAGTAAATATGTTTATTTTGTGCTGGCTGCTGGCCAGGAATCTGCTGAAGCAGCTGGAGGGTTTTTTTTGTTTTTTTTTTTGTTTTTTAAGCCCTGTTTGGTGAACCATCAGTGTGACAGGTAAATAGCTTTCCTCAATAAAGCTTGAACTCTTTCCCCACTCCTGCTTCATTTCTTCAGAACTGTTGAATGCAGGGATTGTCTTGCTGGGGACCTCACTGATTAGGTCTCAGCCGGGTCTGCTCGAAACAGAGCTGCCCTGGGGCCATCTCCCTGCAGGGGATTTTGCTAAAGTCCCTGTGAAAGGGCCACAAAGGGGTCTCAACTATTACCTTGTGAACAGGAATCCGTTCAGGCAGCAGAGCATGTATTAAGGACCTATTAACTTCTTCAGGATTCTCCGCAAATTGAAAAGCACTGGGAGCAAAGGAATAATAAAAGGAAATTGTTGCCAAAGCCACTGACAGTGCATCCTGCCATATCTCTGTGGGTGCATCCTTTTAGCAACAGATTTATTTCCTGCTGGGGAGTCTGTTAGCTTTAGAAGTCCCCTTAAAGGTCACGGAAGGGGAGTTTGAAAATGATTATATAATGTTGTGGGTTTTTTTTTTTTTTTTTTTGAAGAGCTCTCTCTTCCAGCACTTGCAGAAAATGGGCAGAGAACTAACCCACATTTGAAAATGAGCTTTATTTTCCAATAAAATATCACCTTGTAGAAGTCTGGGAAAGTATAGACTATTATAAAGAAGAAAAAAGTATTAAAATTCTATTGCCTAGAGCGCCACTGAAGTTTTGCTAACTTGTATATATATACACGCACATCCATTCACCATCTATAGGTACTGGATGAAAAAAATAATTATATAGTGCTTGTATATTATTGATGGACTTTTAACATATTCACAGCTTTTTATGATTCTTAAGTATTCTAACAGAATGTGATTCTTGATTACATGGAAACCCATCAGAGAGAGAAACTCTAATATGTATAATAACACCCAGTTTTGGAACATTTAAATCATTTCCTTGTTGGTGTATTTCTGTTTTGCCCTTGCATAAATTTCAGAAAGTAGAATTACTGGGTCAGAGAAAATAAGCATTTAAAAAGCTTTCTGATATAAAACAAATTGCCACATTTTCATACAGAAAGAAAAGTCTCATTAGTAATTTTGAGAGTGTTTATCCTTCATTCTTGCTGCCCCTGTTTGGATTTAAAAACAGAAACCGAAAAGGTGCCAGTATAATATTGGTGCAAAAACTTATTTCATTCAGGAAACTATCATAACTGAAATGGTGATTATCAGTTTTTTGTCTGGGTATATGTTTGAAAATTCTTATTATTTTTATACACCAACTTTTTGAGACCATATTCTGATTCACTTAGTGTTTTTGGATCTTTGTCCCCAGAGACCTCTTGAGGGTTATTTCTTTAATTTATCTTTTTTCTTGTTTGTTTAAATGGGTGTTTCCTGAGTGCCAGATAAAGGTCCTGGGGTAAGGGGGGACCTCCAAAAATGGGGGCTTTTTATTTCACTTGATTAGCTACTATTTACAAAAGCCTTTGTTTAGTATGTATTTCTAATTTTAGCTGCTTTGAGGGTTTCCACGTAATAAATATGGTTAAAAATGGGAGTAAGAGGTACACACGTATTTATTTATAAAATAAGTCACGGAGACGAAAAGCACAGCATAGGGACTAAAGTCAGTAATCCCGTAATAACATTGGGTGGTGACAGTGACTGCAGTAACTCTGGTTGAGCACTGAGTCATTAGGACTGTGGAGTTTAGAACGGCAGAGTTGTACAGCTGAAACTAATGAATAACATTGCATGTCAGCTGTACTTCAGCCATTAGAAAAAACAAGTAATCTCACTGTTACAACCAAGAATGCAGGTTCTTCTCACTTTGTTCCCTAAGTGGTTCTTGTAGATTGATCGACTAAACCCGAGTCCATAGCTGATACATACTCAGCAGCATAGTGATTGAATTAAGACAAGTTATCTTATTCATGGGATGATCTCAGAAAAATTATCAAAGATCTTTTATCAGGCAGCAAGCATTTCTCGACAGCTCTTAACTCCAGTACTGAGGAAAGGGTATGAAGCAGATAAAGCACACAGGTTTCTATTCAAAACATAATTGGGCAAAGAGCAATTTAAAACACATCAACAACACAGTGATAAAGTTGTAGTTGATTTAGACAATAGGTCTAAGAATTTTAAAATTGTAAAATAGGCCCAGATATTATGAGGTTAATACATTGACTTAAATATACTGAGGTGATTTTATTGAGCCCTTGGAAAAAAGAATACTCATTCAGAAATCTCCTGTTTTTTTGTTTGCTTCGTATTACATACTTATAGTTGCAGTAACTCATAAAAACTTTTAGAGTCTAATTTACTAGTAAAATGATAAAGATGGGAGGAAGTGTGCAGGAAAAAAATCTCTACATGGTTTCTTCAGAATTTGGGTGGAGAAGAAAATTCACAAATAATTATGGTACACAAACTTTCTGCCTTACTTGCCTTGGGGGACTCGTTCTGAAGGCGGCCGTACTGAATGGATGCATCTTTAATCATCTGGAAGTAAGAAATCCATTATTTTTCTAAACCAGACAGTGGTTGTCTGTTTTAATGGAACAGTTGGTTGATTACAGCTCTTCAGGGCTTTATTTCCCAATGCTTACTTCCTGTACATATTTGAATTCAAGCTTTAGGGATTGTTAAAAGTGAGTCAGAGAGTCAAAGAATTTAGAGTAGGGATTTGATTAATTTTAGTTTTTTTGTAACATTACAATTAGACTGTTTAACTAAGGGAAGTGGATTTCCTTAGAGCTGATTCCCCAACCTGGGTGCTTGAAATGGACTGCCATCTATACATAAGATGAACTCGGATGTGTGCCTGGTTCAGCCTGTCTACCTACCTACCAGAGAGAACCGAGACTTCAGGGTCTGCCGATCTGTGATTTTTTTAGTAGAGAGTGTCCTGCTTCTTGCCTGAGTTGAAGGGAATAAAATAGTCTCTTGTAGAAGTGAACAAAAAGTCTTCACGGTTTTTTTTTTTTTTTTTTTAAAGCAACCAAATGTAGGTTGGCTTTATGGAAATCAGAGATCTGTTTTAATTACGGAATCCCATATATAGAAAACATTATTCAGGTTGAAAATGATTGGCTAAATGCTTCAAATAAGTTAAAGAAAAGATGCTCTGAGATGTACTCAAAGGAAAAGTTGACTGGAGTGGAAAAAAAAATGTTGAATGCATAATCCTTAGCTGAGGAGTAATTAGAGACACGATAGCAATCTAGGTCTGTGTTTGCAGGTTGTAAATCTGTCATTTTAAGAAAATCTCAATGAAGACTTTTCATTTGAAATAGAATTTTAGGCCTTCATATATTTTATGTTCTTACTGAAAAATGGGGAGGTTTGGCCTTCCTCCTAATTTTCTCATTGTAGTGGTCTTTTAATGTTCTCTCATTGCAGTTCCACCCACTATCAGCTATTTGAAATTTCATTTAAGGACACAGAAATGCTTCATTACAGCTTATTCATTCATGAAATGTAAGGCTTGTTCTTGCTGTCCCTGCATAAAGAGGTTCATGTGAATGCCTTTGCCTTCTTGGAATGCTTTGTTTGATCTAAGGGGGAATGCCCTTGGAGTGCCCTTCCTGTAAAGGGAGAAAGGTGAGGCGAAGCACAGTCAGCCCCCATAAGGTGAGGAATGTGCTTCCTGGCTAGTGTGTCATTTTGGCTTTGGGACTGTGGCTATCTACTTGATATTTTTGCCCAAGGGATTAGGACTCTGGTTGACTTTCTTTCTTTTAGATACAGTGTTTCATGCGCAGATGGGACTTGCTTGCTGAATTCCTGAAATTCATGACTTGATTTGGGACATAAAAGAAGTTGCCAAAAATAATAAGAGATGGACATTTTCAGTTCAAACTGAACACAGAATGATAAATGAAAACCACGCCTCTTATGTTTAATATGTTATACTCCCCTTTTAGTTTAGATCTGTTATATTTTTGTTTTGTTACTCTATTTGAATTATTTATCTGAAAGTTTTTCACTGTGCTACGATTAATACAATGGGGTAAAGGGCCACATGATTTTTTTTCCCTCCTCCCCTGTTAACCCTAAAGATAATGATTAACATGTGGTCATTGACTTGTGAAAAGAGTATTGATTGCTTTGGAAAATACATGGTAATCATTTAAAGTTCCCTAAAGAAGTTTCATTCCATCCTGTTGAAAATAGGGCAAGTGTCAGTTCTATTTTCTGCATATTGGAATGTTCAGGTGTGGAGGCAGGCACATTCTTCTCGGGAGGAAGCGCAGTTAACAGTAGCTGGTGAGTCTTGTAACAGAGCCAACAGGAAATTTGCAAAAGCACTTTCTCACTCTCAAAGCCGGGCCTGGCCTTTCGACAGACTTATTTCAGTGTGAGCACAAAACACTAATATGTCCTGTCCTGTGAGACCTCCATCTGGGGTGGGATATAGTATAATTGGAGAGGAGTTTCGGTCCAGATCACACCCTTTAAAAAAAAGTGTAATTAAAAACACCTTTTAAAAATTCATTTTTTTAAAAAGAAGATGATGTAGTTTATTATTGTCAAATACCCATGTTTCATAATGACCTAATTGGGTGGGTAGATAGGGCTCCTATGAAAGGAAGAATTTCTTAGAGATTTAATACATTCATAAATACAAATAGACCTGATTAATTCTACCTTATTTTCTTAAGTAGGTAAGCATACATCTATAGTTTACTAAACTATTAATTTGCTTATTTAATCATTTGCTTAAGAGAATTACAGAATGCCTATGTGTTAGCGCAGTGGAATTAATTAAATAGTAATCTTACTATGCTGTAACTCTCGAAAACAACAGGAGAATACAATCATTAAGTTTTATGTGCAGTATTTTGCGATGAAAAATTTTTTAGTGTTTGTTTTTGAGAGAGAAAGAGAGTAGGGCAGAGAGGAGAGAGACTCCCAAGCAGGTTCCGTGCTGTCCATGTGGATTTTCTGTCCCTCCTGCCCCGCCCCTTCCCTGCTTGCTCTGTCTCAAAAATCTTAAGGAAAGGAAAGGAAAGGGAAGGGAAGAGAAGGGAAGGGAAGGGGGAAGGGAAGGGAAGGGGGAAGGGGGAAGGAAAGGAAAAAGGAAAGGAAAGGAGGAAGAAAAAAGGAAGGAAGGAAGGAAAAGAAAGAAAAAGAAAGAGGAAGGAAGGAAGGAAGGAAGGAAGGAAGGAAGGAAGGAAGGAAGGAAGGAAGGAAGGAAGGGGGAGGGAGGGAGGGAGGGAGGGAAGAAAATAAAGAAAATAAAGAAAATAAACACACACATAAAATGGAGTTCTCAGGGAAGGACTTCCAAGGAGGAAAATGTCAGATGGGACTTGAATGACCAGAGTGGAGAACCAGCTTTTTGAGGGACAGTTTTGATCCCAGGGAGGGTGGCCCCCTAAATACGGAGCGGGTTGTATGGCCGGAGGCCCGGAAGAGGCAGGAGGCAGGGGAGAAAGGCAGGGACCGGGGCCTGCAGCCCTGCGGTCCAGGACTGACGGTGAATGGGGGGCGGGGGGGGGGGCGCACAGGGCGGTCAGTCTCAGGGAAGGGAGTAGGCAGCCGTGCCTTCGCAGGGCAGGGGCCACAGCTTGCCTCCCTCCGGTCTGCGTAGATGCCGTTTTCTTGCTGCGGTCTTGCCGCCCCACAAGCCCACCTGCCAGTTTGTTTCCCAGCCCAGGCTGGGCTCCCCGCCCCTTGAGGACCCCTGTGAGAGTGAGTAATTGCTAGTGACCGGGAGAAAGGAAGGAAAATGCTCTTGTATTTTTCTTTTCTTTCTAATTTTATTTACATATTGGTTTATGTTTGAGAGACAGAGACCAAGCCCAGGTGGGAAGGGGGCAGAGAGAGAGGGAGACACAGAATCGGAAGCAGGCTCCAGGCTCTGAGCTGTCAGCACAGGGCCAGATGCGGGGCTCAAACCCACAAACCGTGAGATCATGACCTGAGCCCAAGCCTGACGCTTAACTCACTGAGGCACCCAGGCGCCTGCCCCAGCTCCTCTGTTTTTCTTACCACTCCTGTCAGTTTTGATGGTTTGCCAAACCAGTTTTCCTCTTTGATGATAGACTTCCTTTTGGATATAAACCCTTGGTAAGATTGCTGTTTTTAAGTACTTTTAAAGGAAATCATTAAAAGCCCAATTCTTTTCTCTCAGAAGAATGTTTTTTGTTTCAAAACAATCTTTATGTGTATAGGTCCTAAAATGTCTTGCGTTAGAAAACACTTAAAATTTTTAGCATTTCGGAAGGTAAGTTACTAATGTGTTGGGGGAAAAATTTTTTGGAAGGTGTGAGATTCATATTCTCGCACATGGGTGGGGATCTTAAGTTTTCTTCCCTGGTTTTGGATGAGGACGCCCTCTGATGTCTGTCACCTCCCTCTGATATTCATAGTTTTGTACCTGTGGTGACTAAGGGTTCACTGGTACATAGGTATAAGGTTTATGATTTAAATAAATTTTTTTAAGTAATCATGGTACATTCCAGCAACTTCTGTTGAACTTGGTTAGTTTTAACTCCTAAATCTGTAACAGTTACTGGAACCTTGGTGAAATTTGATCAAAATTTGATGGAAAAAAAAGTTGCTGAAAATGAGTAGGGAAGGAGATCGTATCTGGGGCAAAGACAGACAATTTCTGTCTTTGCTCCAAAAATTTCTAATCTGATTCTTCATGCCATATTTGAAAATAGGACTGTATAATGTCTCATAAAAGCCACTCTATACTTTATTGGGGTTTGGGGGAGACCTTGTGACAGATCTCAGAGGCCACTGAGCAGCATAGATGCGTGCTGTGCACATGTAACATGTCATACTATCACTGGAAATTATTTATTTATATGTCTATTTGAAGATGTTGCCACAATGGTCTAAATTTCTTCTGCAGTACTCAGTTCAGAATGCTTAGGAGTATTTTAGTCACTTGTTCTTTAAGTGGCTCTGATAGTTCTATTTCAGACATTGCTTCATCATAATGTGGTTTCTGTTAGCTAGTTTATTTCCTGGAGTAATCATAGCATCGTTTTAAGTACAGAGGTTAGGATTGAGGTGTTACATACACTTCTGGTTAGAGTCTTCCTAATCCTTTAGTTTCTCAAGCATCACAGTAGACTGTTAGCAGTAATTACCTTTATTTTTATACTAATCACTTAGTCCTTGTAATACATCTATTTTCCTCATTTTATACGTAAGGAAATTGAGGCATAACTTAAGTTTCTGAGTTCTTCTAGGATTGGGTTTGGCAGCAGATTGGATATTTAAAGTAGCTGAATACTGCTTCTAAATTATACATCTTACGTTTGTGAAATAATTTGAATTTTTAAAACTTAAAAACTACTTTGTAGTTAAAATGCAATTTAATAGATATCTTTTTTTTTTTTTTTTTTTTAAAATCAAAAGCGAAGTCAGACGTGACTTTGCAGTGGATAAGAAAGGGAGGGGGCTTTATACAGATTTTGTATTTGCTTCAACGGGTGTTCAGTTCAGCTCAAGCATACTTTCCTTTTGGCTTAGCTGAACTGTGTGTGGTTTTGTTTTAAGAAAAATAAATGGGTGCAGTTTTCTGTATTTAGAATCTGTTTTATAGAAGCCTAAACAGACCTTAGAAAAAGGAAAGCTTGCTCTTCTACCAGCCTCGTGCATTCTAGGACTCTGGAGACGGCTGTCTCTTTTGGAAAGAGCTGTGTTTATACAGTGGCCGGCGTAATACTTGACTGTAGCAGAGGAATCTCATTCCTTTCCTTCTTTAGCCGGGGAGCACTGGAAGGAGTTTGGCATGAGGCGGAGTCATTTCAACTGACATTTTAATCACTGAATAGTGCCTTGTCTCCTTCATGCTCAAACGTCCTTTGCAATACAAATGTTTCAGGCAGCTGTTACGGGGCTTAGGGAAACCTGCAAGGCAGTCTTCACCCTGAAAGGGTGCTTTCACATTTCTGGAATTTCTTAAGTTCTGTTGAATACACTTTGGATTAATCCACTATACGTGTAGGATTGAAAAAATAATTTTATGCAATGCTTATGTATTTCTTGTAGAAAAAGTGGAAAATATTAACACAAAGAAAAAAATCGCTCCTCCCTATAGCCCACCACTTTACTCTATATACACCTCCTCTCCCTGTCTCTGCTCAGAAAATGGAATTGTACAGTCTTTTAAAGTTTACTTCTAGAGAGAGAGAGTGGGCGGAGAGTGGGGGGGAAGGGCAGAGAGAGAATCCCAAGCAGGCTTTGTGCTGATAGCATCTCAAGGAACTCTGAGATCATGACCTGAGCCAAAATCAAGAGTTGGACACTTAACCGACGGAGCCACCAGAGCCACCCAGGCGCTCCTGTTACAGTCTCCTTTTTTAAAGTTACTTAATTACATGTTGCATCATAAAATTCAGGCAGGGACTCCTAAACCTAAGAAAAGATCTATTTGACCTTTGTGTTGAAAAATATTTATAAAATAAAGAGAAAACATTAGATTGTTGTTAAATTACTATGTTGTTCTTCTCAAACACTTGTGCTTTCTTCCCCTTCTCTCTCCACTATTGCATGGAATAAATTCCTCTTTTAATTATCTTTCCCACAAGACCCTGTTTTACCACTCTTGGTTTCTTTAGCACCTCATACCATGCTTGGCAAACAGTACGAACCTGTGTTTGTTGAATGAATTTAAGAAGGTGTTAAGTCAGTAATTCCAGTTTCAAGATTAAATTCTAGCAAGATCCAGGCCACTATAAGCAACATAAAATCATTTTTAATGAAGAGGAAATCATAGGATAAAGTTATAAAAAATCTGTTATTTAAATATTGGGACTAGATAAAAAAAAAAAAAAGTCACAGAGATTTCTTTCTAAAGAGGAGTGCTCCTTAAAATATCAGTTTTTATCGGACACAAAACTTTACAACTGGCTTAGCACTTAGAGTTCTGGATCTACCACCCACTACTCAGTATTTTAACTGCATTCACAGCTCAGTTATGATACTCTCACAGTGACCTTCAGTATTTTAGAATGCCTTACACACTACCTATTGTGTTTCATGTGATATAAATTTAGTCTGAATTTTGAGGTAGCAAGAAGGAAAATACAGTTGACCTCTGAACAGCATGTGGATTAGGAGTGCTAACCACCACCACGCCCTTGCCCCATAGTTGAAAATCCACATATAACTTGACTCCCCTAAAACTTACCCACTAATTATCTACTGTTGATCTTACTTATCGTTGGCCTTACTGCTAAAGTAAATAGTCGATTTAACACATATTTTGTGTGCTACATGTATGATATATGGTTTTCTTACAGTAAAGTACCTTAGAGAAATGAAAAAAGAGAATCATCAGGAAGAGAAAATCCATTTACAGCACTCTACTGCATTTGTTGGAAAAGATCCACGTATAAGTGGGGATCTGTGTGTTTCTGTGTAGTTCAAAGGTCAACAGTGTATCAACTTTCTGAACACAGAACAGTGTTGGATCCTATTTTATGTCCTATCTTATTTCCTTTTTTATCCTAAACTTAGATGGGATTTTTGAACTTTGAGTAGAGGTCTGTTTGGCCCCCATTTAGTTGGGTTTATACTTTGTAAATCTTGTCATTCCTTCTTCCATGGCCAAATGCGGGTAAACTTTTGTTAAGTGTTAGTTTTTCTTTTCACTCGTAGTGATAGATTAATGCAGGTCACCTACACAGGCTTGCAAGAAAAGAGCCAGCGCTTGAGAGTCAGACGTCCCTTGTTGAATCACAGGCCTGCTACCCCATAGGAGTAAGAAAAGCAGAGGAAGGTATTCCGTTGCATAGGTCTTCGGGCCCTGGAGCTAGTAGGCCAGGCTTTGGATTTTTTCTTCTCTGCAGCTAGTTGGGTAATTCAAAGCAATTTACTTAACTTTTGAGGCTTAAGCGAGTTATTATATGTAAGTGCTATGATGGCTAACTGGTAAGAGAATTCACTAAAATGCATTCATTGATTAATGTATTCCTCTTATGGTGAGTAAATATCTGGAACAGTGACTTTTCAGCTCGAAAACCTCTGTATATGGAGCGTGAGGAAAGGCTACCGAGCTTTGGGAGTTAACTGTAAGGATTAAATATGTGGCATATATAAAGCACTTGCTGAGTGTGCATTCAGGAAATACAGTGTGGAAAAAATAATCAACATTGAACTTGTGCAGCTTCTAACATACAGAACAAACTGCAAGAGCATTGCCATTGGTATGTGAACTATATCCTTTGAATTTCAGTGCCTCCAAAGGCCATCTTGTGTATGTAGTTTTAGTCAGTATGTATTCAGATGATACTTTTGATATCCAAGGATGATCCTCTTTAAAGAGCTTATCCACGAAAGCCGTCATTAACAGTACTAATGATTCTGACATGGAAATCAGAACTTGGAATCATTTCTCAACAAAGCATGAAAACATGGTTTAGCAGAACTTGCCATGGGACTGACTCTTTGCAAAGCTGAAGAACTAAACCCTTGGACTTGAAACATGATGCTTAAAATCTGATTATGAACTTAATTAATGACTTAGTAAGTTTGCAAGTCAGAAAGCTTCCTCAGCTAATTTTTAAGTTATTGCCAGCAGTTTTAATGGAAAGAGTTGATAGATCTCCATTTTAATTAAGATGATGTAAATAGGCAGTTTAAGTAATGAAAAAACAGATCGGCAGTTACTGCATAAAAAGCTTTCCCTTTAATCATTAATTTATGACCTAACTCTGGGCAATATAGTTTTAGAATTTCCTAGACCTAAAACTTTGTTAAGTAGTTTCGTATATAGATACTTTTGAATTTTAATTGTTGAAACTGTCAGACTGTCCATTGTTACCCATCTGTTTCGTTGAAATGAAACCGTTACATACTTGGAAATGAAAGTCTATCTAAAAATATAAAGGGAAAATAAAATATGGTTATACTAACCAAACTTGTACAGGACTGCTGGTACTTAACGGTTTTGTCTTTTTTCATGTGCATTTTAAGTTCGGCTTAACAGTCACTGTTACAGAAATTTAAAAATTTAAAAAAAAATGGTTCATTGAGTTGATTTTCTTTATTGTCCCTCCATTACCTTGTTTATTTGTAGACCTTTATTTTTCCCTGCACATGTAACTGTGTGTTATTTTAAAAACAGAACTAAACAGAACCAAGGTCATACTTTATAAAGATTTCTTTCTCATTTGTTTCCTTAATTTGTAGATCACTGGCATTTCTGTGTAATTAATATACATATCTTTTTTTTGAAGCTGTATCATATGTACTATTATGTATTACACTAGTTTCCTTTTTCTCCTGAAACTGTGGAATGTGCTTAATGTCTTAATATCAGGGAACAACAAAATTTTTGTAGCATCAGAAACTTCACCTCGATCCCCAAATGTTGTGAAGACAAGCAAAACCAATTTTTTTTTTTTTCCGTCTGGTCATTATATTCCATGGAAGCCAGGACTTTTTCTCTGGAAACTGCAGGCTATGTTCAGTTGCTTTCATGCTTCTCTCTAATTAGAGAATGCCAGAGACTGGGAGGTGCTGCAGTATGATTATCTGAAGCCTGTCTTCTTGGGGTTGAATCCTTCTTCCACCGTGAGCAAGCTGTGACTTTGGGCAAGTTGTTAACACTGTTTTCCCCCTGTGAGAGAGTGTTGATCGTATCATCTAGTACTTAGGGTTGCTGTAAAGATTAAATGAGTTAATATACAGAAAGTGTTTAAAGTAGCGTCCGGCACGTCACGAGCTCTGTATATGTATTTGCAGTTACAATATTATCATCAGCATCCTTACTGTTTCTCTGAGCTTGCTGTGATTCCAACCGCAAACAGCTTCTCATCAAATGACCTATCACGTCACTGATTTTGAAAGATCACGTCGTGGAATAATCAGTGCCATGTCTTTAGTTAAACTGGAAAGATAGTCGTACAACGTGAGACTTACTTAGTTTTTCGCCGTAAGAGGGCAGAGGGGTATCTATCAAACTGTTCCGTGTGGTAGTATGCTGCCTAGCAGTTTGCTTGGCTCATAAGGGATGAGGTTTATTTTACGTATTTTGGACTTTCTTTTTATTATCAAAAGCATGGTATATTTACTTTGTGTCGTCTCAAGCGTTTAAAAATTTAATTTACAGGGACGTCTGGCTGGCTCAGTTAATAGAGCTTGCAGCTTCTGACCTTGGGGTCATGAGTTCAAGCCCCAGTTTGGGTGTAGAGCTTACTTAAAAAAAAGGGGGGGAGGGGGGGTTTGCTCCTGGGCAGCCCAGTAAGTTGACTGTCCGACTCTTGATTTTCACTCAGGTCATGATCCCAGGATTATGAGATCGAGCCCCTCATTGGACTCTGTGCTGAGTGGAGCCTGCTTAAGAGTCCCTCTCTCTCCCCTGCTCTCTCTCTAACATTTTTTAAAAAATTTCCTTTATATATACATATATATATACACATACACACATATGTATATGTACATATGTGTGTATGTGTATATATATATGTAATTTACTATTTAATGAAAATGAGATAAATTCAGAGAAGTTTCATCACTTAAGGAAACAGATTTAAATAGATTTGCAGCAAAATTGAGCAGATAATACAGAGTTCCCAAATAGCCCCTACCCCTATACAGTTTCCCCATTAACATTTTACACTATCTGTTATAATTAGTGAACCAATATTGATACATTCTTATTAACTACAGCCCACAGTTCCTGCACATTTCCTTAGCTTTTTCCTCATGTGCTTTTTCTGGTCTGGGACCCTCTGCAGTCTCCTGCGTTACATTTAGTCGTCCTATCTCTCCTGACCCCTCTTGGCTGGGAATGTTTCTCAGACTTAACCTTGTTGATGATGGACATACTTTTTCAACACATGCTTAACAAGCACCCCCTATTTCCCAGGCAAAACGTCTCTGCCCTGAAAGGGTTTTGCATTTTAACAGGGAAATCATAGTCTACTTTTTAAATGTAATTTCAAAGCAGAATGTCTTATAGCAGGTTAATACTTAATATGACAACTATGAGACTTCTAATTTTTCCATAATGAGCAGGAAAAAATGAAGTGGCCGTTTGAGTAACCTTTGTGGGTTAATTGCAGACCCATAGATATTGCATCTCTAGTGTGTAGAAGGTGTCTGAGTATTTTTTTTTATATAGGGAAAGACCTTTATCTCCAGAAGAGTTATTCTGTTCATGATGAGACTACAGAATTGGAGGAAGGGGTAGTCAGTTACTTATGCTTGTAGGGAAAATAGTATCCAAGTCTGTTTTACGACTTAAGTTTTTCTTGTGATTGATTAAAGAGGCTTTTCATACAATTGCTGCCTTAAGTTTGGTTCCAGAAAAAAATTCATGATTATAAGTATTTTTGAGTTGGAGTAGCTGAAGAATCTGAAATAGCAAGGTTTTGTTGAAACTTTGGCAGTGAGGCTGGATAAGAGGCCAAGACCTGTTAAACAAAGAAAATAGGAAAATTCCAGGGAGGAAGATGTTCTGTGGCCATGGAAATTTGAGTTAGCTAAATTATTTTTGGCAGTATAGTGGGTACGTATAATTTTACTTTTGCCTTAAAAATTACTGTGTTGAAAGCCTCCTTAGGCACCTGTGTCAGCTGGCCCGAATGCCGGCCTTCCCTGTTTAAGGACATATTCAAGTTAACAGCATCATTACCCATCAGTGGTGGATAGTGGGAATTAATTATTCTTGGAAACCCTTCTCTACTCTAGGATCATTGACTTTAGCAACTAATAATGTACCCTGTACCCTTTTTTTAAAAAACTTATTTTTTAATGTTTTTTATTTATTTTTGAAACAGAGTTAACATGAGTGGGGGAGGGGCGACACACCCACAGAATCCAAAGGAGTCTCCAGGCTCTGAGCTGTCAGCACAGGGCCTGACATAGGGCTCAAACTCATAAACAGTGAGATCATGACCTGAGCCAAAGTCAGATGGTTAACTGACTGAGCTACCCAGGCATTGAACCTTGTACCCCTTGAAAAATCGGGCTTTGGAAAGATAGCATCAGTACCTGTCTAATTATTATACGTAGAAAATCATGTATCTTCTAGAAAGACATTTTGCTGAGAGCTGTATTTTCAGCCACATTGGCCAAGCTCTTTTTTCAACAATTACATTGTATTTTTTTCCCTTTCAGTCTAGTTGTTCCACTGTGTGCACATTTAAAGTCCGTTTCCATAGTGACATCTGGTGGTGGCTTTGCAATCCTAGAGAGTATGTTTGGAATGATAAATATTTTTACTTTAATAGCTACAGATTTCCGGCTTCTTTCAAATTTTTCAGCTTATTAACAACTTTCTTGAAAATGTCTTCATTGTATTCTTGAGGTTAGAAAGCCAGTCATTTATTGCTTCTGTCATGTTTCATTAAAGCAAGGGAATGATTCCTTGTAACATTGCTGAGTAGCTTGTCTAAACTTGTCTCTGTACTCAAAATATACATCTTAGAATCAGGAAGCAGCACCCCTACCTTGTCTACTGCTTCTTGTACCATAACCTCATGATGAGAAACATGTCATTCTCCTGTTGCCGTGCTCCCTGGCATTTTGTCTCAGAGCATCGATCTCATTGTCTGGCTGGAGAAAGTTCTGGGGAAAGCCCGGGCTACCGCTTCTGTCTTTCACAGCCTGGGCTTGCGGATCAGCAAGCTGCATGCTGGAAGCGGGAAAGGAAAAATTGGAGCAGAGATGGCAGAGGAAGCAGGGGAGAAGTTGGAAGACAGGCGGAAAGCCACAGTGGAAGAGAGCGTGTGTGTGGGCGTACACATGCGCCAGAGAAGTGCGGTACTGTTGGGATATGCATTAACGAGAAATGTCTGAACAGCTAGGGTTGAATGTTTAAGATTTTGTTTGTTACCTGGAGACTCGTTTCAGGAAAACGGAATTTATAAGCTAGGGCGCGAACAGTCGTTTTTGGAAGTTGGTTGGTAGAGGGTCATGGATAGAAGTAGGAGTGAGGTGGCGTTTCGAGGATGGACACAGTGGACTCGCTTCCAGTGCTGGCCGGGAGGCTTAGTTGTTGTTGACTGGTGTCAAAAGTACTCAAAGTCCTCAGAGTGAAATTTTGAAGATTTCTCTTTTGTGAACGAAGGTACTGCTGAAGTTACAGGAGAAATCCGTCTGTCCGTGCTGTCGGTGGCTACAGGAAGTACTTGGTAGAGAAGAATGACAGAGGGTACGAATATGGACACCATGACTGGAAGAGTGGATGCTGCTTGTGGTCAGACTTCCAGATAGAGGCCAAGACCCCTGTAAAAAATGATCACTTCTAATGAGCCCCCATGACCGAGGAGGTGCCTCATTCTGGATTCTAAACTCTGTACCAGTTTGGCTTCCTTCAACTTGGGCAAATCCTTTGAACTTTCTTTAAAAACAAGAGAGTAAAAACAAGGGAGTTGAATTGCTGGATTGCTAAGGAGTGCACAGTTGATAGCTGTGATTTTGAGATCGCCAAGACTAGATCTGCTCCTCTCCCTGTGTTCCTTACACTGCACCCAGCCGTTACTAGACCACTGATCTGCTCTCCCTAGATTCAAGACGGTGCTCTGTGCAGCGCTTCATGCCTACTTCAGAAGTTTCTGCCCGGGGCTGTATCTTGTGACTGAGCAGACAGATGAACAAGCAGAACATAAAATAATTTTGCATACGTATGGTCTTTTCCTACCTACTTTCTATGCTTTTAAAATAGTGCTTAGAATTACAGTCAGCAGTTAGATAGTACTTAGGCACTACAGCCTGAAATTCTGTGACCGAGCAGAATCCTTGAATCATCTCTCTTTTATTGTCGTTTGAGTGTGGGGGAGGACCCTCATTTAAGCAGTAGAAAACCTGTAGACTCTCCTCATGGCATCAGCCCCCCGTGGTTCTCAGTATCCTTGTTTCTTTGGAGCATGTGATCATTGGCAGTGCAGCCTCTGGAGAAGACCTGGGGTTCTTAAGTCCGTCTGTCTGATTGAGATCCTGCTTCCACCTCCTAACTGTTTCTTAGCCACGCTAAGCCTCGGACAAGTTCATTCTCTTTCTCATTTGTGAAGCTGAGATGAACATCATACAATTTGTGTCCTGTAAGTGATTTCATGCATGAAAAGCACCCAGTGAAGCCCTTTGTATACTTATATTGTAAACTGTATTATTGTAAATATAGTAAACTGACTGGAATTATTATGAATTTGAGCCTTTTGGTTAGAGGGGATAACTCAGCATGCACTCCTTCCTTTTTGACAATCAGAAATCCACTTTATTGTTATCTCTGAGCTGTATTAAATCATTTTGTTTTTTTACAAAAATGTAATGATTAAAATACATCAAAACATGAACATCTTAGCAGTCACTGTGTATGCTGTAAATTTATAGAGTTCTTGAATTCATGAAATAACACCTGAGCATCCCATTTATGCATATTTAATATTTTAATTGCTGGGGCACCTGGGTCGCTCAGTAGGATAAGCATCCAACTCTTTCTCTTGGCTCAGGACATGATCTGACTGTTCATAGGTTGGAACGCCGCACCAGAATGTGGGCTGATGGCATGGAGCCTGCTTGGGATTCTCTCTCTGCCTCTCTCTGCTCCTCCTCCTCTTGTGCAGGCATGCATGCACATGCACGCTTTCTCTTTTTCTCTCTCTCAGTTAAAAAAAAAATTTTATTGTTGACTATACTTTTGTCATACTAACCCTAAGACTGATGGCATTTTGTTGGCAGTGACTTCAGAGATTCACAGTGTTTGAACCCCAGCTCAGCCATTTACTTTACTATGACCCTGGGAAAGTTCCTCATCTCTTAATCTTAGTTTTTCATCTGTGGTATGGGGCTAAGAACACCACAAACGTAGTCAGGTTCGATGTAAAGACTAATGTAGTGCATGTAAGACAGCACAGTACCTGGCATATAGTAAACAGTGAACAAATTTGTGTCTGTAGTTATCATTGTTATTAAATGCCTACAGATCACATTTAGAGGGGCCCAATTTTACAAAGTGGATAGCCGTGTGAATTATTGAGTATTAGAACCAGAAAGAGGTAAATTACAAGTACCATGTACCTGTCATCTTGAAATTTGCTGATACTTTACCTGTCAAATGAATTGTTATATTTGCATGGCAGAATACAGGAGGAACATATGTACACTCATTTGTTAATATTTAGTCCTAGCTGAGAAAACATGTTATTCCCTGACTTCCTCTGCATTCCTTGATGAAAAAGAGAAACTGGAAAAGATTATTTTCCCTTGGTCATTAAGAGCGCTCTTCTTTCAGACTAAAAACAGGTAGAATTTTACTAATTTAGTGGACAGATTGAGTAAGCATAGACTGTGTTGGGACCAGACGAAAAGGAAAACATGTTGAATTTCCCTGACAGTTGTCTCTGTTGCACAGGGGGGCCACTTATCTCTTTCTCTCTCTTTTTCAGTTAATGTTTGTTTCCTTTTGAGGGTGACTAGGTGAGAGAGGGGCAGAGAGAGAGGGAGACAGAGAATCTGAAGCAGGCTCCCAGGCTCTGAGCTGTCAGCACAGAGCCTGATGTGGGGCTCAAACTCATGGACTACAAGATCATGACCTGAGCGAAAGTTGGGTGCTCAACGGACTGAGCCACCCAGGCACCCCTAGCTCCTTTTCATTTGAGAGTTGTGAGGCTTTGTTCATTATTTTTAGGAGTATTAGAGATCCATTTTGAGGGTTTGCTAAGAATTAATGAAACAATTGTAAATAATTATAATGCTTTCTGAATAGTGTTACTCATTTCATGATCATCTCTTTCACATTTTAACATTTGGTTAAATTCGGTATTTATAACACGTAAACCTTTTGGGAAGTGTTAGATACGATTATGTGACATTCACGATAAATCAGTTTTTCTGATATTATTTCAAATAAGTAAAGATTTAAATTTATGCAATGATAAAGTAAGAAATACAGATTTGTGTTTGGTTGAGATAAACACTTTCATTTCTGAGTACAGATCAGATTGACTTTTGTTATTTTTCTCATAGTATTTTGCATGAAATGGGAAACTTTAGTAATTCCAGAGTTGTAGGATTTCCAGAGTCCGTCCTGGAACCACAGTGTTAAAACCTTAAAAATAGCATTAGTTCAGAATGATATTAATGCACAAGAAAAACCTGCAAGGTTGTATTTGGGGAACGCCAAAGGAATAAAATGGTGGGATTTTCCTAAAAGAAATGGATGTTTCCACTTTATCATCGTCCTGAGAAATGGTTAATCCTGGGAGTAAGTAAGGTTTCAACTGGTTTCAACAGCTGGGCCAAAGCGTTATAGGCACTTTAACCCTCTTCTTTGTAATTACAGAACTCCTCTTTCACTAGCTGACTTAGTAAGAAACGTGTTCTAGTTTGGATCCCACTTGAGGGACTTTGGGCCAACTTCAGTTAAGGCATCTATTCATTTTTGTTCGTTCATTTGATAAATAATTACTGGCCCGTGGGGAAGGTGCAGGGTGTGCTGGCATTTAAGAAGGATGTGGCCTCTGCCCTTGTGTACCTTCTTACAGCAGGAGGATTTCTGTTTTTAGCCCCCTGGTCATCTTGCCATTTGCCTCAGGGGAGTAAAGAAACTAAAGGGTTTCTTTCAGTGCGCAGGAGACTTGAGCAAACCCTAATTCTGGATTTTGAAATACTGTACCTTGTTTTGTTGGCCACTGTAATGGGCAAGGGTTCCAAACTGAGACGTTGGAGAAGTTAGTACTGCTGCAGCTTCCTTCTCTCAACAGCAGTGGTCAGACGAATGCAGCCTGGGAAGCAGGGGGTGCTAGACTGTGGGGACCCTGAACTGGGCCACAGCTTTTTGATTTTGTCTCTGGGAACCTCTAGGCAAATCAGCAAGTCTCAACTGGTCATAAATTTCATCTTTGGAAACAGAGTATTGAGCCATTAGATGATCTCCCAGTGCCCACCTCACTGGGTGGTTTGGACACTTAACTGGTAACAGTATTTGTGAAGTGTTCCACCTAGTGCCCGAGGCCTACTACTGATTAGTGGCAAACACTTTCACAGCCTATACTGTTTGCCAAGCGCTGTTCTAATTGCTAACCTGTGTATTAGTTCATTTAACTATTTCCATTTTTTTAGGAAGGAACAGAGGCACGGAGAGGTTAGACACCTTGCCCGGGGTCCTGCAGCTCTGGTAACTCATAAGCCTTGCTAAGTGAGAGTTGTTGGTGAGGTTGACACTCTGTCAAAGTGGCAGTTTGTTGTTGTTGACATGTCATCTTCTTTCTCTATAGGTGTCATAGAGACCTCAGATGGACTTGACCGGGAGTCCACCTCCCATTACTGGCTAACAGTCTACGCAGCTGATCGGGGTGTCGTGCCCCTCTCATCGTTTATAGAGATCTACATAGAGGTTGAGGATGTCAATGACAATGCACCACAGACATCGGAGCCTGTTTATTACCCAGAAATCATAGAAAATTCTCCCAAGGATGTGTCTGTGGTCCAAGTAAAGGCATTTGATCCAGATTCTAGCTCTAATGACAAGCTGACATACAAAATTACAAGTGGAAATCCACAAGGATTTTTTTCAATACATCCGAAAACAGGTATGTGTTAATGGTATGATGTGAAAGGTTCATGCTTACACTTCTTGATATGGGGAAATTAAAAATTTTCTTAATTTACCACTTTTCTTTATTTTGGTAAATTGTTCCCTTTTTGAGTTATTCAAAATAAGGTTTTATTTCCTGATGAATATTTGAGTCCAAATATTGTGGGGGATTTTTGTTTTTTTTCCTCCCCCTTTGAAATTGCTCTTATAAAGCTATTTTATGACTTCCCATTAGTAGAATTTCACTTTCAGGTTAAAAAACAAAGAGTGTTTCAGCAATAGCTCCTAAATTATTGATATATCCTAAACTTCCTGCAAGTTGTGCTGCTGCCAAGTATTCCCATTTTCTGAACTCTGCTTTTTATGAAGAATTATCAGAGGAATTTGTTTTACAATTTAGTATTTTCTGTGTGGTTTTAGAATTTTTTCATAGAGCAGTGCTGTGTCTCTATAGGCGGTAGGGAATCAAGATTAAACACTTTTCACATTGGGAGCAGTTACTCTCCTGAACTGATAGATAAAGTTTCCTTTCTGTTTTCTCAGTGTCTGACCCCCTGCTTGCTCCTCAACTCCAGAATCCTTATCAACTTTTAGTCTTTGTTCTTTACAAATATGACAGCACCTCTACTTTTTTCTTAGTTTTTGCTTCCGTTTTGCATTATTTCACACAAAAAAGAGCTTCCACATAGCTATCGTTTGTGTTGCACTCTTGGATTTCTTGATCACCATTAAAACAGAATCACCATATGAATTCAGAGGACAGTTGATTTGTAGGAAACAAAACTTAGCAAACAGATCACTGGCCTTTGAACTCAGGGACATTTGAGTTGATATGCTACTTTAGGGCAGAATCTGATTAACAGAACATTCTGAAGGGGGAGATTGGCTGGAATGTACATATGTACCTCCCTCCTCTCTTTGCTAAATTTGTCTTTCTTAGTTTACGGAAGTTGGCTTATTCAGTCCCTGGGTTGTCTATTTGATACATTAAGGAAGTATAATAAACACAAATCAAAATTAAGGAGGTATTCTCTGCTTCCTTACCTGTCTTTGCTATCCCTTTTTTTGTACCATTCTTATTTCATGATGTTGTTTGTTAAATGAAAGCAGTTCTTTTTTTTTAATTTTTAAAAAATGTTCTTATTATTTATTTCTGAGAGGGAAAGAGACAGAGACAGAGTGCAGATGGGGAAAGGGCAGAGAGAGGGAGACACAAAATCCGAAGCAGGCTCCGAGCTGAGGTGCTGACAGCTCAGAGCCTGACACAGGGCTGGAGCCCACGAACTGTGAGATCATGACCTGAGCCAAAGTCAGATGCTTCACTGAATGAGCCACCCTGGCGCCCCAAAAGAAAGCCGTTCTTTAGGTGGAAAGAAGCATGAGGTCAGCCTCTGTGTACCGGAAGGACTGTACAGAGATAGCAGCTAGATCAGTGTGTATGTTTCATCTCTTAAAAAGCATGTTAAAAATGTTGGATGTTTTTAGGACTTTTATCATTCATAGAGTCTATCTTAATTGTTGAATATTAAACTTAAGTATAAGATTTATCTTGAATGTATGAGAATTAGTTTTGCTTGGATTAATTATGGTCTAGCTCTTTGGCTGAATTTTGTTGTGTCTCTGATAGAGAGTAAGAGTGAGGTCTGGACACTTAACAAAGCTAGTAATTGACTATTAAGAATGATTGAGCTGACAGAGCGTAACATCCATTCACGATAAAACCATTCTGCAAATTAGATCTAGAGGGAACATCCCTCAACATAATAAAGGCCTTGTTTGAAAAACCCACAACTAATATCATCCTTAATGGTGAAAAACTGAGAGCTTTTCCCCTAAGGTCAGGAATAAGACAAGGACGTCCACTTTCATCACTTTTATTCAACATAGTCCTGGAATTCCTGCCCTCAGCAATCAGACAACTAAAAGAAATCCAAATTAGGAAGAAGTAAAGCTCTCCTCTCCTTTGCAGATATGACATAATGCTATATATAGAAAACCCTAAAGACTCCACCAAAAAGCTGCTAGAACTGATAAATGAATTCAGTAAAGTCACAGGATACAAAATCCATGTACTGAAATCTGTTGAATTTATATACACCAATAATGAAGCTGCAGAAAAAGAAAGTAAGGAAACAATCCCATTTACAATTGCACCCAAAATAATAAGATACCTAGGGATAAATCTAACCAAAGAGGTGAAATACCTGTACTCTGCAACCTATAAAATGCTCATGAAGGAAACTGAACATGACATAATGAAATGGAAAGACATTCCATGCTCATGAATTAGAACAAATCGTGTTAAAATGTCTATGCTACCCAAAGCAGTCTACACATTTAATGGAACCCCTGTCAAAATACCAAGAACGTTTTTCACGGAACTAGAACAAACAATCCTTTTAAAATTTGTATGGAACCACAAAAGACCCCAAATAGCCAAAGCAGTCTTGAAAAAGAAAAACAAAATTGGAGGCACCACCATTCCAGACTTCAAGTTACATTACAAAACTTTAGTAATCAAAGTAGTAGTGTTTTGACAGTACAACAGTAACCATATAGGTGAATGGAACAGAATAGAAAACCTAGAAATAAAATCAGAACTCTATAGTCAGTTAATCTTCAACAAGGCAGGAAAGAATATCACTTACTTCTACCATACACAAAAATCATTTCAAAATGAATTAAAGATTTAAATGTGAGACCAGAAACCATAAAAATCCTAGAAGAGAACACAGACAGTAACCTCTTTGACATGGACTATAGCAATTCCTTTCTGAATATGTCTCCTGCAGCAAGGAAAACAAAAGCAAAAATAAACTATTGGGACTATATAAAAATAAAAATGTTCTGCACGGCAAAGGAAACAGTCAGTGAAACTAAAAGGCAACCTACAGAATGGGTGACTTTATTTGCAAATGACTGATCTGATAAAGGGCTAGTATCCAAAATACATACAGAACTGGTACAACTCAGTACCCCCAAAACAAAATAATCCAGTTAACAAAAGGAGAAGACATGAATAGACATTTCTCCAAAGAAGACCTCTAGATGGCCAATAGACATATGAAGAAATGCTCATCATTCATCATTAGGGAAATGTAAGTGAGAAGTACAGTGAGATAGCACCTCACACCTGTCAGAATGACTAGAATCAATAGCACAAGAAACAAAAAGTGTTGGCAAGGATGTGGAGAAAAAAGGAAACTTCTTGCATTGTTGTTTGGAATATAAACTGGCTCAGCCACTGTGGAAAATAGTATGGAGGTTCCTCAGAAAGTTAAAAATACAACCACCTGATGATCCAGCAATTGCACTACTGGGTATTTACCCCCAAAATACAAAAAACAAAAAACAAAACAAAAAAAAAAACCCAAACAAACACTAATTCACTAAAAATACAAGAACACTAGGTATACATGCACCCCTGTTTTTATTGCAGCATTATTTACAATAGCCAGATTCTGGAAGGTGCCCGGTTGCTCACTGAGATATGAATGGATGAAGAAATGGTATATACACACACACTAGAATATTATTCAGCTGTGATAAAGAACAAAACTTGCCATGTGTGACAACATGGGTGGAGCTAGAGAGTATCGTGATAATCAAAGTAAGTCAGACAAAGGCAAATACCATATGATCTCACTCATGTGGAATTTAAGTAACAAAATGAGCAAAGGAAAAAGAGAGAAACCAAAAAATAGACTCTTAACTATAGAGATCAAACTGATGGCTACCAGAGGAGGGGTGTGTGCAGAGTGGGTGAAGTGGTTAATGGGGATTAAAGAGTACATTTGACAAGATGAAAAAAAATAAAGACCAAAGAATAAGTAAATTAAAAAAGAATAACTAGCCATATACAAATTTAATCATAGAAGAGAGAAATGGGATCTCAGAGTTATTTTTTGGAAGCATCAGGGCATAGAGTGCAGGGCCCTGAGCCTATGGAAAAGGGCTGGTATTAAGAGATTATAAAAGAACATGAAGACTGGACTCAGCATCTCTAAATTATTCCTAGGAGGCTTGTTTTAGCAATATACTTCCCTTACTGCACAAGTAGTAACCCAGTTTAGCTTCATTTTTATGAAATATAATGGAAGAGAACTAGGCTAAAAAATTAGGAGGCACTATCAGATACAGAAGAAGAAAGATGAACAGTTTATAAACATTTCCTCAGAAGATCTCCTAGTCAAGAAACTTTGTGTGGTAGCAGGGAGTTCACAGACCTTGGGAGACAGAGATATCTAAAAGTTAAAGCCTTGTGATAATTCAGGCATAGAGCTCCCCCGATTTTAAAATTGTTTGCGAACTAAACTTTAAAATGTTTTCATTTTTCCTATGTCTCCTCTCCCTCTCCTAGATTAGGGCAAGTCCTTTATGAGGAGACGTGCCCACAGGCAAGCAGTGAACGTCCTTTAGACTCTCTGAGCCCGCACTGCAGGTCTGGGCAGAAAGTGTAGTTAAGGAGAAAGAAGAAGGAAACTTAAAGAAATGATGTGGGTCAGAGCTGCTGTGGGCGGCCTTGAAGCCTCCATTATCTCTGGGGGCCTCTGAAAGGAAGAGACCTCTGCCTGGTGCTATGTCTTGCCAAAATGTGGTTAGTGTGGCTTTGCCGCTTCCTCCTAACATGTCTGTGTTCTGACGGCTCTTAGGAGGGGATGTCTGCATAGACGAATTGGTGGTGCTGGGAGTCTGAGTCCCCTCTGGGAGTCGAACCCCTGACTCCCGAACCCCTGGGTGGGAAACACGCGTGTCCTTCCGGGACAGCGGGAGAAAATCTGTAAGGATTTCAAAGAGCTTTTACTTTTTTATGAATTGAAGACAGATAATAGTGGGGAATAACTGTAGTCGGTACCCAAGAGTGTTTTGTTGTGAAGTATATTACAATCTGTATGGTTAGTAAAGAAGTCTGACCACTTCATGAGTCACATAAAGTCTCTGAAGATCAAGAAATAACCGTATTTTAACTTGGGCATTATTAAAGATTAAAGACAGCCGTACAGAGCTTGAATCCAGATGATTCTGTTCCCCCAGCTCAGCAGAAAATTTGAGTATGGTCCTCAGGGCCCAAACTGCAATGCTTCAAAGTATACATCTTGCTCAAAACTTTGAAAGCAGACCTATTTTTAATGGGTAGGTCGGTATTATTGGAGGCCAGATTGTGAAAGCTGATGAAAGAGTCTCCTCGAAGAAAGTTCTCCTGATTTACCGACCATAACAACAGCTGGAGGCCCTAAATCATGTTCCTTAATAATTAATGGCTGAGTGAGGAAATCACTGGGCTGGAAGTCAAGAGATCTGGGCAGTAGTGAGGTGTTTTGTTGTTGTTGTTTGTTTTTTACCTCTAGGGTCGTGGGGAAAACTGGCTTCCTGGTCCTTTCTTGTCTTGTGATTAGTGTGATTTTTGCACGCCTGTTAAAGGATGTCCACCTGTGCAGAGCACTCAGTTATTTATGGGAGACATGCCACCATCTCTACCACTTGCATGTGCTGCATTTGCTCTGTTAACTGTGCATAAGATAATCAAGATTTTAGTGAATTGATGAAGGGTAAACACATTTGACAGAATAAAATGAATCTACTTGCTCCTTAGTGGTGAAGGTAAATTTTAGGACTCTGGTGATTATCAAAACGTCCGGCAGACTAGAGAATGCCCCAGTTCACTGCCATTCAGTCATTCGTTGTCACATCAGGTGTTTACTGAGCCTCTCCTCTGTATACAGCGCAGTAAGAGATGCTTTGAACATTGATGATCTGCATGGGTGCAGCGGCAGGGAGAGCCCTGTGGGAACAGGGTGGCGTTGCCATGGGTTCGGATAAACACCCCCGGGAGGTGAGAGATGCCTGATGTGGTGCGTGTAGTTGGGAGGAGGAGGCCCCTTGGGCAAGTCGCAGGGCTGATTTTGAAAGTCGTGAAAATGGACGGTCGCAGAAGAGGTAAGGGATGTTCGTCATGTTGGGGGACAGTTGGTGACTTGATGCGTATTAGCAGCCAGGAGATCAAGTTAGATGAGTGTGTGGGGGAATGACTACACTTGATGGGAAACCTTTGGTACCAGAATAAGGGTTAAAAGATCCTATTTATGTTATTTTTATAAATAATGACCTATTTTCAAGAATGTACATGGAATTCTTTGAACATTTTGTAGAAATAAAGGTCTGGTGACCTCGCTATGTCATTTTGGAGAGGAGGGAACCCTGGCTGTCGTGTTTGTTTCTCCCTCTGTAGGATGACAATTTTTTTTTTTTTTTTTTTTGAAAACCAAAAATCCTTCCAAGGACTGGAATTGATCATCTGAATTTGGGGCTCTAAATGGCAGGTTTGAATGAACATTTTTGAATGTTTTTATCTTCCAAAGGTTTTGTGCCTGATTGTTTGTGGCAGGAGCTGTTCCTGCCCCTCGGTTCGTTCTTTTTCAGGACGCATGAGCAGGTGAGATTTGGTCCGTTTTCTTTTTCTGCTATATGCTTGTTGACGCCGTGAATTTTTTTTTAATGTTTTATTTGTTTCTGAGAGAGAGAGAGAGTCAGCATGAGCAGGGGAGGGTCAGAGAGAGAGGGAGACACAGAATCTGAAACAGGCTCCAGGCTCTGAGCTGTCGGCACAGAGCCTGATGCGGGACTCGAACCCACGAAGCGTGACATCATGACCTGAGCTCAAGTTGGATGCTAACCGACTGAGTCACCCAGGCGCCCTGACACCATGAAATTTTTAACTTTTTTTGTTTGATTATGTCCAATATTAGGGTAAGCCTGTTTGTTTGTTTTTTTCCTCCCACCCATTCCCCACCTCTCTCTGGCAACTATCGGTTCTCTGTAATTAAAAGTCTTTGTTAAGTTTGCTTCTTTTAACATAAATCCTACAGTTGCTGAAGTGGGAGAGAGAAAACGAGCACAGAAGGTTAGATTATCTGAGCCTTGACAGCCCAGCTCCTGCAAACAGATGCGTCACGGCTCTGTCGATGGCCCGTCAAGGACGGAGAGGAACGGGAGCCCCAAACAATAGAGACCAGTGTGCACTTCACAGGTTTCATTATTTCCAGACTGAAACCACCCTAGCAAAGCATCTTTTTATTTAACATTATCAGTTTAACTTCTGGGGAGTGATGTGCTATTTTTATAGTTGGCAATAATTTTGAAGTGTTACTTTCATCCATGGGCATGTTATTTAGAAAAGACCATAGTTTTATCCTCTTATCTATATATTTGGTATTTTTAAGCTTTGGATGCAAACAGATATTGCTCTTTATTTTTAAAAAGCTATTGACGTATAACTGACCTTGCGTGAATTGCTCATAGTTAAAGTCAACAGTTTGAGAAGATTTAACTTAGCGATAGAACTGTGAAACCATTGCCACACTCAAGCAGTAAACAGGACCTTCCAGAATATTCCCGAGGGCTCTTCGTATCCCCACCGCACCCAGCCTCTCTGCCCGCTCCAGGCAGCCGCTCATCTGCGCAGCCGCTCATCTGCTTTTGGTCGCTGTGTATTCATTTGCATTTCCTAAAATTTAATGTAAATAGACTGCTAGAGTAGCTACTCTTTTCTTGGTAAAGCTTCTTGTAGTTGGCATGTTTACTTTGAGATTCATGCATGTTGTAGTGAGTACCAAAAGTATATTCCTTTTGTTTGTTTGTTTGTTTTTTGTTTTGAGAGAGAACGTGTATGGGCAGAGAGAAGGGGGAAAGAGAATCTTAAGCAGGCTCCCCAGTGGCAGCACGGAGCCTGACCTGGGGCTCAGTCTCAAGAACCAAGCAATCATAACCTGAGCTGAAACCAAGAGTTAGATATTTAACCAGCTGAGCCACGCAGAGGCCCCCAAAGTATATCCTTTTTATTGCTGAATAGTCTTTGCATAGGTAACTACAGCGTATCCAGCCACCTGTCCGTGGGCATCTGTGTTCTTGTTCTGTTCGGCTGTTACAGATAAAGCTACTGTGAACATTTGAGAATAAATCTTTGTGTGGCCAAGTACTTCCATTTCTCTTCACTTTTCACCTAGGGGTGAAAACTCTCTAGAAATGGTCTTGAGGCCGTAAGCTGGTGATATGTCAGTCTCGGCCCGTTGGTTTCCCATCTCAGGGGTGACTGTCTTCGCCTGATATCTGGTGTCCCGTAAACTGTTATTTCATTTTGTCTGTTTTGTCTGCTTGTGTCATGTTGGGGGTAAATCTGACCCCCTGGCGGGAAACAGAAGTTCTACTTTTGCTTTATAATTTAAAAAAAAAAAAAAAAAAAAAAAAAAAGTTTATTCAGGGACGCCTGGGTGGCTCAGTCGGTTGGGCATCCGACTTCAGCTCAGGTTAGGGTCTTGCAGTCATTGGGTTCCAGCTGCACATCGGGCTCTGTGCTGACAGCTCAGAGCCTGGAGCCTGATTCAGATTCTTTGTCTCCCCATCTCTCTCTGCCTCTCCCCCTCTCTCACTGTCTCACTCTCAAAACTAAGTAAGCATTAAAAAAATTTATAAAATAAGTAAATATATACATAAATGCTTATTCAATTTAGAACTGCCATAAACACATATCCTGTTAAAGCCTCATTGACTAAGTAGAATGAGTCTTCTTAACCAATTTTGTGTGTGGCTTTAAGGAGTAAAAATGGAGTTTCTAGGTTTATCATAAACAGAAGCATCCTGGGTATGTTTCTAGAGTTGGTAGAAATACAGGTCATTGTATACTTCTGTCCACAAAATGTGTCACCGTGTTGTACCTGATGCTCAGAATGGTGATCCTCAGGTTCTGGCTGGGCCCGCTAGTTATCACTATATACTGTTTAGAAAACCAGAAAGCAGGGGTGTGTGTGCGTGCATGCATGCCTCTGTGTGTATAATGTACTTCATAAATTATATTGCCTTTTATAAATAGGTAGTGTGTTCAGAGTCCAAAATGCCAAAGGTACAAAAAGATAACCCAGTAAAAAATTTTTTGTTCCTTTTCAGTTCCATAGACTATCCATTTTCTTTTTTTTTCTTTTCTTTTTTTAATGTTTTATTTCTGAGAGAAAGAGACACTGTGAGCAGGGAAGGGTCAGAGAGGGAGATACAGAATCTGAAGAAGGCTCCAGGCTCTGAACTGTCAGCACAGAGCCCGACGCAGGGCTTGAACCCACAAACCATGAGATCATGACCTAAGCCGAAGTGAGATGCTTAACCGCCTGAGCCACCCAGGCGCCCCTAGACCATCCATTTTCTTACTGAATATATTAACTATGTTTTATTTTCCGTATTCTTGATGCCCAGTCTCTGACCCGGGCAGAGACTGCACCTCTCAGGACGAGCCAGCTCTAAGGCATCGCAGGGTATCCACTTTTCGTATGCACACTAGCCAGTCCAGAACCTGTACTTGGAATCACTTGCTTTATGGAGCCACAGCCCATCCACCTGCCCCAGTCACCCCAGGTTCAGGTACCAGACAACCAGCGCAGCCCTCTCCGCTCGGGAGCCCGCTGAAATAACTCCGAACAGCCAGTCTCAACCTGCTTTTGCTGCTTTGCCTGTGTGCTGTGTAGAAACCACAACAGAATTGTCTTTCCCCTTCCCGCCCCCGCTTTCTCCTTGTTCTTTCCTCCTGGCCAGCCCGGTGTGGCCCTGGACACCCCCCCCCCCCCCCCGCGGTATGGTGTGGCATGGTGCGTCCCTTCCTCGTAGGAACTGTTAACAGTAAAAGTGGTCTCCTGTCCCGCTGGCTCCTCACCATACTTGAATAATAAAACTTAACATTTTGAAACACTTGGAGGCAAGTAGTGTTTGCAGTTTCTTTGCCTCGACAGGCAAGAAGACATATTATTTTTTTCCTCCTCTTTTTAAACAGGTGCCAGTACAGTACACGTAGTGATACTCATCTTTTTTTTTTATAACGGTATTAGATACTGTGCTTTAGGAAAATGACTTTATCGTGGACTTGCCACATTATTGTAGGAATAGATGCTCATATCTGTGTCAGTTTCAGCACCCTTCTTGCCAGACCACTGATTTATGCTGTCTAGTAAATGTATTATTTTTTATATCTTCTCATTTGTTGCTGTGTATCTTCCTGTTTGGGAACAAATATACTGCAAAAGAGTTTTTTATGGCTAAAAACAAATGCATCAGAAATGTTAAGTGAAAGTAGAGGCATCCTTTTTGAAAAACATGTGTGTATGTGATTTCTCTGTGTCTACATGTGCATCTTAAAAGGGTTTTAGGCTCTTTGACAGCTGTTGGATCTGTTTCCATCCACTTGGAATTTTAAATGGTTTAAAAATGATTTTGCGCCTTTCAGCTGTTTTCTTAGCTTTTCCTTCATCGATTCTGTAGAGTTAAAATTTCTCCTCTTTTGGTGGCTGATCTCTACTCATTATTGGATCTGGAGCACAGCGCACAGTTTGAATCTTGTAAACCCTGCTGGCTCGCTCTCTCTGGGCTGATTTCCATCAGGCTTTTTCATGCTTGTTACCTTTGAGAGTTGAGCTTGAAAAAGACCACCAAAGAGAAACCAGCAAACCATGGCTGCCCTTCTTCTGCTCCCCTTCTGTGTTGTCCTCTCGTCTTTCCTGTACCGCTCTTCCAGCCCGCCACCGTCCCTTGACCTCCCTTTTAGATCAGGCCTGAACAAACCTTTCATTAGGAGTCACAGGGCCAGTGACAAGCGCAGCTTATCATGTATTACGTGCCTTGTGCTTTATATATGACACGTGACCTCACATACTTAATCTTTACAAGAAACCCTGTGAGACGGCTAGACTGCAAACCAAGACTGCTGTCTTCCCCATCTGCCTTCTTCCCATTTTACACGACTTCAGATAATTACATGACTTCAGAGAGGTACAGGTCACCTGGGGGTCGGTGCCAGAAAGACACAGATTCCATAACTGCTGCTCCTGGAAGCACAGCCCCATGTTCACTTGGTGTCCCCTTGGGTTCGGGATGTAAATGTGGTTTGGGAGCCGGGTTTTCTGTGCCTTCTCAGTTTTTTGTATTGAGGAATTCCCATGTGACATAATGGTTATTCTTTAGGCTAATCTTCTATAATAACTCAGGCCAGGGGCAGCTGGGTGGCTCAGTTGGTTACACGACCGACTTTGGCTCACGTCATGATCTCATAGTTCATGGGTTCAAGCCCCGCATCCGGCTCTGAGCTGACAGTTCAGAGCCTGGAGCCTGCTTCAGATTCTGTTTCTCCCTCTCTCTGCCCCTCCCCCACTTGAGCATGCCCTCTCCCCCCCACCCCCCCCACCCCCCGGTCTCTCTTTCAAAAATAAACATTTTTAAAACTTTTATATCTTCAGGCCAAAAAGCATGAAGCTTCTAAATCACCTTAGATGTTTAAATGAAACTTTTGTTAACTTTTTTGGCTAATCTTTTATAATATCTTCAAGGGAAAAAGAACAAAGCTTCTAAATAACACTAGATGTTTAAACTTACTTTTCTATTAACCACATACTGCAAAGACCATTAAGCTTTTTCTGTAAAGGGCGAGGTAGTAATATTTTAGGCTTTGCAGGCCATACAGTCTCTGTCACAGCCACTCCGCTCTGTCACTGTAGACCGAAAGAAGCCATAGACGATATGGCAATGAATGAGCATGGCTGTGTTCCAATAAAACTTTATTTATCCCATTGAAATTTGAGTTTCATGTACTTTTCCTTTGTCACAATACAGTATTTGATTTTTTTAATCCAGTCTTTTAAGACTGTAAAAACCATTCTTAGCTTGCAAGTCATACAAAATCAGGTTGATGGTAGTTTTCTGGTCCCTGATATGTTGATGTATTTACTAGTTGGACTAAATTGTTGATTCATTTCTCAGGGGGTAGATTATTTGATATTCTTCGGATAAATAAAGAAAATTTTGCCTATAGCTGTAAGCAGTGAATGCTTGCAAAAGAGAATCTGTGTTTTGCTTCTTCAGGTCATTAAAATTATTTCTTGAAGAATGGTAGTTCAATATTCGTTATCAAGGTCAAAGCCTCAGATAAGGTTTAGCAAGTTGATGATAAACTATGAGATCTCTTCTACTTTGAGAAAAAAACTTCCTCATTAGGCAATAAAATATTTCCAAGTTTTGAGATTTCACACTTTTCTTTGTCCTGCTGTGTCCTGTTAAAAATATTTCAGAGCTTGAAATTCCAGCTCTCAGCGTCGGCTGTATGCATACTTACCACATCTTTGACCAGTTCCTCCATTTTTCCCCCATTCTCTCATTCCGAGTAAACTTATTCACACACAAAAGTACCAAATTAAAATTTATGCTTTGTAGAGGACAGCTTTATCTAGGGGCCTGTTTTTCATCCATTTGTTTACATGCAAGATGGACTGTTTAATGTAGAATTATTCTAAGTTCAGTATAAGACGTGTTATTTGATTGCAGATAGACTAGGTGGTATTTATGTACATGTAAATTATATGCATGTATACGCATGTGTGTGTGTTATTTTATGTGGAGTGATCCATGAACCATGGTGAAGAACTAAAGTTCTGTGACATCTACGTTTGCAGGTGCGCCGGGGGCTCATCCTGGCTCTAGTCCACTGTCACATTGTGACCACTTTTTTTTTTTTTAACTCAAAGTAAATGGCATTTTATTGTGGCTGGAACGGAGGCTGAACAAAGTGTAATAGGAAGTAGCTACGGCTGCAAACAACTTCCAGGGGTTTCCGGTAACATTCGCTAGCCACAAAGGAAGGAAGTAAAGGGCCGGTCACTTTATAATGGCAGGAATTCATTTAAGGCAGGGGGTGGGGGGCTGGGGGGGAAGTTTATCTATTTATGTGGACTTCTTTCAAAGATGTGTACATATTTTAAAGAAGAATCGTGGATTTTTATACCTGTTCCTCTGCTTTAAGTTTCCTAGTAAAATGTGTTATCCTTAAAGTCTGAAAGAAGGAAAAGCTTTATTGTTTGCCTTTTTTGCACATGTTGAAGTGGATCTGCTTTGCTTCCTGAAATCCGTCAATATAGAATCCTTAGGGTCAGTTTTATTAAGGGGCATTCTATCTATATATGCATGTTGCTGAATGTCATTTGTTAAAATTATTTTAAGGACCAGCATTTTAAGATTTTCCATTTACCTGCCTTTTAGTCAGCGTGATGTGAACCTGGCAAAATGGATTAGGTTTCTTTCCCTCTGTGCCGCTGCTCTGTCCGACGGTTATAGGAATGTCGAAGGCAATTCCCAATAAATTGCATTTGGCTTTTGATCTTCTGTTTACCTTAAGCTTTCATGCCATGAAGTTTCAACAAGAAACGGCTAGTAAAGTAGAATTAAAGCCAGAAGGGAAGGCTCGGAGGCTTGAGGGTATAAATTCCTACGCAGCACTACCTGTGGCTTTAGAGTGGTCATTCGATTCATTTTATAAAGGTTTTCTGCGGGACTCTGAAAACGTGAGCTGAGTGAGTTCCAGCGCCTTTCTAGCCTTGCCAGTCTGTGGATAGAATTCCCCCTTTGGCTCTGCGCCTAACCCTGCCGGCAGCAGGACTGCGCGAGCAGCCCGGGAACGGCTCCTCGCTGAGGGCGGCGCGGGCCGGGGGGGGGGGGGGGGGGGGGGGGGGGGGGGGGGGGGGGGCGCTCACGGCCAAGGCTCACGGCCAAGCTCGAGGGCCGCGGCTGAGGTAGCGGCGCCCTCCCGGCCTGGAGGCCTGGCTCTCCGAGGGCGCTGCTCCGCCTTTTGCCGGTGGGCGTTTGCCTTCCCTGGCCTGCCCGTGTCGGTGTTGCCGCGCCGTCCACGGACCAGATGCGCTGAGCGTGTGGTTGGTGCTCAGTGCTCATTTCACAGTTGACTGACGAACATTTTTAAAACAGTGGAATTCATAGGATTTTCAGTTCACCTGTTGGAAAGCGGTGTCTTACAAGCTTGGGCAGAGAAATGCTGTCTCCCGTTGCGTTTCTCTGCCTTCTGTCTCCCTGCTGTGTGGTCCTCAGGACTTCAGCTGGAATCTTTGTTGTTGGTTTTAAAAAAAAATTTTTTTCGTGTTTATTTCTGAGAGACAGAGTGCGAACGGGGGAGGTGCAGTGAGCGGGAGACACAGACTCTGAAGCTGCTCCAGACGCCAAGATGTCAGCATAGAGCCTGATGCAGGGCTCAGACTTCAGAACTGCAAGATCTTGACCTGAGCCCAAGTCAGATGCTTCACCGACTGAGCCACCCACGTGTCCCTGAGCTGAGATCTTTGTAAACTGCAGTAATTAGCCTTGTTCTGAGAACATTCTCATTTGATTGAAGCTGGTCAGGAACAGATCTGTAAGGTAGAGTGTCCCATGGAAAATACTGAGTGACAATCATGTGATACATGGAATTCTGCACTTAGGGTCTCCCGCTTCCCTGTGGCACTGTGCCCTCCTTGCTTTAAAATACTTCAGAAGTACTAATTTCAGGGGCGTCTGGATGGCTCAGTTGGTGAAGCATCTGACTTCAGCTCGGGTCATGATCTCACCGTTGTGGGTTTGAGCCCCGTGTCAGGCTCTGTGCTGACAGCTCAGAGCCTGGAGTCTGCTTCAGATTCTGTGCCTCCCCCTCTCTCTGCCCTTCCCCTGCTCTCACTCTCTCTCTATCTTTCTCAGAAATAAATATCACAGGAAAAAAAATTGAAAAAGAAAGAAATATTAATTTTAAGGAGGGTGCCTATGTAGCTCAGTAGGCTAAATATCCCACTCTTGATTTCAGCTCAGGCTGTGATCTCATGGTTCAGGGGTTCAAGCCCCATGTTGGGCTCTGTGCTGGCAGCGTGGAGTCTGGTTTGGATTTTCTCTCCCTCTCTCTGCCTCTCTCCTGCTTGTGTACATGCTCTCTCTCGAAATACATACATATTTTTTAAAAAGTTCTAATTGTATTGCTGCCTTTATGTTCCATGTTTGATAAGTCCTTGTAGTTCTTTGGTAGTAACTAAATGGTTATATTTCAGTAGCTTACCATGGAAATTAAAAAAAAATATTCAGGAGCCCAAAATTTAAAATACACCTCCCATAAACTTGCTAAAATGTTTTTAACTCCTGACTTCTCTTCTTTATTTATTTTGTATAGTTTATGTTAATTTTTCCTGGTAGAAGGCATTTTGCTGTTTTTTTCTTAGCCTCTAATTTATGCAAGATGAATGAGGGGTCATTATGGCTAAACTGGAAAGGATCTTTGTGGCAAATGTGGAGCAAGCACGGGTAAATTTTTTCTGACAAAGAATATTTTCCTAGGTAAATGGTTGTTGAAGATGTTTTTTTCTTATTATTCTCCTGGTACCCTGAGGCCTAATGTGCTTGTTCAGAGAACTCTTAAATGATCAGCAAGGAGGAAAAAAAAAAAAAAAAAAAGAGGGAAAAGAAAAAAGAGCAGTAAGAAATTATTTCGGTTTTTTCAGAATAAAAGAGTCTTTTCTATCTTGGTTTTTAGTTGAAACAGCTTTCTAATTGGGATTTTGTATTTTATAGGCATTAAGCTAGTTTTTGTAATTATTGTTAATAGGGTTACTGAAGGCTGACTGCTTAGGCACTTTTTATTTTACTATGTTGGAGGATAAGGTATGAAAAATAATACAGTTAAAGATACAACTGATGTTCAATTGGTTGCATGTTTTATAAATTAAGAAAAAGAAGACTTAGCTGGTGTGTGATTCTCAGCCAGAAGAGTTCAGGACCCACCCCACCCCCAGAGCTGAGAGCCGGCTTCCCCGGCCTTTCGAGGGAAAGCACACAATTAATTTGAATTATTTGGAACATTGGCACTTTCCCACCCCAAACCATCTTTGGATGTTAAGACTTTCTTTTAATCCACTTGCCTTTTAATTATCTCATGACATAATGATATCCATAAAGTCATATTTGAAATGAAGACAATAATAAAATATAGACAGCCGGCATGAGTGATTCTTTTTGGATTATGAAATTGTTTGCCATCCTTACCTAATTTTCCTTCCCCCTCCTCCTCTCACCCCTTCGTATTTTTTCAGTGTTTTCATTTGATGTCTGAATAAAAAGGTGTATTAGTTTTCTCAGCCTACTGTAACAAGTTATCACGAACTCAGTGGCTTCAGACAACAGAAGTTCACACTCTTCGGTTCCGGAGGCCAGAAGGCAGAAGGGAAAGTGTTGGCGGGGCCGTGCCCCTCAAGTCTCTCCGGGAAAATCCCTCCTAGCTTCTTCCTCTCCGGCAGCTCCTGGCACTTTCTCGGCTTGTAGCAGCAGCGCTCCAGCGTGTGTCTCCTCCTCCACGGGGCCCTGTGGCCCACGTCTGTGCATTCCGCATCTCTCTCTGCTTTTCTCTTCAAAGGACGCGTCACATTTTGGATCATCCACAAATTCAGAGTGATTTTACCTTGAAATACTTAATTATGGCTTAAGTTAAGAGGCTAGTTTTCAAATAAGGTCACAGCCACACAGGTTTCAGATTGGACCTATCTTTGGGGGAGGGACCACCATTCATTGGTGCTACCAAAGGTAATTTCCAGTAAAAAGGAAAATATGCTGCTACATGGAAATTGATACAGCCGTTTAGATCGTTGTTTATTTTTATCTTGGAAAGACTACATTTCATTTAACTTAACAGGATTTAGTGATTGGGGCCTGTAGTTGCAGATTTGTCAGGAAGCTTCTAGGAGATGTTTTTGTATGTTAAACATCTGGGAGATGTTTAAGATGTTAAGTAACTTAAGAGCAGTTGGAATCTTCACGTAGGCTCTCCAGACCCATTTCTGCAACACATACAATGTACCGTATATAAATATACTACCTTTTTAGTTTTTGTAATACTTGTCTAGAACTTGCTTGAGCCGTGTCAGGTTTTACTGTCTACTCTCTGGGGTGTTACAGTTCTATCGTAATTGTCCTTCATTTTAAAGGACATACTTGATATGCCACAACAAAAGTTCTTAAACTTTGTGAAGAACAAAATATAGTAAAGTGTTGCAGCAGAATCAGTGGGGAAAACCGTTGAGAATAACATACCGAAACTGCATGGCTGCAGTCAAGGGCTACTGAACACAGCGCCATGATTACTAACAGTGTGAGGGATACAGAGCGCGAGGGCACCCACACAGGAAGCCAGACTGGATGGCGAGAGGTCCTCCTGGAGTAATGTGAGAAACTCGTACGTGCTCACCGAACAGTTGTGCGGTGTGATCATTCTACATATTAAGTAATTATGATCTACACAGAGTTATTTGTGTGAGCCGAGAGTTTGGTCTCTGGGATCAAATGGACTTAGTGTCAAATCTCCGCTTTGCCCCTTACTAGTCTTGTGACTTTAGCTCTCAGAAGCCTCCGATACCTTAAGATACTCTGTTAGTAGCTCCCTCATGGGTTGCTGTGAATTATTCATTGAGAATGACCTATATAAGAGGCTTAGCCCAGAGGCGGGTCCTGGGAAGCACACAATTAGTGTTGCCTAAAAAGCAAGCTATGAGATCATAGTGTAGTACTTGTTTGTACCTTTTGGATCTAAGGGCTGTTTCCTTAAATGAATTGTATGCCTTTGAGGACATAGGCCTTGTCCTAGGGTTTTTATATGTATGTTTCAAAGTGACACATTGGGGAAGACATAAAGAGAAACCAGGTTGAATGACATAATACAGACTGAACAAATGGGTGACAGAGTTAGTTAACCTTATGACAACATCGTCACTGCTTATGAACATATATTTCATTGATTAATGTTCTTAGAGATTATGAGAAGCAAAAAGTATAAACTGAAAGAATATTGATTTTTTTCCCCAGAAGTCTTCAAACAGTGAATCTTTAAATTTTTTTAATATTTATTTTTTAGAGAGAAAGAGGGACACAGAGCATGAATGGGGGAAGGGTAGAGAGAGGGAGATGAAGAATAGAAAGCAGGCTCCAGGCTCTAAGCTGTCAGCACAGAGACCTATGTGTGGCTCAAACCCACGTGAGATTGTGATGTGAGCTGAAGTCAGACACTAAACCGACTGAACCACCCAGGCACCCCTCACCACAGAGACTCCTGATGTTTAGGTGTTTAGGTGAAGTTGAAGACTCACAACCACCAACCAGGTTTCTTCATTGTCAGCTGAGCCCAATGAGGAAGGAGACCTGTGAGAGGGGATGCTGGGAAGGGAACGTGGAGCAGTGTCAGCGTGTCAAGATCTTAGGAAGTTTTCCTTTTTTCACTCTTTTGACTTAAGGCAGATCTTTACAGAATTTGAATTTTGATAGCAAATATATGTTTGCCCTTGAATTACTGTCTCAAATCCTAACCACAGAAAAAGATTTTGACTGTTGAAGGTGTCAGTTTTTGGTTTTGACATGGATAATTTGAAAATTGGAGGTGCCCTAAAAAAGCAGAGATGACTCGTGACTATTCAAATTTAAATCATTTAAATTAGCTTAAAAAATTCGGCTCTGCAGTCACACTAGCCATGTTTCCAATGCATAGTGGCCACATAGCTGGGCGCCACCATACTGGACAGTGAGGACTGAAGGACTCGCCCATCACAGGAAGTTCTCTTGGACACCTGCTTTTCTAGAACATGTGTTGTTGTAGTTTATGCATTTTTATAAAATGAGCAAAAGTATACAAGCCAAAGTAGTTGCAGGGGTTAGAGAAAAATAATCAGAGTAATAGGAAATGTGAATTAGGTGGGTAGAGTTTTTCCCCCTTCTTTGATACCCCCCCTTTATTCTTTTTAACAGTTTTGGTTTTTTTTTTTAAATGTTTTATTTATTTCTGGGAGAGAGAGAGAGACAGCGTGAGCAGGGAAGGGTCAGAGAGAGAGGGAATCACAGACTGAAACAGGCTCCAGGCTCTGAGCTGGCAGTCAGCACAGAGCCCGACGCGGGGCTCGAACCCACGAACCGCGAGATCATGACCTAAGCGAAAGTCGGACGCCTAACCGACTAAGCCACCCAGGCGCCCCAACAGTTTTGGTTTTTTAAAAACTCTTACTGATGACAAAGGTTTGCTCTCTCACTGTGGTTGACTCTTAATCCTATTCAGAAATTTCTCCCCCCTCCATTTCTGGCTGCCATCTAGTTAAATCCACAGCACTGATGTTTGAAACCATTTTTTATAGAACCTAATCTTTCAGTCCCTCGCTGGGTTCTCTCATTTTTATTGTGGACTTCAGACTCTGATCTGGGTATATCGAACTCCCATATCACCATCTTGCTGAATGACCTTGAGTAAGCAGTTTAATCGCTCTGAGCCTGTAACAGTGGTAATGTATGTATGATGGTATAGACACCGCCACTTGCATACGTCTGGATTAAGTGAGGAATTTTATGTAAAGCTCCTAGCACAGTACCTTGGCATGTAGTAAGTCAGATAACAATTAGAGGTGAGATCATATGATGCATTATTTCACTCTTGCTGTGGAGCAAACCATCGCAGAATTTAGTGGCTTGAAGCAGCCACCCCCATAATTTAGTATAGGATTCTGCTGGGCACGTCTGGTCTTCTTCAGGCCTGGCCCGTCTTTCATGCAGATTCGGTCCCTCCGCTGCTTCGCTCTGAGGCCCGTTGGTCCTGGCTGGCCTTGCTCGCGCATTGGGCGGTGGGCTGGTGGTCTCCCGGGACAACGGAGATGGCTAGACTACGTGTGTCTCATCGTCCCACCAGGCTAAAGCTTCCTTGGAATACAGAAACCTCAGCCGGAGCCCTTGCTTTCTCCCCAGGCCCTGTCCGCACCCTCTGACTCTAGGCTCACTCTTGTATTGCTGCTGCCTGAATGTAGCCTTTGCCTTCTTTCACCCTTGTTTCTTGAAAACAAGCCTCTTAGTCATCTCTGCATTCTTAGTGCACCCCCAGAGTAGTTGAATGAATACCTAAGTATAGCTCCAGCTTTGCGGACCGTTTCATCTTACCTTCACCGGCGAATTCTTTGATGTTCATCTTTATATGCTGCCCTGCTTCGTGATGTCCATTTGATCTCTCAGACTTTGAGAAGTTTGGAGATGGATTTTGGTATTGATTTATAAGAAATGTCAGTAAAATTCTATATTGAAGCATTTTACTTAATCTGATTTTCTTCTATTCTTAAATGGATTCTCTTCTGTAAATGCTAAAGTGACATTGGAACACTATGAATAGTTTTTGTTTTGTTTTTTAATAATCATCTAACAGGAAAGTTTGGCTTCTTAGTTTCACATAGGTTTATGGGGTAAACTGGCAACTGTGACTTGGTGAGAATATAGTGTGTTTGCTGTCTCAGTTCACTTATATATTTATAATAGTATTGGTCTGCACAATGAGATGTTTTCGTAGGCCAAGTAAAGAAACTTTCTGTTTTTGTATTTCTATTTTTAATTTAATAGTGCTCCACAGAAAAGGTACAAAAGGCAACGCTTGCATATACATTTTTCTGCTTTTGTCCACTTTTCTTTTTTCTCACTTGCTTTTTTTGACCTAAATGAATAATGATTAGCTATTGTGGATTGTGTGTGTGTTCCCTCAAATTTTATGTAAGTCACAGTCAGAGTTAATGGAGACTTGAAATCCCAAAGTGCAGTAAATGATGCAGTGTGGAGTGACGGGAAAGAAAAGAATTCCTAAACTCTCAGAACTGTAGCCCTGGCCCCGATCATAACACACTGGTGGCCCCAGGACAGTTTGACTTTTCTTTTTTTTTTTTTTTTTAAATGTTTTATTTATTTCTAGGAGAGAGAGAGAGACAGCGTGAGCAGGGGAGGGTCAGAGTGAGAGGGAGTCACAGACTGAAACAGGCTCCAGGCTCTGAGCTGGCAGTCAGCACAGAGCCCAACGCGGGGCTCGAACCCACGAACCGCGAGATGATGACCTAAGCGAAAGTCGGACGCTTAACCGACTAAGCCACCCAGGCGCCCCTGACTTTTCTATGGCCCAGACAGCCGGTTTGATAATGTTGAAAGTTTCTCTCTAATTGGAAGTATCATGCTGTTTCTATCAGTACAGGTTCTACTGGGATTTAGTGATAAACATTACAGATGAACACAGATATTTAAAATGAAAGAAATGGATCTCCTTATTAGGATACTTCATGCCTTCAGGGTTAATAACATGTGCTGGGTATAGAGGAAAGGTACACTTCAGATTCATCTTTTGAAATAGGTGCTTGTCACGTAGGCCAGGCAGAAGGATTAGCAGCATCGAGATGCACAGAATTGCAGTGGAAATAAATGGGTGTGAAGTGAGCGATGAATTGCACAGCTGAACTGGGGCAGCTTGAACGTGGCTCCCTGGGGTGGCTCCCCGTGCGGGTGGCTGCTGCAAGCTCAAGGGTTCCTCCAGGGACCATCCACAGTTTTTCTAGGATTTTCCTGCTTTGTTAGGAAATTTTGTCTTCTCATCAGGGTTCATTTTGTGTGCAAGTTCCACAGGAAGCATTAATTTCCCCCTCCTCTGAGGGCCAGGGCCCCTCTTGCCACCCCAGCGCTCCCAGAAGCCCTGGCACAGCCTCCCGCTGGGGGTGCCATTCGGCAGAAGAGAGCACCGGGGCCCTTCTGGTAGGATGTCTTTGGGTAGGAGTGGTGTGAGTCTAGAAAGAAAGGTCGTCTTGTCAGACGGAAGTATGTTCCGCGCTCATAAGCTGTTGCACGTGTAATTTAAATTTCCGTTGCGACGCGCGGCCTGTGGCTGCTGTATTGGTCACCTCGGGTCCGGACCTCCATCTGCCCTCGTGCTCTGTGCGCCCTCACCGCCTGGCTCCGTGTTAGCTGCTCCGCAGTGGCCTGTTCGTGAAGCAGTACCTGTCCCGGTCTCCTGCCTGCCCCTCGGCTAAGCTTCTCTGATGAACTTGGAGGAGGGACTTCCCCCTTGACAGTCTCTGCCCCCAGTTCCTGGGGCTCATGGTTCTCTTTCAGCGGACCGCTTCCTCGGCTCCTTCGTGGCTTTCCCGAACGTGGCGGGACCCTGCTTTCATACGACTGGCCCGCCGTTCCCTTAATTCCTCACACGCCCCGCTACTTGTGGTACAACCCGAGCTGCATGCGTGCCGCTCCCTGCCTGCTGGGCGCCGCCGTCCCCTGGACCGCCTGGCACGGTGCCTGGCACGCCCTGCCTGTAATACATCACGGTTGCATCACTTTCTCTCAGCTCACGTGTGAGTTCGTATATTAGCTCATATACTCACAAATGTATACACATTCCAAGTTTAGTGTAGTTTAGGTGTCTCTCTCACTCAAATACAGTTTTAACGCTGCCCTTTCATGGTTTTAAGGAATTGATGCGTTCACACATTTAAGTATTTTTTTTTTTTTAGGGTAATAGACGTGTAGCAGTATAAGGAAGGCAGAGGGTCTGTCCTCACAGGCTCTGCAGGCAACGAGAGGAGGTTGGATAGTGACGGTGGTGGGGTGATGATGCGATACAGCAAATGTGGGAGCGTGGGGCCCGGCCACAGGACCCCGCGCACACCTGTCACGTCAGGCCTCAGAAGTGATGTGTAAGCTGAGAGGGAAGAGTGGATAGCAGTAAGTAGGCTAAAAAAAAATGCGCAAGAAGGGGCGTTAGAATTCATTGCGTTCAAACGGAATTAATGTTCCATTTGAGTTAACAGAAGAGAATTAATCTGAAGCATATGGAGAGTGCGAATAATCAACCTAGGTTTGCTTCTTGTTGTCTCTGTGTTGAGTTTGTCTCATAGATGTGGGCATGTCCTTGTGCTGTAAGTGGGGAACTGTATTTGCTAATAGGCATTTGTTTATTGGCTGTAGAAACTTACTTGCTAAAGGGCATTCTCGCAACAAGTGATGATGCTCTACAGAAGCAGGGCCCTGTTTTGCTGAGAACATGCCAGGCCGTTGCCATTGGTGACAACTTTTCGATGGACACCTTAGGACAGTAAGATGGGGCTAATCACAGTGATTTTCTGTCATTCTTGAACTACTTAAAACCACAATCAGAAAGTGGTAAACATTTGATAGGAAAAAAAGAGGGCTTAATTTAAAAAGGCTTTTTTGACGAAAGAAAATCAGACCTATGCCACAAGAAGCAACGTTTTTACACCATTAAGCAGTTGCCGTGCATTTTCCTTGAACCTCTTTTAATCTCTAAGTTTGGTTTGGGGAAAAAACCCAGATTCTAGTTTATAAATTAGTCTTTTGTGGTTCTTATTAGCAAGAGTGCATTGCTTCACTGAATCGTGGAGAAGATAATGTTGATTGAGATCCTTAGTCACTATTTTAGGGATAAAAAATCCTTCACATTAAATGAAAGCACGAGCCTTTCATTTACAAATTTAGAGAATCGTTTTGACTAGCCTTTAATTGGTAGTTGTGTGAAATTACTTAGGATAATAGGGGAAAATCAATTATAGTGATAAAGTCTGTTCTTAAATATACATTATTTTTGAAGTATTTTCCTGTGGAAAAACCACAAAACGCTGGGCAAGAAAGGTTGTTGCTGGCGGTTTTCTAGGCCCAGAAGGTTTCACCTGAGCCTCTGATCTGATGTCAGAATCCCCTCTGTCCACCCCTGGCCGTTATCGGCACAGCAGTGGAGGATATCTCAGTGGTTGGGGGGATTTTGTTTGTATTTTGTGAAGTATAGAAAGTATTTAATCAGTTTTCACGGTCTTCCAGGATCCAACCTATGTGGACACTTTAACCGACTGTTTTTAAAGTTCTAGAGAGAGATTGAAACTACAGACTTTCTAGTTTGATAGAAAAATCAAAGAAATGAAGAATATGGCTTTTCTTTGAGGATCATTTATTTTTTTTTTTCTTTCATTGGAGATTACTTGATAGCTGAGCAGTATTTCCTGGAAAGTCACATTACTTTTATAACCAGTCTTCACTTACAAGGGTAAATGATGGGGAGGTAATAAATCATAGTCAGCGAAAGATATTCCAGTGGTCCTTTTTAATACAGTTACAGCAGATCTTTTCTGTCGCTTCATACTTCATCATCTCTGCAGAAGTTGGAGGGGTTTGAAATGCTGGGTAACTTCACCTTAACTTTTTAAAAACTCTCCTGACAAAAATGTGTATTCAAACCACTGGCCGCATAAAGAAGGTGACTGATTGGAGTTTTGCCACTTTTTCATCCTTCTGTCCTTTATCTCCTGTGTTTAAGAGCCATTAAAATGAGACCGTGTGAAGTCTGTTGGCTGTAAATAAAATGATTGGACCTGGATTAATCACTTTCATTTTCCCTTTAGGATCTGAGATTTGCTCAGACTTTTGCACACACTGTGGTTTCCATAATAGTATTTGGTAATTGACTTTATTTGTAATGAGTAATGAATTGTTACCACCTTATAGGTCTTATCACAACAACATCAAGGAAACTGGACCGAGAGCAGCAGGATGAACATATATTAGAAGTAAGCATTTCTTTATTTTAATTACTTTAAAAATACTGTAATTATGAATATCACGGGAAAGAATGTGGTCACATTAACTAGTCTTCTTAATTGTTGCTATTTTGTCATATTGCCTCCTGGTCATAATTAAAAAGGACAATAAAAGGGAAAGAAACACTTTTGCGTGTATTTCATGCCCCTTTAAATCCCTTTCTGTTTCCAAAATACAGGACCACTCACATTTTTGTGCTTTATACATGCACAACACGCACAGAACAAACAGATGAAAATGAAATTATTGAAATTTCCTTTTCATTAACATAAAATGTATTTCTGTATGCCTTCTACATCTTTTTCCTTAGTATTGTTTTCAGGGTGTTTTATGATAATAGATCTACTTCAACTGTAGCTAGTTTTCAGTTTTTGTTATTGTTCTTAAATAATTGCCTTGTTTTTCCATTGTAAACTGAATTGAAGAAAGTTTGTGTTTTGTTTTTAAAAATCATTTTGAATTTTGTTGATTTATTTTGAGAGAGAGGGAGAGAGCGCAGGAAAGGGGCAGAGAGAGAGAGAATCCCAAGCAGGCTTTGTATTGTCACCGTGGAGCCCAGTGTAGGCCTCAGACTCCCAAACCCCGCTGTCATGACCAGAGCTGAAATCAAGAGTTGGACGCCAAATGGACTGAGCCACTTAGGTGCCCCGGAAGCGTGTGCTTTTTAGACATTTCTAAAATGAGAGACTGAAGCCTGACGTCTTTTCCGATAGGCTTCTCGTGCTCACAGCTGACTTAAAATGCCTTCTAGTCCCTGAAAGAAGAAACACAGCTTGTCCTTGACTGGTTTGCTGGTGGATGGTCAGCACCCAGTAGGCACAGGGATAGGGGTCTGTGGAGGCGGTGGGGACAGTGGCCTGTGGACAGCGGGCCGGATGCGATTGCTGGGAGCCGTGGCCTGCAGGCCAGCAGGAGGCTGAGAAGAGACCGCCCTTAGGGAGGGAAGCAGAGCCGAGCAGATGAGGAACCTCTGCGGACACCCCTATGTCACACGTTACATGCCAGTGTTGATCATTGGAGCCAGACCTGGAAAAGACCAAGTGCTTGTTGAGTTATCTGCACAGATCTTCCATTCTGCCCGTGCGGGTTCTTCAGAAAATTCTAAGCTATGCTTTGTTATTATCATTTTTATTAATATTTAGCTCTCTCTCTTTTTACATTATTGCTGTTCATAATGCTGCCTGCTTAATCTCATTTCATCCTTGGTCTGATTTTCTTCCTTCCTTCCTTCCTTCCTTCCTTCCTTCCTTCCTTCCTTCCTTCCCTTCCTTCCCTTCCTTCCCTTCCTTCCCTTCCTTCCCTTCCTTCCCTTCCTTCCCTTCCTTCCCTTCCTTCCTTCCTTCTTTGAGAGAGAGCATGAGCAGGGGAGGGAGAGAGAGAGGGGGCAGAGGATCTGAAGGGGGCTCCTCCGCACAGAGCCCGAAGTGGAACTCGAACTGGACAACCGAGAGATCATGACCTGAGCTGACGTCAGACGCTCATCCAGCTGAGCCACCCAGGTGCCCCCTTGGTCTGATCTTCTAATTGCCCGTAAAATAGGTGGCTTTTCTAGCTCTGCAGTGTGCGCGCATGACTATCCTGTGTAGAAAGCGCGGTTTCACAGCTGCCATTACAGTTAGTAATTTCTTCACGTGCTGTGTCCACGTGTCGGTCATACAGCCCCCTTGAGTTCTGATTCCTTTCGGTAGAGCAGAGCTTGGAATTTTCATTCAGTCACTACAGTGATGGACAGAAGGGAGAATATGGTTCCCGAGAAAAGGGACTGGTGGCAAACTGGAGTGGCAGGTCCCCGGCATGGGCATCTCATCCGGCCCGCGCCCCGGCTAGAGCCGCACGGGACACCTGCTCGCTGCGCGCCTCACTCCAGTGCGGCCCATTCGTGGTAAACGTCCAGGCTGGATGGGAGCAAGTGTAAGATACTTAGGACTCTGAAGATGATACCAAGACATCGGTGGGAAATAAGACTGCGTAGCGGTTTGTTTACATACCTTGTCTGTCTTTTGTAGTCCTTTTCGGTGGCATATTCCAGGGCCGACACCGGTGTTGATTTGCCTGTCTTGAAGAGTTTTTCAACAGTTCCATGCTAAAAGCTGTGTTATTGAGGGGCGCCTGGGTGGCTCAGTCCGTTGGGCAGCTGACTTCAACTCAGGTCATGATCTTGCAGTTTGTGGGTTCGAGCCCCTCCTCCGGCTCTGTGCTGACAGCTAGCTCAGAGCCTGGAACCTGCTTCGGATTCTGTCTCCCTCTCTCTCTGACTCTCCCCTGCTCACGCTGTCTCTCTCTCTCTCAGAAATAAATAAAACATTAAAAAAAAAAAGCTGTGTTATTGAACCCAAACTTAAAAATGTGTTGGTGAGGATTACTGTAAAACATAGCGCTTGCTTATATTTCTTTTTAATTTTCTTTCTTTTTCCTAAAGATTATATGAAAACTGATGCAAAGGAAATGTTTTGAGAGGTTAAAATGAAATAGTAATTGAAAATTTTGTTTTTATTTTGAGTATGGACAGGTAAATCATACACTTTATTTAAAAAAATTTTTTTTCTTTCTAAGCTTCTTTATTTTGGGTGGGGGGAAGGGCAGAAAGAGGGAGAGGGAGGGAGAGAATCCCTAGTAGGCTCTGCACTGGCAGTACAGACTTAGGCTTGAACTCATGAACCCACGAGATCGTGACCTGAGCCAAAAGCAAGAGTCAGATGCTTAACTGACTGAGCCACCCAGGCTCCCCAATCACGTACTTACAGAGAAACAACTACTTTACTTAAATAGTCTTGACAGGTACTATTAGGATATAGTCACACTTTTATAAACAACAGATTTATACTCACAAAGCTTTAAAAAAATTAGTCCCACAAAAACCTTCAATATACTTGACTGTTTTTAGTATTTCAGTCATTAATTTTGGAGGATGTGGTGAGAGGAGAAGAGCTATTCTTAGGGTCATTGCTTTTAACATACACACCAAAATAAAAATGGGCATTGGATTTAGGGGTGAAATTATGCATATGTAACCATTCACCAGTGCAGTTATCAGGACCTCAGCTTTTTATTCCTAAACTGAATACATGAATAATTAGAATGACAGTTACTTTACATTTCTTTCACTGAAAATCTTAATAATAAGTGGGTCTGGAATGACAATTTTTATGTCTGCCCTGCTAAACGTGGAAGGCTCCTGTGCAAGAACAGAACCAGACAGAACAAAAGGGTGACAGCTAGAATGAAAAGGCGCGTGACTTTGCACATATTTTAAGTTGGTGATTTAGCTCAAAAAGGAAAGTTTTTAATGCAGTATGTGGAGATGTGATTTTTAAGGGTATAGAGTGTATGTTATTCCTCAGAGGGCTCTATTGAAAAGCAGAATCTTCCTGTAGCTCTTCCTTGGCTTCAAAAGAAGACATTCTTGATAGTTCGCCATTTTGGCGACGTTCGCGTTACAGCTGCGGCCGCGCAGGGAGAGGCCCCGTGGCCAGGGGAGAGCCGGGGCTCGCGCTGCCTCCTCCTCAGCCCGGGCCTCGCTCCGCGGGTCCCTGTCTGAATGGGACGTGTCGCCTCGCCTCTTGTTGTCAGGAAAGGAGATGGTATGTGTCATAGAACTGGGTGAGATGTAGCGGTTTGTGCACCTGCGGGTTATCCTTAATTAGGAGGAAGGTGGTCACTTTGTATATAGTTCTGTTTTTAAAAACCTCTCCTGACCTGCTCCCTTCCCCACACAGGTTACCGTGACAGACAACGGTAGCCCCCCCAAATCCACCATTGCAAGAGTAATTGTGAAAATCCTTGATGAAAACGACAACAAACCTCAGTTCCTACAAAAGTTCTACAAAATCAGACTCCCAGAGCGGGAGAGACCAGAACGAGAACGAAACGCCAAGCGCGAGCCCATCTACCGAGTTATCGCTACGGACAAAGATGAAGGTCCCAATGCAGAAATCTCTTACAGCATCGAAGACGGAAACGAGCATGGCAAATTTTTTATTGAGCCGAAAACTGGAGTGGTTTCATCCAAGAAGTTCTCTGGAGCCAGAGAATATGATATTCTTTCAGTGAGTTAAGATCTAGTCTTTGAGTTTCTTACACACTTTGACCATTAATCCGGTCTCTGTCACTTCTCTTATAACTTCTTCTTTCTTCAATAAGTAGCCTCAGTGTTTGTGACCTAACTTGGGGAAATGTGACAGGTTGTCCTTTTCAGCTGTCACTCCAGTTATTACTTACATTGAGTGTGGCGTGAAGAGGCTGCTTTTTTTTTTTTTTTTTAATTTTTTAATGTTTGTTTATTTTTGAGAGAGAGAGAGACAGAGTGTGAGCAGGGGAGGGGCAGAGAGAGAGGGAGACACAGAATCCAAAGCAGGCTCCAGGCTCTGAGCTGTCAGCACAGAGCCCGACACGGGGCTCAAACCCATGAACCGTGAGATCATGACCTGAGCCAAAGTCAGATGGTTAACCAACTGAGCCACCCAGGCACCCTAAGAGGTTGCTCTTTCTAATCAAACCTTAAACGTGGGGAATACACAAATACACATACTGTTTGAAATTGGCTTAGTCGAAGACCAAACTGACCTGTGCTTCAGTGATGGATGTAACTTCCAATTTGCTTCTTTTATCCCCTCTACGTACATTTTATAGATTAAGGCAGTTGATAATGGTCGCCCCCAAAAGTCATCAACCACGCGGCTCCACATTGAATGGATTTCCAAACCCAAACCATCCCTGGAGCCCATTTCATTTGAAGAACCGTTTTTTACCTTTACTGTCATGGAAAGTGACCCAGTCGCTCACATGATCGGAGTGATATCTGTGGAGCCTCCTGGCACACCTCTTTGGTTTGATATCATTGGTAAGTATTGCTCCAAGTTTTCGTTGTCCGTGTGTAAGTTACATTGAGGAGAACCTGTCTTGTCTTTGATTTCTGTCTTTGAGAACCTGTCTCCTTCTGATTTTTTTTTGTCCATTTCAGGGTTTAAAATTGGGAGCAAGACCTAGAAGTGGGGAATTTGTCTTAAATTGAAGTATTTTGATTGCAAATGTGTTGTAATATCCAGCATGTATTCAACTTGTTTAAAATAGGTGCCGTGCATCACTAATAGAAAAATAAGGTTTTCAAAAATCCATCCAAGAGTTAGAAATTTGAATGTTTTTGGTTCAAAAGCAAATTTTCCTTCTTGATACATAACATACGGCACATTGCTATTTTTAGTGAATATGGTTTGAATGCTTAAAATAACTGCCTGTGTGACTGTCTCATGTCAGTATTTTATAGGGAATAAGCTTACAAATTTTATTTGTATAACTTAAAAATGGTGGTGCCAACTATGGCCTTTTTAAGTTTGATTTACCACTTTTTGGGAATGTGAGAAGCAGTGTTCACTAGGTTAAATGACCCTGTAATAAAAATGACATGCCTAAGTCAGTTTTCCCTTTTTTTGGGGGGGGGGGGTCATTTAGTTTAGACGTAGAACATACTACCTTATTTGAACATACTTAAAAAAAATTCACATTAAACTTTGACATCTTAAGTTTTTTAAATTCTATTTCTTCACATTACATTAATTATAAAGATACTTCATAGCAAAAGTATGTATTGCGACTCATCTCCATTTGGACCTTTATGTTCCTTTTTCCCTCTCTGTCCCTTCGCCGCCCTCCATACCCACATGCTGTCCCAGCAGGTTGAAGCAGATGGGGTGGAGGCTCCCAGGCCCACAGGGTGCAGGTGGCAAAGGCTTCACTTCTTTCATTTTCCACACCAGACAGTTAAGCTGTTGTCCCAGTTTCGGTCATTGTATGAAATTGTTGGTGTCGTCAACACCTATGAAACCATTACCTTATTTTTATTATTTTTTTAAAATTTATTGATTGATTCTGAGAAAGAGCCCGCAGAGAGAGGGAGAGAATCCCAAGCAGGCCCCACACCATCAGTGCAGAGCCCGACACGGGGCTCGAACTTCCAAACTGTGAGATCATGACCTGAGCTGAAACCAAGAGAGCCTGACACTTAAGCGACTCAGCCACCCAGGCGCCCCCGCCGTTACTTTAGTTTAAAAGAAAAAAATTAATTTTATGATTAACTACAGTCAGAGTGGTTTGTGTGCCCTCTGTTAATTACTGTCATGTTTCCAGACGAGCAGTCTACAGTTGTGCCGTGTGTAACTTCTCCGTGTGACACTGACTGCGTTGGGAACAAGTTTGATTGACTGTTCTTCCTTGTTCTGTGCTTGCCTTCCACGCTTGCTTGTTCCTTTTTGGCTGTGCCAGGAGACACCCTTGCTAGAGAAGTGTTTCACATCTTGCAGATGACTTGTGACCTGAACTGTACAGCAGAAGGTATCTGCTGAGATCACATAATTTGCCCCAGATTATGAGATCTAAGATAAAAGCATCAGTTTTGGGAACTTTTTTTTTTTATTTCCAGTGACTGTCTTATTGCCCTTTGTTTTCATGGTGTGTGCATGGTCCCACCCCTCCAGTTGCAAACGTGCTGACGTCTCCTACATCTCCAGACCATCCTGCGTTTTAGGTTTAACTGAAGATTGTGGGGTTTTGTGTGGTTCGTTTTGCTTTCTGGTGAGATTTGTAATAGAACATCATCATGACATTAAGCTTTTATGTTCATTCCATTTCACTTCATCGATAAAAGTATTTCAAGTCAATGGATTTGAAAAGAGTTTTATCTGGGATATAATTGGGAATGCATTTGGATAATGTGAGTAGCACAGAAACTTCTACTTCGTTAAGCTTCGTCCTTGGCAACAACGGGAAAAGTTTCTTCTCAAGTATATAAGAGCCAGGGCTAATTGATGTTAACTGCCATTATTTTTTTCAGAGTCAAATTTGTTTTGAATAGTTAATTTATTAGGGCAGTGCCCAGGTGTCACAGGTTTCTTTTTGAGTAATTAAATAGCCAATTTTGGTTAGTAAGTGATGCTTTATATAGCTACTGAGGTATATAAATTAAAGACCTGTTCAGAACCCCTGAAAAAATCGAAAGTAATTCATTGGCAGTATGCGCAATGTTTTTCTGTTTTTAGAGTTGCTTCCTTGCTTTCCTCTCAGTTATTAGCTTCCTTGACAATTAGGGCTTACCTTTGCATTAGTAAGCATCGTCTTTCTAATTGGCCTTTCTCTTCTTGTCTTTCAAAATGAAAACTCCTGGGAATCACCTTGATCAGTATCAGAAGTGTTCCTCCCCCTCTGCCCCCCGCCATTCAGAAGTAGAAAGCCACAAAATAAATGACAGATTGTCATCCTGTGACCTGTTTTTACTTTTCCGTGTGTCCTAATTTAACCTAGGTGGCAACTATGACAGTCACTTTGATGTGGACAAGGGCACCGGAACCGTCATTGTTGCCACACCTCTTGATGCAGAACAAAAATCAAACTATAACCTCACGGTGGAAGCCACGGACGGAACCACCACTATACTTACACAGGTAGGTGACTGACTGACCGTGCATTTGTCGCAGAAGGATTAGTATGACCTGATACTCGGGGTCCGCGGGCTGTATGAGCACTTGACTCTGCCCTCGGAGGCTCCCAGTCTGAGTTACTGTGTTGTTAGAGTTTACACATACACACACCAAGGATTTCTCTGTTTAGGGAGAGAAAATTAACTGCAAATCTCAGTTTAGATTTAGCATGTAAATAGTCAGTTTTAGAAATTTTGAAAGAAGACTTTAAAAAAGCCCTAATTTTAATTATCAAAATCTTTTAATTTTGATAATTTCATTTTCAGTACCGATTTTGAACAGGATTAATATGAAATATATCACTATTGAGGACAGATTGTCTGAGTCATTTTCATTGAAGCTTGTTAAAGTGATGAATTAGGTTTTAAAATCACTTTTTTTTTTTTTTACCTTGCCCCCCCCCCCCCGCCGGCTCCTTTAACTAGGGCTGTATAAAATGGGAAAATTGTTGTCATAATTCATGTAACATCTTTGTTCCTATCTGATGATAAGAGATAGCCAGATTACTGGGATTTCAAATTTAATTGTTAAAAACCCTATAAGTTAAGCCTAAAGTCTGTTTGATTCTCATTGTGGACTGTTAGAGAATTTTGTTAGACATTCGTTCATGGCAAGTATTGTTGTAGAAGCTGAATGCTAGGAAATAAGATCCTGCACCCTTGGAGCTTCCCTTAGGATGGTAGAAGCAGAGGTTTTCATAATCTGCTGTACCTTGAAAAGGGAAAAAATTAAATACTAAAAGATAAAATCCTCCTGAATTCCAGTTTTCTATCTTTGTTATTATTTTTTTAATGTTTATTTTTGACAGAGAGTGGGCATGAGCAAGGTAGGGAAAGAGAGAGGGGGAGACGCAGAATCTGAAGCAGGCTCCAGGCTCTGAGCTGTCAGCACAGAGCCTGATGTGGAACTCAAGACTCACAGACTGTATGATCATGACCTAAGCTGAAGTTGGATATTTAACCAACTGAGCCACCCAGGTGCCCTAACCAGACCAGTTTTTTGTATTTAGATTTTACTATTTTATTTAATATATTTATTTATTTTAATGTTTTATTTATTTCTGAGAGAGATAGACAACATGAGCAGGGGAGGGTCAGAGGAGAGGGAGAGACAGAATCTGAAACAGGCTCCAGGCTCTGAGCTGGCTGTCTTCACAGAGTCCGATGCGGGGCTCAAACCCACGAACCACGATATCATGACCTGAGCCAAAGTCGGATGCTTAACCGACTGAGCCACCCAGGCGCCCCTAGATTATACTATTTTAAATCTGAAATGAGACAGATCATCTGTGGAGTCATTTAGTTGAAGACTTAAAAGAGTCTGTGATGTCTTTTCAATTAATAAGTGAGTAGATAATCTAGAGCTTGTTATGAAATGATCATATTCCTTTCTCTAAATGCTTGTGATTTTTAGTGTATTTAACACTGACATATGTACCATGCTTTGGGGCCATTTTGAGATTCTCATGTAAAAGTTTTAGTACAGTATTAAAATTTCATTTTTGTTGGTAACTGTTCCCATTATATAAGTTAGGCTTTAGAGCTTGAACATAAGACTAAAACTCTCAAGAAGTATAATAAATTGAACAGGATAAATTTTGAAAGGTTCAAAGAACATAACTTTATATGGACCAGTTCAAATAATCCACTAGCTAGAAATCTAGCAAAAGAAACTTAATAAGCAGTGAAAATGGTTCTCTGTGCCAAGCGTTGTCATTAATGAAGATGATCTGCTTACTGTGGCATTTTTCACTTATTATATAAGTGAGTGGTTAGCAGTGTGCCCCTCCCCAAGTAATTGTGGTGTTAGGTAGTACAGTTAAAAGCTTAGTGTGAAATGTGGTGCAGGTTGGTTAAAATATCCCACAGCACCCGGGAAATAGATTCTAGTGTTTTCAAAGGAAGCAGAATGTCTTCAGTTTCAGTCCTTCATTTATACTTCTGTAACTTACTTTGAGTCATTTTCAAAGGGTCTTGAGGGTATTCTAATGAAATGCTGATGGGAGAGGTGGTCAGAATATCAGAGAGTGCTTACAGAGCCCAGACTGACCCGTTACAGTGTGGGACAAAGGGGACAGTCAGTACTTAGGTTTACATTTCCATGTGGGGCAAAGGGCAGGGAGACAGGAATGTGAGTGTGAACCTGAAGAGCGTCACAGAGCTCAGAACCGGGTAGATAAGGTACCGGAGACACAGCCCAGTAGATTCAGGTTTGTAGGTAAAACTCCGGAACCAACAGGGTAAGTTTTGTTGGATTGAGGTTCGTAGCCAATGTCAGATCGGAGATTTGGGGGAGACTTGGGGATTTGGGGTTAAGCCATGGTGCATCGGCCGCAGAGTTGAGGGGGGGGTTACAGTGTAAACCCCAGTACCCTCTTGAAACAGCGCTGCTCCAAGCTTTCCTGTCCTGCCATTTTCTGCCTACGATGCTGGCGGTATTGACTCAAGTCACTTTGCTTTATCTGGTATCCCAAGGTAACTTAGCAAATCCAGTTAAGGCTTTTTTCTTTCTTTGAAACAGCTTTGCTTTCATGTTTTCTTCTGGTTTCCCTCAAGCATCAATCAAAATCATGCACAGGTCATTTAGTTTGAATTTTTTAACTGTATCCATGAGCAAGTGGCTAAAACTCTCTGTTTCTCTTTTCTCATCTGGAAACTGGGCATCATGACTTTGTCCTCAGAGGCACTTCTGAGGGGTGAGTGAGGTCGCACACGGGGTGCTCGTGCTTGAAGGCCCTGGAACCGGTTGCCCGTGTGCTCCCACAGAGCACTCGCTATTGCGTGTCAGTACTGGTTTGGACTCCTGTCCCCACTTGACACCTGAGGCACCTCCCTGTTCCCATTCTCCGTCCCTGTGATTCATCTTACACTGCCCAGTACCAGAATGGTCTGCCAGTTGAGAAGAGGAGGTAAAGAGGAGTTTCCTCTGATCAAATAGTTCAAAGCACATAGGAACTTTTGTTCTCAAGGCTCTGCATCCCGGATCGCCCCTTCTCCTTCACCATCTCTGAGTTCCATGTCCTTCTCTCCCGTCTCCGAGAGCTAGGATGTTTGATGCTACTTCTTAACTTCACGTCTGACCAGGATCACCCCCCTCCCCCATCCAAGTATACGTTGATCATCGGCACAAAGGTTTACCTCCTCCTTAAAAGCTTTCAAACATCCCACACCGTCTCTGGACTCCTAAAAAGTTACTTGCTAACTTACTTAATAATGCGTGGCTTTGTATGGGTAAGACATTTCCTGCAGCAGTTGTAAGCTGCCCAGGGCAGGGGCTGTTAACACATTTATTTGCCCCTTAGTGATGTGTAGGTGAGTGCTGAGTGTGTAAGGGCCCCTGTGACCGTGTTTCAGTTGAATTGCTGTACCACAAATGGTTGTTTCATTAGCTGCTCCTGTTTAGTTGTGATTAATTGACTTTAGAGCAAGATTAAACTTCCTCTGCCCAACAGTAACTCCATTAGAAAAATAATATATGTTTATAGTGGAAATGAATATATATAATGTTTAACTTAGAGAAATTATAACCACCTCCTCTGGATCATCATTGAGCTTTTCAAAATGGTCCGTAGTTTTCAATATTTACATAACTTTTGCATAAAACCTTTCTATGGTTTAGTGAATGCATTTAGTATGTATATAAAGTTTAATGTTACAGATCCATCAGTGATGCTGTAGTGTTTTACGAGGACATTGGTGATCTCCATGGGAAGACCTCCAGGTCACACGTCTGTACCCGTGTGCTCGACAGTAACCTCTGCGTTCCTGGAACTGGCGCCTGCTGGGCCGTTGGGCCCAGCGAACCTCTTTACTCTAAACAGGCTAATGCAGCTCAGGTTTCTTGTTCATAACTAAACCATCTTATTTACGGTCGGTGGTGATGTGCCCTGTGCCTTATCCACACACATCTTTTCAATCTGAAAAGTAGTCCTCTTACTGTTAAAGTATTTTTAATTCAGCTTAGGACTAAGTTTTTTTAACATTGGCTTCCCCCCCGACCCTCTAAGGTTTTTATTCTATGCTTACTTATTTAGAGAGAGAGTGGGAGAGTATACGTGGGGGAGGGGCAGAGAGAAGGAGAGAGAATCCCAAGCAGGCTCCATGCCCAGTGCAGATTGCACTGGACTCGATCCCACGACCATGAGATCATGACTGAAGCCGCCAAAGTCAAGAGTCAGATATATAACTGACTGGGCCACCTTGGTGCCCCTGTGATGACATATTTAAGAGAGTTGATCTTTCCATTGTACTTAAATTGCTTTTAGGAAATAAATGTGTTTACTGTTTATATGTAAGTTTTACGGTCACAGAAATGTAATGGAGATCTTAAAGCACATTTTTAATTCATCAATAGGAATTTGGAGTCCCAAAGATTAGAACAAGAAATTTAAATACTAGTAATCATCTAAAAAATTTAAATAGATAAATATAGTAATCATCTAGTACCATACCCTCCTCACTAGCTTGGTGGTTGTGGATTCAAATCTGATACAGGAAATTAGTTTTCTGTAAACCCTGCTCAAGTAAATTCTCTGTTACCCTTCCATGAGTGCCCTAGAAATCTCTCTCTGTGATGACCTAAGAGAAATTAAGTATACATTCAGAAAGAAGCATGTGAAAGGTGTTACATATGCCCTCCAAAGTCACTTTCAAGAATTTAGAAAGGTCTCCATTATCTTGCTCATACAGGTAATAAACAATGAAAAACTTTAAAGATTTTTTTTTATTCTAGGTTTCTTTTATTTCTCACTTTTGTATTTCATTTTGCTAAATCCTTTTCCTTTCAATGTGCACCTGATATTTTCCTTGATTCTATAAATATTAAAATATCGTAATTAAGGATATTATAACAGGAGTCATTTTTGTCCTTACAGGTATTCATCAAAGTAATAGATACAAATGACCATCGTCCTCAGTTTTCTACATCAAAATACGAAGTGGTTATTCCTGAAGACACGGTGCCCGAAACAGAAATTCTGCAGATCAGTGCTGTGGATAAGGATGAGAAAAACAAGCTCATCTATACCCTGCAGAGCAGCATTGATCCGTTGAGTCTCAAGAAATTTCGTCTTGATCCTGCAACAGGCGCTCTCTATACCTCAGAAACACTTGATCATGAGGCCACCCACCAGCATGTTCTTACGGTCATGGTACGGCTTTCTGCTCATTCCTTGGGCACTGTTTGGTTTCTGAACAGCCTCGTGTGTTTGACAGTGATTTTTAATCCCACATAGGGATCCCCCCTCCCCCATAGGATTGATGATGTATTGGATCTTTCAGGTACGGGATCAAGATGTTCCCGTGAAGCGCAACTTTGCACGGATTGTTGTCAATGTCAGCGACACAAATGACCACGCCCCCTGGTTCACGAGTTCCTCCTATGAAGGGCGGGTTTATGAATCCGCAGCTGTGGGCTCAGTGGTGCTGCAGGTTACAGCTCTGGACAAGGACAAAGGGAAGAATGCTGAAGTGCTGTACTCGATCGAATCAGGTAATTTTGGAGTCCTCAGCACGTTAACTTTAGAAAGTATGTTTCTTTTCTAAAATTCCACATGTAGAAACATTTCTGTGTGTCACTGTAAAAAATGGCTTAAATTGATCTTGAGCTACCATTTTACATATCAGGAGAAAGAAGGCTCTTTAGAAAGCAAGGTGAGGCTCCTACATTCCAGTAAAGAGTTTTACATTATTAGCGTAATTCAAGGCTCTGAGAAGCTTGCGGTAAAGAAAACTGGTCCAATTCCTTATTTCGACGATGTTTTAACCATACAGCATTTTCCTCCGTAATATTGGTTAACTGAAATGGTGTTAGAAAACCACTGGCCTTAGTCATAACTTTTAGCCAGGGAGTATTTTCTCTCGGGCGGAGCAGGAAAATGCGTGACAGAGTGCTGGGCGCGCTGCGTCTGCTTACCCCTTCCAGGTTGAGTTTTTCTGCCCCATCCTGCACCTTTTCAGGTGAGTTTCATTCGTGGAATTGGGTTGTTGCAGAAGGGCCCAGGGTTGAGATTTGGACTGGAAATGTTGAAAAGCCCAAGGGGCCTGCTGGAATCAGGCAAGGAAGGCCACCTGGATCGTCTCTTCTGCGTATCACAGGGCAAGAGATCTAGGGTCTTGCTGGTGGTGACAGGGAGGATTCTCAGAAATTGTTGTTCCAAAGTGAAATCTTTTGTTCTCTGTTCTCTTTTATGATGCTACTGAGTCTTTCATTTATTCATTCCATGGACTCATGAGGCATATTTTATGTCAGGTGCCATGCTAGGAACTTGGTAGGTAGCGGCTGTCCCTGCTCCACAGATGTATGTTCATGCCACAGGGAAGCCCCTCATGGACATAGGGATTGGCTTTAAGGTGTATGGTTTGTGCAGTCAGAATTCATCTTGCTTATTAGGGACTTGTCCTGCTTAGGCCAGATATAGTGAGCAAGTGATGAAGTATCAAGAAGGCAGCTTCCATTTTTTCCATGTTTTTCAAGGTCATTGTTAGTACAGAGAATATTGTCTCTCTCTCATTCTCCGGTCTTTATAACAATTTCAGAGCATTGAGAGATCATCCACTTGATTTTTTTTTTTTTTTTTGCAAGTCCATTCCTCTGCATATTTAGAAATTGTGCCTTTCCTAGACATTAGAATTGCTGTAGAGGTATAAATTAACTATAGGTCATATAATCAAGCTGCGTACATGGAGAATAATTTTTTTTTAAAAATGTGTTTTATGTGGTTAAACTGTTTTTATTTCTGAGTATATTTGAAGTATCATTTGTTTCCCTCAAAACAACCAAATTCAGTCCATTACATACAAAATCTTACATGCTGCCGTAGTTCAAGGTTAAAATGTAGTGAGTGCCTTGAACAAAGATGAAGGTTTTTCCACTGGGTCAGAAATTTCACTGTTAAGAAAACAGTGCATTCCATTTTTGCATGCCTGCTCACTTCAGTAAAGTAATTTTCTCATAGACAATCCGCCTGGGTTTGTGTAGGAGAAAATCTTCAACTTTCCCCTTAGCTTTCACATAATTTTCAACAACTGGGTGGTTAAAATGTGATTCTTGGTGCCTGACTACAGGCACATGCATTCTTTAAATGCTTGTGATGACTGATGGGATTAGTCATTTGGTATTCCAAGAATGGAACTGTGTCTCCACTCTGAGAATGATCATACCAAGGGCCTATTTCAGTGTAGAATTTGGACTTTTTAGAAGATAATTTTTATCGACTTGGTAATATAAAAAGTGTGCTGAAAGATTGCTTTGTAGGCAACAGCTACCGTTAAAATGCAGAAGAATGTGTGTGTATGAATCTGTTGGAATAGGAGGAAATGAAAAGTGGTCCTAACACCTTTCATTTATGTTACTCCTATTCACCTGCCTTTCATTTGTCAGGTTACATTTAATAAAGTTCAGAAAACTAGTTATAAATTCAGGCTGTAACTCTGCACATTTACTTAGCAGCAATTTATTGAGCAAAAGGTTTGGTCTGAATAGGAGTCTTCAGGGAAGAAGGAATTAATTAAAGGATATTTTCAGTAACAACTGACGTGCGTGTTCAGAGACACATCAGCCCCATAATCTGGACTGTGTGTGTGTGAGGGGGGGTTCCTTTCTTTTTTTAAAGTAGATTATTATAACTTCAAAACTGTCATATTGCCTGGAAATAGAAGACACTCAGTAGATATCCTTATTGATGAGAAATGATTGTCTTCCTCAAACTTAGGTTAAATAGAATTGCGATTACAACTTTGTTTCACACTTGAGGCTGCCATCCTGTCGGGCCGTCAGCACTTTACTGGGTGTCTGTGGCATGTGTACCATGGGAAAAAATAAATTTCTGTGCAGAGCTCTCTGACATGTCTTTTGGGGGTGTATGTGTGTAATATAGTCACAGCTAATGGGCACAAATTCACGTTTGTCCGGATAATTGCCTAGTTCAAATAGAACAATCTAGAACTACATGGAAATCACCAATATATCCAGCTAACATGAATGACTAAGCCCCCAGCCTAGTAAAGAGTTCTACCACTGCCCTGTTAATTTCTTGACAAATAACTTATGTGTATTTTAGTAGTTGATGAATGTACCTGTTAGTGGATCAGACAGGGCCATATTTAAGCCACTCAGCTGCCCTTAGTGTTTCTCCACATAAGTATGTTGCTTTCTCATCTGCCACTCTGAGATTCCTGCCATATTACATATGTGTGTGGAATCCCCCTGCTAACTGGCTAGCTGCACTCCTGTTTAACCTTCTTCTTTGGATACTTCAGGTAATAATGTTTCTGAGTTTTATATTTTAATAAAAATTGTTCATCAGAAATTTCCATTTAGTACGTGTTTCTTTTGTCAATACGTACTTTTAAATGTAGTGCTTAATCTAACGTGGTTGTTGGTAGTGATAGAAGTAAAATGCAGAAAAACAAAGCCAAATAAAAGTATATAGTGCTTTAATGAATGTATTAATGTTTTTCAGGCTTCTGGTCCACCCATTTGGTATTTAATTTTCCATGAACACATAGAAGTTGTGTCATTCAACAAATATTTACAAAGGACATAGGCTGTGTCTCCTATGTGTCAGGCACTTTTCTAGGCACAGGTGATAAATGAATAAAACAAGCCATGCTTAAATGGGGCTTACCTTCTAGTGGGAGAACTTAATAAGAAGGTTGCAGTAAGTGCTATAAAGAAAAAACAGGATATAAGGATAAAACAGCCATTTTGATTAGGGAGGTAAAGGAAAGCTTCACCACATTCTCTTAGCAGAGGGGCATTTGGGTAAAACCTGGATGGATGGATGGATGGATGGATGGATGGATGGATGGATGAAGCAAGCGATGACAGTAGCTGGAGAAGACTGTTCTAGAGAGAACCCACAAAATAGAGTCATCCTGAGATGGGAGTGTTCTCGCTGGGATGAGGAGTGAAGAGCCAACGTGGCTGGAGGGCAGGGAGCGCATCGTGTGGAAAGTAATGTGTTCTCACACCACCAGTGTGCTTCACTGCAGAGGAAATCTATTCATTCCTCCATGTAGGACCTTGAATATTTGAAGCTTTAGGATTTCACTACACAAAATAAGAGGATTGCAGAAGAGATGATTGAACACAATATACGGTAGGTCGGCTGCTTACAGTAGGAGACCCCAAAGGGTGAGGATGAAGACCATTGTCCACAGGTTTTCTCAGTCTCCCTATTAGTCCAGGCAAACAAGTCAGTTTTGGAAAGCTGGGGTGGCACCCAGCTAGGATGAGAAAGGTCCCTAGAGTTCTGGTGACTGACCAAACCACAATGAGAGAATCTGGAATTGTTGACTCAACATGTGGACAGGCAGGGTTAGTGTCTGCGAGGTGTGCAGAGGCCGCGTGGCTCGCCCCTTCGTGGGTGAGGGTTCAGCTTAGGACTTTGGGTCCTGGAGAAAGCGCGGCCTCTGCCCTCTTGTAGACCATGGCACATGGCCATGGGGCCGAGTCATAGAGCCGGGTAGGCTTAATGAAAACCAGACCGGGTCTGGCCTCAGAAAAAATTATATTATGGATTTTGGGGAAATGTATTAAAGGAAGGAAATGAAGGCTGTAGGGGAAGTGCTTACTAGTAATGATGTGGAGAAAGGAATGCTTGCTTGGTTAATCCCCCGGTTTGCAAATCACACTAAGTAATTTTGGCCTATGAAGTGCCACACACAGTTGCAAACCTAGAGGAAAACAGAACTTGAAAAAAAAAAAAAAACCAGTTAAGTGGCAAGTCAGCTTTGTTTTGGGGACGTAGAATAGTTCACTTGGGGAAAATAAACTCCATTCTGTGAGTAGGGTAATGGATTCTGGACTCGTGGATATGAAACAGAACAGAGACAGAGTGTGCATAGGTGGATCAAATCTGAGGACCCTCGCACTGCCTTAATCTATCCAAGGGATGGTAAACTGCTGGACTTCAGAAAACTGCTGGTGTCTTCAGAAATATTTGAATTGATGATACAAAACCTGGACTACTATGGAGTAGCATTTGCAGCAGAAGACACATACAGTATAGCTGGGAAAGCTCCAAAGAGAAAAAGTAAAACAGTCTGTTCTAGAGTAATATGTCTCAGCACTGTTGACAGTTGGGAATAAAAAATCCTTTGTTGTGGGGGCCTTCCTGTGCATCGTAGGATGTTCACCAGCATCCTGGATCTCCATCCAATGAGAGTTACTAGCATGCTCCCCCTCCAGATAATGATAACCAAAAATGTGTCTAGACACTATTGAATGTCCATCTAGACAGGATTGCCCCCAATTGAGAACCACTGATCTAGAGGGTAGATGGATCTGAAAAAGATTAAGAAGGAAATATTACTGAAATCGTCAAAAGCAACATAGTAAGGCAGATAATACACAAGCTCATTCAGCACTTCCCTGAATATTTAAAATAAGGGACAACTCTCTTGCACCTTGTTAAATTTTCTTAGTGAATTGAAGTCTTCCCTTTCATACTGAGTAAGAATCTTGAGAACTTGCAAGTGATAAATGCTGAACAAAGAAGTATATTCAAAGGATTTTTGAGGGACCACTGGAAAATTATAAACTGTCTTACAAAAGGGTAACCATACTTTCCACAACACATCCCTGGTTCAGGTGATAGTGAGTTTTGGCTTTACCTAGAGTAATATTTCTTCTCTTTTTTGCTTTTTATAACTTAATGGACAAAACTCTGAAAAGTCTGCCTCATTTCAGGTGGATAAAAATGAAATGAGTTCCATTCAAATGTTGATGACCCCTGAATTTCTGTATAATTTCAGAATAATCACTTTTAAAGATCTCTTTGTATCTATATCTCCAACTATTACTTGTATTGGTCCTTGCATTTTTCTCTAACATGCATTTTTCCTCCTCCTCCTAGGAAACATTGGAAATTCTTTTACCATTGATCCCATCTTGGGCTCAATAAAAACTGCTAAAGAATTAGATCGAAATAGCCAAGTGGAATATGACTTAATGGTAAAAGCTACAGATAAAGGCAACCCACCAATGAGTGAAATAACTTCTGTGCATATCTTTGTCACAATTGCTGACAATGCCTCTCCTAAGTTTACATCAAAAGAGTATTCTGTTGAAATCAGCGAAACTGTTGGCATTGGGAGCTTTGTCGGAATGGTTACGGCTCATAGTCAGTCATCAGTGGTGTATGAAATAAAAGATGGAAATGTAGCTGATGCTTTTGATATTAATCCACATTCTGGAAGTATCATCACTCAGAAAGCCCTGGATTTTGAAACTCTGCCCATTTACACATTGATAATACAAGGAACTAACATGGCTGGTTTGTCTACTAATACAACTGTTCTAGTGCATCTACAGGATGAGAATGACAACTTGCCAGTCTTTACGCAAGCAGAGTACACAGGACTCGTCAGCGAATCCGCTTCAATTAACAGTGTGGTCCTAACAGACAAAAATGTCCCATTAGTGATTCGAGCAACTGATGCTGACAAAGAATCAAATGCTTTGCTTGTCTATCACATTGTTGAACCGTCTATACATAAATATTTTGCTATTGACTCTAGCACTGGTGCTATTCACACGGTACTAAGTTTGGACTATGAGGAAACAAGTACTTTTCACTTCACTGTACAAGTGCATGACATGGGGACACCACGTTTATTTGCTGAGTATGCAGCTAATGTGACTATACGTGTAATTGACATTAACGACTGCCCCCCTGTGTTCTCCAAATCATTATATGAAGCATCTCTTTTATTGCCAACATACAAAGGAGTAAAAGTCATCACAGTCAATGCTACAGATGCTGACTCAGGTGCATTCTCACAGTTAATGTACTCTATCACCGAAGGCAACATTGGGGAGAAGTTTTTCATGGACTACAAGACTGGTACTATAACAGTGCAGAACACAACTCAGTTAAGAAGCCGCTATGAGTTAACCATTAGAGCGTCTGATGGAAGATTCGTAAGCTTTACCTCTGTAAGAATTAATGTGAAAGAAAGCAAAGAAAGTCAACTGAAGTTTACCCAAGATCTCTACTCTGCAGTAGTGAAAGAGAATTCCACTGAGGCCAGGACATTAGCCGTCATTACTGCCATTGGGAACCCAATCAACGAGCCTTTGTTTTATCATATCATCAACCCAGATCGCAGATTTAAAATAAGCCGGACGTCAGGAGTTCTGTCAACCACTGGCATACCATTCGATCGTGAACAGCAGGAGGCATTTGATGTGGTAGTAGAAGTGACCCGAGAACATAAGCCTTCGGCAGTGGCCCATGTCATTGTCAAGGTCAACGTAGAAGACCAAAATGACAATGCACCAGTGTTTGTCAACCTTCCTTACTATGCTGTTGTTAAAGTGGATACCATGGTGGGCCACGTTATTCGGTACATTACCGCCGTAGACAGAGACAGTGGCAGAAATGGAGAAGTGCATTACTACCTTAAAGAGCACCACGAGCATTTCCAAATTGGATCCTCAGGTGAAATTTCACTGAAAAAGCAGTTTGAACCTGACACCTTAAATAAAGAATATCTCGTCACAGTGGTTGCAAAAGATGGAGGAGACCCAGCTTTTTCAGCTGAAGTGATAGTCCCGATCACTGTTATGAATAAAGCCATGCCTGTGTTTGAGAAACCTTTCTACAGTGCAGAGGTCCCAGAGAATATCCAGATGCACAGTCCCGTTGTCCACGTACAAGCCAACAGTCCAGAAGGGTTGAAAGTGTTCTACAGCATCACAGATGGAGATCCTTTCAGTCAGTTTACTGTTAACTTCAACACTGGAGTTATAAGTGTCATAGCCCCTCTGGACTTCGAGTCCCACCCGGCTTATAAACTGAGCATACGAGCAACTGACTCCTTGACCGGTGCTCATGCTGAAGTATTTGTGGACATTATAGTGGAAGACATCAATGATAACCCTCCAGTGTTTGCTCAGCAGTCTTACGCCGCAACCCTGTCTGAGGCAGCTGTGATCGGCATGTCTGTCGTTCAAGTTAGAGCGACAGATTCTGATTCAGAACCAAATAGAGGAATTTCATACCATATGTTTGGGAACCATAGCAAGAGTCATGATCATTTTCACATAGACAGCAGCACCGGCCTCATTTCGCTCGTCCGAGCTTTGGATTACGAGCAGTTCCAGCAGCACAAGATTTCTGTACGGGCTGTGGATGGTGGCATGCCCCCCCTGAGCAGTGATGTGGTTGTGACAGTGGATGTCACAGACCTCAATGACAATCCACCACTGTTTGACCAACAGATTTATGAAGCCAAAATCAGTGAGCATGCCATGCATGGGCATTTCGTGACCTGTGTGAAAGCATATGATGCAGACAGCTCAGACGTAGACAGGTTGGACTATTCCATTCTGTCTGGCAATGATCATAAGAATTTTGTCATTGACAGCGAAACGGGGATCATCACGCTCTCAAACGTGCGCCGGCACACCTTGAAGCCATTTTACAGTCTGAACATTTCTGTTTCTGATGGAGTTTTTAGGAGTTCAGCTCAGGTTCACATAACTGTAATTGGAGGCAATCTGCACAGCCCTGTTTTTCTTCAGAGCGAATATGAAGTAGAGTTAGCTGAAAATGCTCCCTTACACACCCTGGTGATCGAGGTCAAAGCAGTTGATGGGGATTCTGGTATTTACGGTCACATCACTTACCATATCGTAAATGACTTTGCCAAGGACAGATTTTACACAAATGAGAGAGGACAGATATTTACTTTGGAGAAACTTGATCGAGAAACTCCAGCAGAGAAAGTAATCCCAGTTCGTTTAATGGCTAAGGATGCCGGAGGGAAAGTTGCTTTCTGCACCATTAATGTCATCCTTACAGATGACAATGATAATGCACCCCAGTTTCGAGCAACCAGGTATGAAGTGGACATCGGATCCAGTGCTCCCAAAGGGACGTCTGTCATTAAAGTTTTGGCAAGTGATGCTGATGAAGGATCTAATGCTGATGTCACCTATGCCATCGAAGCAGATTCTGAAAGTGTCCAGGAGAATTTGGAAATTAACAAACTGTCTGGCATTATTACTACAAAAGAAAGCTTGATTGGCTTAGAAAATGAGTTCTTTACTTTCTTTGTGAGAGCTGTGGATAGTGGGTCTCCATCAAGAGAATCTGTTGTTCCTGTCTATGTTAAAATACTTCCACCAGAAATACAACTTCCAAAATTTTCAGAACCGTTTTATACCTATACGGTTTCAGAAGACATGCCTATTGGAACAGAGATAGACCTCATCCGAGCAGAACATAGTGGGACCATTCTTTACAGCCTAATCAAAGGGAATACTCCTGAAAGTAATAGGGATGAGTTCTTTGTGATTGACAGACAGAGCGGCAGACTGAAACTTGAAAAGAGTCTTGATCACGAGACAACTAAGTGGTACCAGTTTTCCATACTTGCCAGGTGCACTCATGATGACCACGAAGTGGTGGCTTCTGTAGATGTTAGTATCCAAGTGAAAGATGCAAATGACAACAGCCCTGTCTTAGAGTCTAACCCATACGAGGCTTTTATTGTTGAAAATCTGCCAGGGGGAAGTAGAGTCATCCAAGTCAGGGCATCTGATCTAGATTCAGGAACCAATGGCCAAGTCATGTACAGTCTAGATCCGTCACAAAGTGTAGAAGTCATCGAATCTTTTGCCATTAACATGGAGACAGGCTGGATTACAACCCTCAAGGAACTTGACCATGAAGAGAGAGCCAATTACCAGATTAAAGTGGTTGCATCCGATCATGGAGAAAAGGTTCAGCTGTCCTCCACAGCCATTGTGGATGTTACTGTCACTGATGTCAATGACAGCCCCCCACGATTCACGGCAGAGATTTACAAAGGGACCGTGAGTGAAGATGACCCACCAGGTGGTGTCACTGCCATCTTAAGTACCACGGATGCTGATTCTGAAGAAATTAACAGACAAGTTACATATTACATAACAGGTAAAACATTTAAACAAAATGGTTTCAGTTAAAAGTAAATTATATTAGAGGTATAAATTTTGAAACATAGTATTTTAGGGAAATCGGGAGTTAAAGGGATGGTCTTAGTTAAGTCTAAAGTAGAAATAACATCTACTGAGCTACATTAAAGAAGGCTGACAGTTGTGTCATTAGATGGTTTCTTTTGTTTGTTTGGGGTTTTTTTTGTTTATTTTTGAGAGAACACACAAGCAGGGGAGGGGCAGAAACAGAGGGAGACACAGAATCTGAATCAGGCTCCAGGCTCTGAGCTGGCTATCAGCACAGAGCCTGATGCGGGGCTCGAACCCATGAACTGTGAGACCATGACCTGAGCCAACATCGGAAGCTTAACTGGCTGAGCCACCCAAGTGATCTTTTTTTTTTTTTTTTTAATGTTTTATTTATTTCTGAGAGAGAGAGAGAGAGCATGAGCAGGGGAGGGTCAGAGAGAGAGGGAAACACAGAATCTGAAACAGGCTCCAGGCTCTGAGCTGGCTGTCAGCACAGAGCCCAACGTGGGGCTCAAACCCACAAACTGTAAGATCACGACCTGAGCCGAAGTCGGACACTTAACTGACTGAGCCACCCAGGCGCCCCAGTAATTTTTTTAAAAACTCTTAATTTTAAACCATAACACTATGTATTTATTTCTTCTGTCACTTAGATGTTATTTCAATCAATTTGTCCTCTTCCTCCTTTGATTTCATAGGAGGAGATCCTTTGGGACAGTTTGCTATTGAAAATATACAGAATGAATGGAAGGTCTTTGTGAAGAAGCCTTTGGACAGGGAAAAAAGGGACAATTATCTTCTGACTATCACAGCCACAGATGGGACCTTCTCATCAAAAGCCATAGTTGAAGTGAAAGTTCTTGATGCAAATGACAACAGTCCAGTCTGTGAAAAGGTAGGCAGTTCTTTCTTTATATATTACAAATTGGGATTTCTTTCTGAACCCTTTCAGGCAGACTCTCCTGTGGCGCTGCGTGTAATTCAGGTGCATTTCGTACTCAAGCCCGTGAGCATTTAAGCAGGGAGGCGTGAGTGTGCAGTGGGGCAAGAGTTGGATTAGCTGCAGAACTATGTCAGGGAATGCCCAGTAGCTTAAACCTCTCAGTCACAGATGCTGTAAGTGACGGGCAAGGTTGCAGTCGTGTTTAACTCTAAAACTTTGTGAAGGTTTCATTCCCCTGGGGGGGGGGGGGGGGGGGAGGACTATTTTGGGGGACTTGCTCTGCCACACGCCAGAGAAGCCGAGGTCTGTGAGGGCGCTCCTGCAGCTGAGGAGCCCGTGTAATACGAGCACAAACGCACCCAGAAGGAGCTGTTCCCGTCCACGGCTGCAGTGGGAGGACCGGAGCGGGAGTGCTCCCGGGGGGAGGCTCAGCCTTTGGGAGGTGGTGGGTAGATCTGCAGAGCAGTTGGGACTCTAGTCTAGAGCAAACAAGGTCTTGGAACCTTGTTGTATCTGAAAGGTGGAGATGACACGAGCCAAGAGGCCCTTACAGAAGACCCGTTTGGTGGTGTCGTGTACGTTTCGATGAGCACCTTCTTCCGAGGTGGCTGAAGGAAAGAAGGGACAAATGACAGTGCAGAGGACAAGCTGGTGCCCTTGGTGCTGCCTGCACGTGACAACATGGCAAGCCTGTCCAGTCAGGACTGACTCTGTCATTTCCTACAGGAGTGAGTGGGAGAAAGATCGAGAGCCAAGCCTGGTGTGGAGCTGGTTTACGGGGAAGCGTGTTGTGGTCCATATTGGACTCACTGAGTGTAAGGTCATGGGACATTCGGTCGAGTAGGTTTTGTAGAATTTTAGAGATCGTGAGATTAAAGACAGACAGATAACATAAACTTGGTGGTTTCTACGGATAACTGACACTGAAATCCATTTGAGAGAATAATAACAAAAAGGGACTAAGGGCGCATCAGTACTTCCTTTCCTAGGGAGCAGGGAGGAGGAAGCAGAGGCGGGAGGGGCTGATATCAGGACAGTGTTACTAGAAGGCAGGAACAGAGGAGTTTTAGGAGGTGGGACAGCAGATGGAGGCTTGGCTGCTGAACAGAGGAGGGGGAGGTGGAACTGAACTTTGGGACTTGGAGACGGTGGGCTCAGTATCAGGATGTGGACGGATGCCTGATTGCAGGGAGGGCGTGTGTCAGTGAGCACAGAGATTTGGTTACCGAAGAAAGAGGAGAGTCTGAGGAAGGAGGAAGAGCGGTCGATGAAGGGCAGGCTGGGGAAGAGAATGGGGAAAATGGCCTTGAAGAGGGACAGAGGAGAGGAGCAGTGTCACAGCTATGGAAGGTGACAGAGCCATTCTCTGGGAGACACAGCACATCAGGAGGGAGAGGCAGCTTCGGAGGAGTGAGGACTTAATTCCAATCCATGTCCGTACTTTTTGGCAGCAGTATTGTGCATGTGTGTGGGTGATGGGTGATGTCTATATCTGTCTTACAGAAGATAAATGTGTGTGTTTTGTTGTGTTTTTTTTTTAATACTTGAATATTACTTGGATATGATGCACTGTCATCTTTGAGAATAAAATTAAGATATTAGCTCATTTGAAATCATCAGTATTGCAAAATTTCCTGTTTCATGAGTCATAAAATGTAGTTCATCTAGAATTGAGTTTGTGCTCAGGAAAAAAAAAAATCAACAAAATCTTACCTGTTAGTCTTCTGTTTTGGTTTAGAGTATGGATTTCTAATTACTTGGAACTGGGAATAACCATTCATGATGTTTGAGTCCCGTCAGATGGGGGTGGGGGCCGGGTAACGGAAGTGTCCTGGCCCTCCCGTGCTTTCCCTCACCCTGGTGATCTGGGGGGCTCTTTGTTTTCTCCCATGACAGGAGGATCATGTATCTCTCAACTGCACTTACCTGGCTGTGTGTTAGGAAAGATGGCAATAGTAACTTCCTGTATTGAAAATAAATAGACGTGATGTAACAGGCATTTACTCTGCAATTTTTAGATACACGTGGAATGCTACTTCTGTTTACTCAGAAGAATTTGAATTAAGTTAAACATGAAACCAACTTAAAGGCAGAAAGTATTCAGAATTCTGTAGGTTCAATGTCAGGTCAGACTCTTCCAGTGACACAGAGGATTTCCCTATGACATGACTCCTTTTTGTTTCAAATATGTTTTACAAGAAAAACCGTTTTCAAAAGCTCCTTGGATTTTAAATTCTGTCATTTCCCATGTTTCCCGTGACCAAAGTAAAATTATTTTTTTCCTGTTATTCCCCTGGCAGTCACATTCACGCTTAATGTTTTATGTTCACGGTGTTGTTCAAAATCTTTGTAGACTTTATATTCAGACACGATTCCAGAAGATGCCTTTCCCGGGAAGCTGATCCTGCAGGTATCTGCTACAGATGCAGATATCCGCTCCAATGCTGAAATCACTTACACACTGTTCGGTCCAGGCGCAGAAAAATTCAAACTAAATCCAGACACAGGTAAAGACGGGGTTTGGGGCAAAATTAACTGTGTTCCAACAAAGTCATATCAGGTACAGGTGGTTTGAGGTCACACGTAAAATTTGAAATTGTATCTTATTCCTAGGAAATTTACTCTGATGCTACAAAATGGGCGTATTTTAGAATTAGAAATCTACACAGCAGTTTAGTGTGTAAACTTTGGAATGAGATAAAAAAATTAACATCACCACATACTTGAACCAAAGATTTAAAATTTAGTTAATAATAACTTTAAAAAAAAAACTCCATAATTTAAGTATATCTCAAACTTTGTGCTTTATCCATTTTGTATATAATTTGTTTTCTTGAATTTGTGACCATAAATTAATAATTTAGCATATTCATTAAATGATTAATGTTATTCTGTTTGTCTTTAAGATTGTTAAATTGGTTTCCCTCTTACGGTTTGTATTTTGTTACTATCAGGAGTCCAAGTGACTGTTTTCTGGGAGTTCCACCCCCAGAACTAATTGTAAACATACGAATCTATGGGTCAGTTGGGGTGCCTGGGTGGCTCAGTCGGTTAAGCTTCCGACTTCGGCTCAGGTCATGATCTCACAGTTCGGGAGTTTGAGCCCCGCGTTGGACTCTGTCCTGACAGCCAGCTCGGAGCCTGGAGCCTGTTCAGATTCTGTGTCTCTCTCTCTCTCTGACCGGCCCCTGCTCACACTGTCTGTCTCTCTCTCAGAAATAAATAAAACATTTAAAAAAAATTTTTTTTAATTTGGCATATAGGTAGACATTTTTTTTTTTTAAATAGAGCTAGCCCCCAACAGGGTTTGGAAACCTGGATCTCACTGCGCTACTGCAGCCATTGACTTGTCATTGATAAAATTGTGCTCCAAAATTTTGTCATTATAAGAGGGAAAGGTGAAGAAATAGATGTGCATTTGCAGCTCACATCTTAAATTTCAGGTGAATCCATTTTTTTGTTTGTATCTAGGTGAACTGAAAACATTAGCCCCCCTTGATCGTGAGGAGCAGGCAGTTTATAATCTGCTCGTGAAGGCCACAGATGGAGGGGGTAGATTCTGTGAAGCTCATATTGTGCTCACGTTAGAAGATGTGAATGATAACGCCCCTGAGTTCTCAGCCGATCCGTACGCCATCACCGTGTTTGAGAACACAGAGCCGGGGACGCTGTTGACCAGGGTCCAGGCCGCGGATGCAGATGCAGGTACTGTCCAGCTGATGCTGTTTCCTCCAGACTGTGCTCTGAGAGCTTAGGAGCCCCAGCTTCTAGACACATCCCCAGTTCACCTCTTTAACTTACTGACCTTATGCGTATCGAGTAACTCACTGTTGTGTTTTCAATTCCTCGACATTAAAAATGGAATGAAATCTTTACGATAATGAATTCATTATTTATGAGTGTTGAAGTCTCAGAATTGTGCCCCGTGCACTTACCATTGTAAGACGTCTGTGGTGTCCCTAAAATTATGGTTAGAGACTGTACTAACTGATCTTCATATCCAGTGCAATTAATCAGTGAAGTTCATTTTATAAACAAAGCATTAGTGACATAGAGATTTTAATGTGGAGCCGAAACAGCAGCAAATGTTCCACTGCTGTAGTTTTATAAACCTTTCACAATTTTTATGGAGAGTATAATAGTATAATAATTATAAAACATTTATAATATTTCAGTAGAGAATAAAAACAATTTCTTAAGTCATACTAATACTGAAGAATTCGAGCACAAAATAACACTTTTCAAAAAAATCTTCGACACTGAGGCTAAATAATAGACTTCATTTTGAAAGATGTGCTGGGCCCTGCACTGTATGTTCCTGTAGGACTTAGTCTTAAAAAGCCAGGTAACTATGGAACTGCATTTGTTTTGTTAGTAAATTGTCAATGAAAATGTTTGCTTTTTAAAGATCATAGTCCTATGAATGTCTAAGTAATGCTACTTAGCATTTTCTCTTTTAAAATATGCTACATGTTTTTTTCAAAAAACCAGCTTAAATTTCTTGAAGTAAAACAATCTGACATGATGTCATGTGTCAACAGGGCCAAATCGGAGGGTCTCCTACTCGCTGATTAACTCTGCTGACGGGCAGTTCTCCATTAATGAATTCTCCGGAATCCTTCAGTTAGAAAAGCCCTTGGACAGAGAAGTGCAGGCCGTGTACACCCTTACTCTGAAAGCTGTAGACCAGGGATTGCCGAGGAGGTTGACAGCTACCGGCACTGTCGTGGTGTCCGTCTTGGATATAAATGACAACCCCCCTGTGTTTGAATACCGTGAATATGGTGCCACCGTGTCTGAGGACATTCTTATTGGCACGGAAGTTCTCCAAGTGTATGCAGCCAGTCGGGATATCGAAGCAAATGCGGAAATCACCTACTCAATAATAAGTGGAAACGAACATGGAAAATTCAGCATAGATTCCGAAACAGGTAATCTGCCCTGAAAATGAGAGGAAGCCCTTTATTCTGCCAAAAAAGGCGAGATCACCCAGCATGTTACCTGATAACAGAGTGCCAGATCGTAAGTCGGCAGTAGATCCTCTAAAAAGATCGAGGTTCGAAGTGGCTTAGAAAATGAGGCGGAAAATTAAAGTAATACACTCCAGTAATTGAGTCAAGATGTCAGATGGATTAAATTCGGTAAAGATAAAGAGTGGAAGGGAGATCTTGGCAGATCCTGCGTAATGGCTACTCTGGCTACTCGTTCTCTCCATATTGGGCCTCTGTGAAGTAGCTTTTTAAGAGAAGCCGTAGTTTTGGCCTCTTTGATCCTAGTGTCTATAGGAGGCATCTGATAATTCATTAAAATTGATCTTTATTATGCAAATTATATAGAACAGCGTAAGTACTTTGAATCACACTGAATAACTACTGACAAGGTCAGGAGTCCTAGGAGGTATTGATTCCTGCTGATAAACACTTCTGTCGTCTTGTGACTCTGTGGTCTTAGCTGTTAGAATGTTGTACAAAGTCCCTCCATTCAAACTGTATTCAGTTGTGTGTGGCTATTTCAGATGAAGACTGGGTGTGTGCTGATGCTATTTTAAAACGTATTTTTAATGCATAGCATAGAATTATTATTTTTAGGGCTCTTTTATAGGATGGACTATAAGGAAACAAGAAGGAGGGGTGTTAAAGGAATTGTTAAATCAAAAAGATTTTTTTTAAATGATAGGATGGAAATAGTTATTCTGGAGGTACAAAAAAATAAACACTTCTATAAAAGAAAAACAATGAGAAGGAAAAGGAAAACAAAAGCCAAAGAGTAGAATTCTTACATTTCCTGTTTGATTACAGTGGTATCCGTGGTAAACTATGGTTTACAAGAATAATCATTTTTATAGTGGTAAACTATGGTTTACAAGAATAATCATTTTTATAGTGGGATGTGGGTGGGATTGACTAGGAAAGCAATTTACATATCACAGAGAAATAAATAAGGATCCAGGAATGGGCAAATTCATAGTTTTTAATCGCTGAATGAAGAAATCAGGAAACGTATATAAATGATGGGGCGCCTGGGTGGCTCAGTTGATTAAGTGGCTGAATTTGGCTCAAGTTCACGATCTCACTGTTGGTGAGTTCGAGTCCTGCATGGGGCTCTGTGCTAAGAGCTCAGAGCCTGGAGCCTGCTTCAGATTCTGTGTCTCCCTCTCTTTGTGCCCCTCCCCTGCTTGTGTTCTCTCTCAAGAATAAACAAACATTTTGAAAAAAAGAAAACACATATAAATGATAAACTTTTAAAGTAAAAATGGTTCCTTTAAAAGTTTCCATTTCAGTCACAGTAGGAGAAAGTGGTGGCATTTTAAAGTAATGAAAGTCATTTTGATTTTCTGTGCAGGGGCCATATTTGTCATTGAGAATCTGGACTACGAAAGCTCTCATGAATATTACCTGACTGTCGAGGCCACTGACGGAGGGACACCTTCATTAAGTGATGTGGCCACTGTGAGCATTAACGTGACTGATATCAATGACAACTCCCCTGTGTTCAGCCAAGACACCTACACGGCGGTGATCAGCGAAGATGCCGTTCTTGAGCAGTCCGTCATCACGGTGTGTATTTTCTCCCCTACTGTGTTCTCCTTCTGGATCTCAGCAAGAAATTTCAGGAATTTGATCCAGGTTTTGTCATGGCCTTACTCGAAAATGATTGGAAGATGTGGAAATGTCTTTTGTTAATCAGTCAGTTACTGACGCCGTTAGAAACGATTGCCTGAGAGCAGCTCGTTGTCCATAGCAGAAGCTTGCTTCTTGCTTCATAGAGTCCTGCCCTGTCCTCAGCTGTCTTCTGAGCAGGAGTGTCCTGTTTTCCAGGTGATGGCTGACGATGCTGATGGACCTTCGAACAGCCACATCCGCTATTCAATCACAGATGGCAATCAAGGAAGTCCATTTACAATTGACCCAACCCGAGGAGAAATAAAAGTGACCAGGCTTCTAGACCGGGAAACAGTATGTGCAAAAGTTTGGCTTAAATTCTTTACAGATTACCAAGGTGGTAAATAGAAGTTCCTTGTCCACATAAGGGGAGGCACCAGAAGGGAGAACCAGCCTTTTTCTCTGGCAGTGACAAGTAAGATACAAATACTTGGAAAGCAATTCCAGTATGAAACTCTCAAGAATAGAAGAGATGTGTTTCATACTGCTAGAAGTTTGCATAATTAAAAGTTCGTATTCAGGAAGAAACTACTATTGGCTCCACTGTTGGGAGGCACTTCGTGGAACTAGAGCTTGGGTTAAATAATGGCAGATGCGGAAAACCATAGTCGTGGAGAGAAGGTGAGTCCTGTGAGGAGCCGCGCGGAGAAAGGAGGACGTGGCCCCTACTTAGGTGATCATATTAGATTGTGTTGGAGCAGGGGAATCCTACCTGGAAATGAGGGGCGGATGCCAGGAAGGGGTTCTCGGAACAGCTCAGGTTCACACTGGATGCTGCAGGCAGAGGGAGTTAAGGAGGATTTGTGAGCCTGGGAGTGACTTGCCAAGGAGACCACTGTGCAGGCGTGAGCACCACAGAAGGCCTCAGTGGTGTTTAGCTTAGTGAGCCACCAAGCAAGTAGGAAGCCCAGCGCCTGTGACTCCACAGTGAGGCACCCAGAGCCTGGTTGGGAAGTGGCGTGACGAGCGAGCAGGGAAACAGATGCAGAAGCTTTGTGAAGGAGGCTTTAGAATCTGCAAAGCTCAGACACGCCTCTGCGCAGGAAGTGGTGGTGGCCAAGATGGCGGCTCTCTTCCACCCTTCTGTAATTGGTGGTGCCATTGGAGAAAACTGGGGCATCATGAGGCCATAAACTTCGCACTGGGAGAGGTTGTGGCTTGTGGGTTTTGATGTTGATTTTTAGAGGTGAGTGACATATGTAAGTAAAAATTTTCAGCCAGTATTTGGACAGTTTACTCAAACATCAGAAACCTGAAAGCTGGAAATATGGATACGGCTCAGGCCTCTGGAGATGATTATAGAGGCGGTCTGAGGTAATTAGATAAATGTGAGCAACTGAAGAGAGGAAAGCCAGGCCAAACTTCTGTCCCTCTGTGTGTCTGTCCCTCTGCTCACAGGCAGGGAGCTGCCTAGGGAGGTCATGAAGTGAGGAAGTGAATGGAAAGGACCCTGGTGATGAGAGAGTGTAGTTTCAGAACAGTAAGGTAAGGGTAAGATTAGAGCAGTTTGCAGAAATAGTGATGAGCTACCTCATGAAAGTCTGAATTCTTTCATTCCTTTCCTGACCTGTTGTTTTCAGGAAGGGACTTTCCAGGTGTTTAGGAAGCGTGACTCTTAGGCTTCAGGTTGCTGTACTGCTGGGCCGAAAAAATTTAGGACTTGGGACTGTCATGCATGTCAGCTCTTTTAATGCACTAACATCTGATAGGAGCCAGCAGAGGAGATGGCCCTTGGTGTGTGCCAGGCCATTGGCTCTTTTCTGTTGGAGCATCCTTTAGGAGTAATAGTCTGCAGAACATCCGCTGGGGATTTAGCCCACTTTCTGCCCTAGAATAGAACCTTTCTCGCGTGATACGGTTTCTTTCATAGAGGTCAGTTGTCCTGAGGGATTCAGACAGCTGGCTGCGGTCCACATGTAAAAGTGAGGGGGGAGGGTGATCCGGAGTGTCCTTGAGCTGTTGAAGAGAAAGTAAGCGCTCGGGGTGGAAGGCAGCTTCCCTCTGCCTCTGGCTGACAGTCCCACTGGGCCTTCGAGAAGGCTGCATCGCTGCTGCATGCGTTCCATTTTGTAGGTCTTGGCAGCGCACCTGCTCGTAGGTTGGGGAGTTGCCCACATGCGAGGCAGGACACAGCAGATGATGACGGTCACCCAGCTCTGCCCTTGCGGGTGATCAGCGGTCCGCTTCTAGTGCAGCCCCGTCCTCGGGCCTCGTGAAGTGAACACGCGTTTCTCTGTCTTGTCCCCGGAAAGATTTCAGGTTACACGCTCACGGTCCAGGCGTCTGATAACGGCAGTCCACCCAAGGTCAACACGACGACCGTGAACATCGACGTGTCTGACGTCAATGACAATGCCCCGGTCTTCTCCAAGGGCAACTACAGTGTCATTATCCAGGTAACCTAGGATGCTGACCGTTCTTGCGACATGTTCCTTTCGAAATGAGCTCATCCATTGGCTTCAGTTGTTTGTTTGAAATCTCTCTCTTTTCCAGACTGCTCTTTAGGAAACTGTAAGAGTAGACCTAGAGGGCTCTCCGTAGTACTAAGAGATGAGCGTTTTCAAGAGGCAACCAAGCTTTTCTCTCTTCTTTCTGTACTTTGGTTTTTAAGACATTCTCACTAGCTTGGTCCTTAATCTGGTTTCCTGCCTTTTTTTTTTTTTTTTAAGTTTATTTTGAGAGAGAGCACACATGTTGGGGAGGGGCAGACAGGGAGAGAAAGAGAATTCCAAGCAGGCTCCATGCTGTCCGTGCAGAGCCTGACCTGGGGCTCGAATTCAGTAACCGTGAGATCACGACCTGAGCTGAAATCAGACACTTAACCAACTGAGCCACCCAGGCACCCCATCTGCTCGCCGGTTTTTGAGAGGCGTCAGACTCCAGTGCACCTCTTCTCCTTTCCTCCTCCCCAACTCCATCCTTCTTCCACTTCTGCTACCCACACATCCTTCCTTCTCACACCCTCCCTCCTCTCCAGACCCCCACCTTCTCCCTCCTTCTCAAGGCCGCTTCTCTCCTTTGTCTTACTGTTGAATTCCCCGCTTCCTGTTTCCCCGTCATATGGAGCCCCAGTGAGACTTTGTTTTCGGTATACTTCATTTTATAGAAAACTCACCTATGTCTCTTACCATACAGATTTGGTTTTATCGGAGGTCCTGTGTGATTTGGTTCTCTTACATGTAGGAAAATAAGCCCGTGGGTTTCAGTGTCCTGCAGCTGGTGGTGGCAGACAGGGACTCCTCACATAACGGCCCACCCTTCGTCTTTACTGTTGTGAGTGGGAATGATGACGGAGTGTTTGAAGTGAACCAGCAAGGGGTCCTCCTGACCTCGGCTGCCATCAAGAGGAAGGTGAAAGATCATTACCTACTGCATGTGAAGGTATGAAGGTGTTCAGGATTTTATATTGTGGATTCTTAGAGAAGACCTCCTTTGCTGACTATAAAAACAACATGAATAGAATTGTGGATTTTTATTCTGTTTGTTTGTTTTTTTGATGTATATGTATTTTTGAGAGGGGCGGGGAGACAGAGGATCTGAAGCAGGCTATGCACTGATGGTGCAGAGCCCAATGCAGGGCTTGAACTTAAAAACTGTGTGATCATGACCTGAGCCAAAGTCAGACACACACCTGCCTGAGCCACCCAGGTACCCCCTTACCTTCGTTTTTATCCCACTGTACTGGGGGGGGGATGGATCTCATCTATCCACTTGGTCATTTGATCATAGACATTGATGGAGCTCACCTCCCTTATGAATTAGTGAAAGGGCTATAAAGAAGTATTTATCCTTTTCCTTAATAGGCTTCTTGTTCAGAAGTATCTCATGATAATTTTGTAAAACTTGAGCAATGTAAGCCAAATATTTATTAAGTTGTTAACGATGACACAGACCAAGGTGTTTTGTGTTTTGTTTTAATTTCCTCATAGGTGGCAGATAATGGAAAGCCTCCATTGTCATCTGTGACATATATTGACATTCGGGTCATTGAGGAGAGCATCCATCCACCTGCCATCTTGCCACTAGAGATTTTCATTACTGCCTTTGGAGAGGAGTACTCAGGCGGTGTCATTGGGAAGATTCATGCCACAGACCAGGACGTGTATGACACTTTAAGCTATAGTCTTGATCCCCAAATGGACAACCTCTTCTCCGTCTCCAGCACAGGGGGTAAGCTGATAGCACACAAAAAGCTAGATATAGGGCAGTACCTTCTCAACGTCAGTGTAACCGATGGGAAATTCACAACGGTGGCGGACATCACGGTGCACATCAGACAAATAACGCAGGAGATGCTGAACCACACGGTCGCGATCCGCTTCGCCAACCTCACCCCGGAAGAATTTGTTGGGGACTACTGGCGCAACTTCCAGCGAGCTCTGCGGAACATCCTGGGGGTGAGGAGGAATGACGTACAGATCGTTAGTTTGCAGCCCTCTGAGCCCCAGGCCCATCTGGATGTCTTACTTTTCGTAGAGAAAGCAGGTAGTGCCCAGGTTTCAACAAAACAGCTTCTGCACAAGATCAACTCTTCCGTGACTGATCTCGAGGACATCATCGGTGTTAGGATACTGGATGTGTTCCAGAAGCTCTGTGCAGGACTGGATTGCCCGTGGAAATTCTGTGACGAAAAGGTGACCGTGGATGAAAATGTCATGTCAACGCACAGCACGGCCAGACTGAGTTTTGTGACTCCCCGCCACCACAGAACAGCCGTGTGTCTCTGCCAAGGTAACTCACAGAAATGTGTGGGGGCACAGGTGATTTCCTGTGCAGCCGTGGAAGGCTACACATGAACCATTTTTTGTTGAATTTCTTGAAATGCCTATTAATTAGCTTTCCCCTGTCTCCATTCTCTCTCTTTTTTTTTTTTTTTTTTTTTAAACAAAGAGGGAAAATGCCCACTTGTCCATCATGGGTGTGAAGACAGTCCATGCCCTGAAGGATCTGAGTGTATTGCTGATCCCAGAGAGGAGAAGTACGCCTGTGTCTGCCCAGGTGGCAAGTTTGGTCAGTGCCCAGGTGAGAGTTCAGTGATGAAGGGTGCTTCTGTTTGAAAAAGTCACTTTCAGTGTTTCTTGCCATTGTGGGGGTTTTTGTTTTTTGGTTTTTGGTTTTTTGGTTTTTGGCCTTGATAAATACTGTCACATGCGTTTATTATAACAAGTCAAGCATATGGATGAGTAAGGAGGAGCAGTAGTAACTTTTCCCCTCTTCCATATGACAACTCACCTGAATTAATAGTGATGCTGTGTCGTCTTCATCAGCGTGCTCATATAAACATACAGACCCATACGTACATGCTTGTTGTGTTTTTTCCCACATTCCATTTAAGAAAAAAAACAAAAACAGTTACCGTATCTCATATAGTGTACTGCTTGCTCCCCCCCACCCCCCGTTTAATGTATGTTACAGGCATCTTTTCAAGTCCATGCACCTAGACCTGATGCTTTTGAGAGGCTCTATTCAAATGTTATTCAACATTTTCCTTGTTCATAGAGCTTAAGGTTGTTAAGGTGTTTTCTTGCGTCAAAAATGAATCCTTTTCTGCCCTTAATCATAGTGAGGCACAGAGTAATGTGTACAGTTGGGGTGTTTTTGTTTTTGTTTTTATTTATTTTTGAGAGAGATAGAGACAGTGTGAACAGGGGAGGGTTAGAAAGGGAGGTAGAGAATCTGAAACCGGATCTAGGCTCCGAGCTAGCTGCCAGCACAGAGCCTGGCGTGGGGCTCGGACCCATGAACCGTGAGATGATGACCGGAGCCGAAGTTGGACTCTTAACCTACTAAACCACCCAGGCGCCCCTACAATTGTTGAATCATTCTGTGGCAGCCCTGAAACTTCTATAACAGTATGTGTTAATTATAGTTTAAAAAAAAAACACTTTTATACATACAGCCTTATTTATTGGTGCTTTCTTTGCTAAAACAAGGATTTAGTATGTCAAAGATTAACTACATTTTTAATTTTTAAATATACCATTATGTTTCCCAGAAAGTTACACCAATTCCTTTCTTGCAGTCATGTGTGACTGTTTCACTCCCCATTTCCTTGGCAATGTGAGGTTTTCAATTAAAAAACAAATTCCTTCATCCAGTGGGCACGAAATGATATCTAGTTACTTTAGTTTGTATTTCTCCATCTTTTTTGTGGAAGTTTTTTTTTTTTCTTTTTATTCCTACTAGCATTTCCTTTCCTGGACTGTTCATAGTCTTTGCTGGCTTGTCCAGCTTATTTGTCTGGTTTTTGTTTTCACACTCTGTGTGCTGTGAGCATGGACATTATATCCATCCCACTGTCTGTATATTACTGGTCTTTTGTTTACAGTGTCTGTTGTCATTTTGAAATTTAACTTTTTGTTCTGTATAATTTTTACATAACCATTTCCAACCCTGGAGAGTGATATTATTTTCATCACTTGGAGACTGGGAATTATATCTTGCTTGAAAAGTTTCCCCAAGCCACCTGAGGCTGTGTAACTATTTTTCTAAATTGTCTTCTAATAATTTTATATTGAGCATTTTTATTTTTTAAATATATATTTTCTGAAGTTTATTTTGAGAGCATGTGTGCACACTCATGAGTAGGGGAGGGGCAGAGAGAGAGGGAGAGATTCCCAAGCAGGCTCTGCACTGTCAGTGCAGAGCCCAACATGAGGCTCGTAATCATGGACTGTGAGATCATGACCTGAGCTGAAACCAAGACTGAGCCACCCAGGTGCCCCTGAACATTTTTATATTTAGGTCTTTCACTATTTTAGAACTCAGTGCTTGCTGATACAGTAGTGTAATTCTCTTCCAAAAGCAGACCCAGTGATGCGGTGCCTTTTATTAAAACAAATTGACGTTTTCCGTCAAAATGAACTTTATAATGTTATAGCCTTAAATAAAAACTTATATCAGTGTTTGGTGGAATCTCCCTTTTAAAGATATGCTTCAGCTTGGTTCTGATTTATGTTTTCCTCTTTGTGATTCCCAGGGAGTTCATCTGTAACATTTACTGGAAACAGCTTTGTGAAATACCGTCTGATGGAAAATGAAAACAGACTGGAGATGAAATTGACCATGAGGCTGAGAACGTACTCAGCTCACGCAGTTGTGATGTATGCTCGCGGGACCGACTACAGCATCTTGGAGGTACGTTTGTGTACCTCTGGTTACGGAAGACTTAAAAATACAAAATTACATTTTATGTTTCTATCATCCATTTTTGAAAAAAACCTGGGACGCATGGGGGCTCAGTTGGTTAAGCAGCTGACTTCGTCTCAGGTCATGATCTCACAGTTTGTGAGTTTGAGCCCCGCGTCAGGCTCAAATAATTTTTTATAATAGTTTTATAATAATAATTTTTATAGTAATTTTTTATTATAAAAAATAAATGGTTTTATTCCGCACCTACATGGCTCCTTGATACTTCAAAGTTTTAGACTTGGTGGGCCAAAAAGCTCTTTTATTTGCTCTGCAGTAACAGAGATTGACTTCTGTTTTTCACACCCTTTGTAGGTCATGTGACCATTAACATTCAAACTCTAAGTGATACTACATCTTCTTCATAGAGAGTTTATAGAGAGCATACATAAAATGCTTGAGGTGGTAATTATCTCACCCCCCCCCCTTTTTTTTTTTATCTTATTGATGCTAGTTTTGGTTGTTCAATTAACAAGTTAATTATTTCCATGATGCTTTTTGGATGTGTCATTTGAACTTGATATCCGTGTACGGTCCATTTCTGCGCTCTCTCTGCAGTGATCAGATGAGCTTGTGTTCTGTAGTAGTTAAGTGTCTTGCTGACTTTCTGAAGACTTTCTGCCTTCAGTCCCTGACCATGCCTCTCGGTTAGATGTTTGGTCAGAGTTTATAACTGCAGATTCTCTGGGAGTAATGTGAACGGCACTTGTTTTCATGACAGATTCATAATGGAAGGCTACAGTACAAATTTGACTGTGGAAGTGGTCCTGGAATTGTCTCTGTTCAGAGCATTCAAGTCAATGACGGGCTGTGGCACGCAGTGTCTCTAGAAGTGAACGGAAACTACGCCCGGCTGGTTCTCGACCAAGTTCATACTGCATCAGGCACAGCCCCTGGGACCCTGAAAACCCTAAACCTGGACAACCATGTGTTCTTCGGTGGCCATATCCGCCAGCAGGGCACGCGGCACGGAAGAAGCCCCCAAGTGGGTAATGGCTTCAGGGGTTGTATGGACTCCATTTATTTGAATGGGCAGGAGCTCCCTTTAAACAACAAACCAAGGAGCCATGCACACGTTGAAGAGTGGGTGGACGTCTCTCCTGGGTGCTTGTTAACGGCCACGGAAGACTGCTCCAGCAACCCTTGCCAGAATGGAGGCGTTTGCCAGCCGTCACCTGCTGGAGGTAAGCTTCATGACGTCCTTTTTATACAATGTTACACACATACACACTCGAGAAGTTCCTCAGGTATTTTTGTTTCCCCCTTTTCATTCAAACGCTAGGTCAGGTACTGCAGTCGGTATTAGAATTGAGCAGTTGGTCCGTGTGCCACCAGACGGGGCTTGGGGTAGGACTCTTCCCCGCGGCAAGGCCCCCGGGCGTGGGGTCTCACCGCTGCCGTGTCCTGCAGACACACGGCAGGTGCACTGAGGGGACGCATGTCCAGACCGCCTCCTTCTGCACCGGGAGCCACTCGTGAACCACGGCTCACTCTGCACTTGTTTCCCACCCACACTGACATCGACCCAGCAGCACTCGGAATTGTACACTTGCTCCTTCTCCAGTGCTCTCCTTTGATGTGATGGCTCCACACCTAGCGGCTACTAGTCTTGCTAGCTCTAGAAGGGGTTGGTTTCCAGAAGGCCTCAAAGCCTCCTGAAGTGTCGCCAGCTAAGCCTTAGCATAGATGAGGACTGTGTGACTTAACCTGGCCCCATTTGCTCCCTTACCCGTAGTAGAAATCATGATAGTCCTGGTGCCTGAGAAATCGAGCTTTGGTAATGAACAGAGCAGACCTCGAAGTAACACTTGGGGGAGATTTCAAAAGCTTTGGCCCTTTGTTATTGTCTTTGGGAAGCATCTGTGAACCTATATGCACAGACCAGGCCAGGTTGTCCCCACAGCAATACTCTGAATGCCTTTAGACTGTGCTCGTGTTTCCTGTCCACGTCAGGTCAGCCAGGAGGCCGAGAGAAGCATGCTCTTAAAACGTGTTACGGGGATCCCCGTGGCAGCCACACACTGGCTCTGTCACAGTCTTTGCAAGAGTCTGACGTTCTTTATGCTCCTTTGGACAGATTTGACAGTCCCCTTTCTTTAATGGGAGCATGTAGTCTTCAAAGTGCTTTCACTTCTATTATTCTCTCGTTTAGCCCTCAAAGCTTGTGAGTTGTGAATATATTGAGATGCTCAGTAGTAAGTGTTGTCCATCTACGTGGCTCCTCGAAAGAAGGACTGCTTGGCCCGGCGACCTTACCTAAACCACGATTCACTAAAGCTAATGACGAGTTCTTTCTTCAGTTCTTCATGTTATGATTCTCCCCAAAGTGGAAGGTATAGCTTGTTGATCTAGACAGCATTTTACCCAGAGGCAGTAGGAATTTTACTAACTTTCATGGGTCTTAGATCCTTCTCTTTCACTTACAAGTAAAAAACCAATGTACTGAGATACAATTTTTGAGTTATTGGAGGATTGGACTTTTTTGTTCCCTTCTGTCTATTTAGGTTATTACTGCAAATGCGGCGCCTTGTACATAGGGACGTATTGTGAGCTGAGCGTCAACCCGTGTTCCTCCAACCCATGCCTCTACGGTGGCACGTGCATCGTGGACAACGGAGACTTCATCTGCCAATGCAGAGGATTGTACACGGGCCAGAGGTGCCTAGGTTTTTCTTGACTTTCATAATTACAGTATTAACAAGTTTTTAAATGGATACTTGGTATATATGAATACTTGATACGTACATACGTCTGACTACATTTATGTGTTTTCTCTTGTGCTGTATTTATTTGCTTACAAAGTGGTAAGTTCATGCATATTTCCCCTTCCCTTTTCAGGTGCCAGCTCAGTCCATATTGTAAAGATGAGCCCTGTAAAAATGGTGGGACATGTTTTGACAGCTTGGATGGTGCCGTCTGTCAGTGTGATTCGGGTTTTAGGGGAGAAAGGTAAGTGGCTTCTTCCAAAATCTGTATCTGCACGTCTCCCTCGTGTCACACCAAATAGCAGGTACAACGGAAGTTTAGTAATCTGGTCCCCGCTGCTTCAGATTTTCATAATCCTCCCATAGCTGCTTGTATAATTTGTCTTTTCCCTCTAACAAAGAACCAGTGAGCAGGGAATGATGTAATGCTGACCGGACCTACTTGTGTTCTGTCGAGGTGTTTATAAGCAGAGTGTATGGGTTCTCGCAGGCAGTAGCTGTTTGTGGAAGGAGTGATGCTGTTTTTAAGGTGGAGACACATGAAGTTGTTACCTGTCTTGAGTGGGAGGAACAAACATTTATAGAGCATCTAGACACCCTCTCAGCTCGCACTCTCTTTCGTGGTCCTTACTGTAATGTTACAGAGGTGATGGTGATTTCCACTGGGGGGAGAATGAGGCCCAGAGCTGCCTGCTCTGCACTTTGAAAGGGGCAGGTTGTAGTTCCAAATGCCTTTTCACTAATTCAGTTTTAGAAGTTATTCGGTGAGGGGCGCCCAGGTGGCTCAGTCAGTGCTGAGTGTCTGACTCTCCGGGGGCATGGTATCGAGCCCTGTGCTGACAGTGGCCAGCTGCTTGGGGCTCTCTCTCTCTGCCCGTCTCCGACTCACGTGCACGCGCACGTTCTCTCTCAAAAAAAGGAAACAACAGTGCATGTTACTCCTCAGTGCCTGAGGCTTCCCTGCAGTGGCCACTGTCAGTCTTTTTTTTTTTTTTAATGTTTCCTGTAGTACATTGTTTTTTTTTTTTTTTTTTTTTTTTACAAATAGTTTATTGTCAAATTAGTTTCTACATAACACTCAGTGCTCATCCCCAAAGTGCCCTCCTCCATGCCCATCCCCCCCTCCCCCCCACATCCATCAGTCCTCAGTTTTTGTCAGCATTCAAGAGTCTCTCATGGTTTGCCTCTCTCCCTTTCCCCCATTTCCGCCCTTCTTCTCCCGCTTGTTCCTCCGTCAAGTTCCTCCTAATCCTCCTATACGTGCAAACATATGATATTTGTCCTTCTCTGCCTGACTTATTTCGCTCAGCATAACACCCTCAAGGTCCATCCATGTTGCTACACGTGGCCAGATTTCATTCTTTCTCATTGCCATGTAGTATTCCATGGTATAGATAAACCACATCTTCTTGATCCATTCATCTGTTGATGGACACTTAGGCTCTTTCCATGTTTTAGCTATTGTGGAGAGTGCTGCTATGAACATTGGGGTACATGTGCTCCTATGCCTCAGCATTTCTGTATCCCTTGGGTAAATTCCTAGCAGTGCTATTGCTGGGTCATAGGGGAGTTCTATTGTTAGTTTCCTGAGGAACCTCCACACTGTTTTCCAGAGGGGCTGTACCAGTTTACATTCCCACCAACAGTGTAGGAGGGTGCCCGTTTCTCCACATCCTCGCCAGCATCTAGAGTTCTCTGATTTGCTCATTTTAGCCACTCTGACTGGCGTGAGGTGGTATCTCAGTGTGGTTTTGATTTGTATTTCCCTGATGAGGAGGGATGCTGAGCATCGTTTCATGTGTCTGTTGAAGTGGCCACTGTCAGTCTTGCTTGAAGGCTTTGAGTGTGAGCTGCTTGTAGGTATTTGCATATGCTTTGTTGTTTCTTTTTAAAGTTTATTTATTTTGATAGAGACAGAGTGCAAGTCAGGGAGTAGGGGGAGTGGAAAGAGAATCCCAAGCAGGTTCTGTGCTGTCAGCACAATGCGATCTCGTTAACTGTGAGATGGTGACCTGAGCCAAAACCGAGAGTCCCTGCTGTAAGCCTGAGCCACCCAGGTGCCCCAACAGGAGAAACATTTTAAAACGGAGAACTGTTTCTTAACCTTTCACATGTTTGAGGAAACTGTCATATTTGCAAACAGGAACATCTCCTTAGAATTTGAGGCTAACGCATTAGAACAGTTTCCAGCATAGCATCTGTCAAAATGCACATTCCTGAAGAACCAGAAACAAACCGGTACGCTCAGCTCAGTCTGAGTGTGCTGTGGTCATCTGTGGAATCCCAGAAAAAGGGCATTGAAATATGGTTTATCTCCCGGATGTACAGCGTCCGGGCTCACACGATCAGTCACCCCGAAAGGTGTTTGTTGTAGTCACCGTTGTCGGCAGTGTGTTGTCGGGGTTACAGATGGAGTTTCGCTTGGGTGCCGTCCTCCTCCTGTGAGAGCTGCGGGCCGGCGTCTTCTAACTCCTGTTGCTCGCATCTGTCCCCCTTGCAGGTGCCAGAGTGACATTGACGAGTGCGCTGCCAGCCCCTGCCGAAACGGGGCGCTCTGCGAGAACACGCACGGCTCCTACCACTGCAACTGCAGCCACGACTACAGGGGGAAGCACTGCGAGGACGCCGCCCCCAATCAGTACGTGTCCACCCCATGGAATATCGGACTGGCCGAAGGCGTAGGAATCCTCGTCTTTGTGACCGGGATTTTCTTACTGGTGGTGGTGTTCGTCCTCTGCCGCAAGCGGATCAGTCGGAAGAAGCAGCACCAGGCCGAACCCGAAGACAAGCACTTGGGCCCGACCGCAGCCTTCTTGCAGAGACCGTACTTCGACTCAAAGCTCAATAAGAACATGTACTCAGACATCCCGCCCCAGGTGCCCGTCCGTCCTATATCCTACACGCCAAGCATTCCGAGTGACTCCAGGAACAACCTGGACCGCAATTCCTTTGAGGGCTCTGCTATCCCAGAGCATCCCGAGTTCAGCACCTTCAACCCCGAGTCCGTGCACGGACACCGCAAGGCAGTGGCCGTCTGCAGCGTGGCCCCGAACTTGCCCCCGCCGCCGCCTTCCAACTCTCCTTCTGACAGCGACTCCATACAGAAGCCCAGCTGGGACTTCGACTATGATAGTAAGAGCAGCCTTTTCCATCTGCGGGAAATGTCACCGAGCTCAGCAGTGACCTTGTCAGTTCTGCCAGAGCTTCTGGGGGCTCCGGTCACAATGTGTGGCGCCTCTGGCAGTGACAGAGAGGCTCAGACTCTGAAGACCTGTAGCGTGACTTGAGAAACCATCCCTGGCTGAGCGCTGTAGCCGTGATGTTAGGTTCATCAAGGAATTGAGCCTAGTCCTGTTCGTATTAGCATTCAGGAGAGAGCATTCCTTCTCTCTAATGGACGTGGGTTCTCAAGTATGGTTCAGAGGGCTTTTTAGGACAGAGAAATTAGTACGGGCGTTTGCACGATAGGATTTTTAAAAATATGTTCAGAAGTGGTAGTATTTAGAGTAGTGGCCTAACACCTTTTGATGCCTTAAAAATGCCACATATACCTTTGTAAAGGCTATTTTTTTCTTTTTTTGAGAGAGAGAGAGAGAAGTGGGGCTCCAGCTCACGAACCGTGAGATCATGATCCGAACCGAGGTCAGATGGTTACCCCACTGAGCCACCCAGCTGCCCCCAGAAGGAAGTTTTAATGCCCTTATCCACGAGTGAGCTCCCCAGGCGGGTCCCTGAGAATTTCTGTGGTGCCGTCAGCAAGAGTACTTGTAGGTGGGGTGTTCCTCAGGTGCCTCCCCTCTCAGTTGTTCCTGTACGAGGGGCGTGTCGGGCAGGCTGCGGGTCCCACCTGCTTGGCGTGCGCGTTCAGCGGTGACCCGCCGGGAGCCTTTCCCTCATGGAGCTGACCGTTGTCCCCTCCCTTTCAGCTAAAGTAGTGGATCTCGATCCCTGTCTGTCCAAGAAGGCCCTGGAGGAGAAGCCTTCGCATCCGTACAGCGCCCGGGAGAGCCTGTCAGAAGTGCAGTCGCTCAGCTCCTTCCAGTCAGAGTCGTGTGACGACAATGGTGAGTCAGCCGCTAGGAAACGCCCTGGCCGGCAGCGCGGGCCCGTGTGCGCGACGTTGTAGACGCGCCAGTGCCCCTGTGGAGTCCCTCACTGTGGCTGCGCCCCCTCGGGACCGTTGGTGAACGGGCCCTTGTACGACTCGCGTGGGCACCTGCAGGGGATGGTAGTTAAAACCCTCTTCGTGGGAAAGTGCTTGAACAGGAGCCACTTATCAGAGACAGGGAAGAAAACCTGCCTCACTGAAAGCTCTTCTGATTGGCTCGCTTCATATTGGCCTTTTTTCCTACATCAGTAAATGTTCTAGAGGTTTTGTGGGCTTAAGAAAAAAAAAAAAAAAGGCATGCTTGTAGCAGCTTTCTTGAGCGCGGCCCCGCACCCCCGGGGGAGCCCCATGCAGTGGTCGGAAACGTCCGTTCAGGCAGTACCTTCGGGATCACAAGGTTCTGTTTGTCTCTTCCCCCGACTTCCCTGCCGCCCAGCTCCCACTTGGATCAGAGCGCACTGACTGAGAGCACTGTTTAAGAGATTGCTAGTAAGTTGGATTCTCTTTCTGATGAAGAAAGTTTGGCAGTGGGATCTTCTACTCTCCCTAGGTCGATGTTGATCCTAAACAGCTTCTCTGTGGTAGCACATACCAGTAGGGAAGATGTCAGTATTCAGTAACGAAATCATTGGTAGTGTAAAGTTTTGAATCTCAGAATTCGTGGAATTGGCTAATTTTTTTTCTGCATAAAAACGTAATGTGTTCAGACATTTCAAATATTGGGTGGAAGGAAATCACCCATCAGTTGATTGTTTCTAAACCCAGAGTGGGTCCTTTTCCAGACTGGCCATCAGTAACCTCCCTCCATTTCCGACTGCGGGCATGTTCTGTGTAGTAGTGGAGTACCGTGCTTATTACTCAGTGATGAGTGTATGAGCATAACCTTGCTTATTAAACCAAAGACAATAGAATAGACTCTTTCTTTCATTGGGCTTAATTTTTTTAGAACATCAGTGTTGTCAGCTTATGTAATTTAGATCTTGGTTCCCAAATGCTATTCATAAATACATTTCACAGTTTTGTCCGTTTTTTCCTAATCTCTTTCCTTGAAACGCTGGTCTTTTTAATACTCCTACTTTTAATTAATTATGGTCACATCATTAGTTATGAGAATGATTGCCAGAAAACACAGTGTTAGAGCCAGGAGTGTTTGTCTCTATCAGTCATAAGGCCTGTATGAAGAATGTCTGCCTAAATTCCATTTTTAGTTTTCTAACATTACCACACAGGTGCCTTACAACAAGATAAATATATTAGCTTATCGTTCCGTAGTTTAGGAATCCACCACGGGTCAGTCGGCTAATATTAAGATGCCTTTCCTGGGGGCTCTAGAGGACAATGTGCTTCTTCCCTTCCCAGCTTCTAGAGGCCACGTTCTTGCATCCCCGGCTCGCTGCAGCCACAGCCCAGAGAGGTGCTGCCCTTTTAAGGACCTCTGTGAATACAGTGGGCTCGTATAGACCGTTCAGGAAAATCTCCCCACCTCAAGGTCTTTAATCACACCAGCAAAGTCAGGGACGATAACACATTGATAGGCTCGCGGGATTAGATGTGGACGTCCCGGAGGGCCGTCATTGTGTGTGTGCCACACGCACACACGTTTATCTTGGCATGCACGCTTTCAGACAATCTGATACAAACGAAAAGGGAATTTACCTAGGAAACGGCCGGGCAGATGGTTTGCGTTTCTCTGCTGGTATGTCAGCAACCCAGCTGTTAGCCTGTCTGCAAAAAAAGATAAGTAATTTGGAGTAGGGGTACACAGAACAGAGTTAAAGCCAGTTTTGTATTTATATTACATATTTTACTGTATTAGGTAATGCTCAGTTTTTCTGGGAATGTACGAATTCATTAAATAAACCCAGAAAATGGACTTAGCAAGTATTTTACTATTTATTTTACTATTTAAACGTGAACTCTTTTGCCCACGAGATGTTAACATCAGGATTGTTTTGTCATGACTAGATCCCTAAGTGAGAAAACTTAGAGTAACAAAATTGCTTAAAGTACAGTATAACGTGGTTACCTTATTTCTGTGATTAATATATAGCTTGATTAGAAAAACGTCTAAGGTCTATCACAGCAGGCATATAGGAGTCGTGCAGAATTATGGGTTATTCACTTCATTTGTTTTACATCATGAGGTAGAAATTGTATAAAATCCTATTTAATGCATTGTTTTCTAACTGAAGATTTTCCTAATTTACTCCTTTTGTGCCTTTCTACAAGCTTCCATAGTGACTGTCATACACCTTGTCAACGCTGTAGTTGACACGGTGAATGAAGAAGGTATAGTCACAATACGTGTGCTGTGTGTGCGTCTGTAGTGACTGCTACTAGACTAGTGTGCTTTTGCCCATGGTAGTGTTGTGAAAAAAGCGTCCGTGGTTTTGAGGGGGTTGAGTACTTTTGTGCGGGTGTGTACATACACCTGTAAATATTTGTGTGTGTGTGTGTGTGTGTGTGTGTGTTTGTTGTGTCTTTGTTACTTTTTGCCACTCGTAGATATCAGAAGTGACCTCTAGGATCTTGACAACTTGAATTTGTCTAGATCCTCTTCCTAGGAATACCACTAAGACCCAACTTACAGAATTACTTACAACTGACTCTTCACTTCTGGATTTTCCCTGCGTATAGTCAAGGATAATGGTAGAGCAGGGCAGAAAGTAATTATATTTGCATTGTATGGTTTAGTGAAAATTCATATGCAGCTTTATCTTTGTTCAAAAGAAAGGGCATTGATCACCACCTAAAATTACTTTAAGTCTGCCCTTTATTAATGCACTGAAGTCTGAGTAATCCCATGTAAATTGCACAGGCTGGTCGTTTTTAAACTGCAGATCACATCACCTAGAGGGCTTGTTTAAAAGCCTGATTGTTGGAAGCTGAGTCTCTGCTCTTCTAACACATTCTCAGTTCATTCTGATGTCACTGGTCTAAGGATCCTGCTTTGAGGACTGCAGGCATAGACCCCCGATCCTCTTTGCTAGGAGAGGTGTTTTCAGGTTGGAGCTGAGGATGGTTTCGTGCCAGACGTGATCGGGCGGACCAGCAGGGGTGCGGTGGGGTCTGTGAGTCTTACACGCACCTTCCTCAACATTTACCTGGTGAAGCAGAAAGTAATCTGTATTGTGTTTTAAATATTGATGGAGTTTTAAAAAGCAGAAATTGAATCTCCTTCACTGAAAAACATATCTTGGCATATCTAAGAAATACAAATGGGGATTAAAGTTGAATGCTAGTTTAAGAATGCTAGCTTAAGAATTGAGTGCCTATGGAGTAAACACATTCTCAATTCTCTTTTTAAAAAGAAATTGCTACGTTTTTTAAAAAATTCTGTAGGTACACATTGCCTTAAATATGAGCTTTCTCATTTTTTAGTTCACTTCAGTTTTTGATTTAAATTCCCAGTAGAGAGCCATCAGTGAAATTCTCTGTATTCCCAAATATGTGGGTTTTCAAGAACAGTGTAGAATGCACAGAAAGCATTGGTCTGGTTTAGAAAAGCACTGAAGTGATGCTGTTTCTATCCTGATTACTAATTTTCAATAATAAGTAAAATGCCAGTAGCTAAGAGTTAGGGCTTAACCTCCATTATCTGATTTAATCCTCATAGTAAAGGGATTTCCACTCCTTTTTTTTTTTTTTTAATTAAAAAAATTTTTTTTTAATGTTTTATTTATTTCTAGGAGAGAGAGAGAGAGAGACAGCGTGAGCAGGGAAGGGTCAGAGAGAGAGGGAGTCACAGACTGAAATAGGCTCCAGGCTCTGAGCTGGCAGTCAGCACAGAGCCCGACGCGGGGCTCGAACCCACGAACCGTGAGATCATGACCTAAGCGAAAGTCGGACGCTTAACCGACTAAGCCACCAAGGCGCCCCAAGGGATTTCCACTCCTGTTTCAAAGATAAAAACCTGCCGTTTAGCCTGCATAAGTAACCTGCCCAGGGCCATGTGGCCCTAACTGACATGGGATTTACATCTTTTGCTGCCTTCTAGCTAGAATTTTGGGGTGGGGACTAGAGTAAGTGCAGCTGGAGGCTGTCCCAGGAGAGGTGAACAATGTCAGTCACACTCAGATTTTTGAAGGGAGTTTCTTCTAGTGATTCACGAGTGCCTGGGTTTGTGAATTTGTGTGAATGTACGTGTGAGGGCTGCCAATGTCTTCTCTAGTGTTAGACGTACGTGGGTTTTGTCAGAAGATCTCTCAGTACCAAGAAGGTGTTGCTTAAATGCCTTACCGATTTATACTTAATGACAGCCTATAGATTTTAGTTCTTCCTCACCAAATTGTGTGCTTTCAGGCTCAGATTGCCAGGAAAAAAAGGAAAAGAAAGTAAGCTCATGTTTGAGTTTCCTGGCAAAGTTCCTCACTATTTTTCCTCCCCTCCCGTGTCCCATTTCATTTGTGCCACGTGCATTTCTCAACCATTTGGAATTCTTGTAGATAATGGCTTAAAGGCATGATACATGGCTGACTGGCCTTGACGAACAGTTTGTATTGTATTGTGTACTTATCTTTATTGCCTTTTCAGCCGGCTTTCTGTTTTAATTATCAATGTTTTCTTTTTCTCTCCACTCTGCCCCCAAAAGAGTCTTTGGCTGCTCCTGACCTCAGCAAATCAAGAGGTGACTTATGCATGCCAGTTGTTCACTGATTCACTAAACAAAATTGGTCAAGATTTGACCCCAGGGCCGACTTGCTTCACGTGTCTGGCTCCGCGGGTGCCGCAGTTACTAAGTACAGGGCTGCTTGTGTGCTGCCTTTAAATGTGTACTGCCTCGCCTGTCTATCAGAAGAGTCCAGAATTCGGGGGGTGGGGGGTCAAAAAATTAATCTAAAATGATCCTTAGGTCTTGTAAAAGTAACAAAACTGACTGTTGTAGTCTATCAAAAATCGTGTTCTGTTTTTCAGTGCTTGCGTTTTGCTTGATTTGAAGGCATGCTTTGGTACCTACGTTAACGTCATTTATTGTTTTTCTTAGGGCTGATGAATATAGTACGGTTTTTAATATAAAGTTCACTATATTGTTGTAAAGGAATTTTGTTTTTTAAATTTTACCTTGCTAAAAGTTACCATGGTTATTTTCAAGAGTTGCTCCAGTGTTTTTTGAAAGCCCAAACTTGTGTCCGGAGCCCGAGCTACTAGAGCAGCGGGTTCCCGGGGACACGAGGGCGGCTGCCGGGCGGGCCGCCGGGAGTCGCGCGGGTTCCGTAGACGCGAGCACACGGCTTCTGCCCAGCGTGGTTGCGCTGCACGTCCTTGAATGTTGGGTACTTACGTGAAGCCGTGAGGCCACATTTTGAAACAGAGCCTCGTTCTGAGAGGTTGTCAAAGCTGGGCAGCGGGGCAGGGGTAGACGCCGGGTGAAGGCCTCGCACTGGGGTGTGTGCGCTGCCTGGAGAAAGAGCTCCGTGGAACAGACGCTTGGCGGGAAAGACACTGAAGTCTGTTTTGTTTTCTCCCAAGGGTACCACTGGGACACGTCGGACTGGATGCCAAGCGTCCCTTTGCCGGATATACAAGAATTCCCCAATTACGAGGTTATCGATGAGCAGACCCCCCTGTACTCGGCAGACCCGAATGCCATCGATACGGACTATTACCCTGGAGGCTACGACATTGAGAGTGACTTCCCCCCTCCCCCGGAAGACTTCCCCGTGCCTGACGAACTGCCCCCCTTGCCTCCGGAGTTCGGCGATCAGTTCGAATCCATACACCCTCCGAGGGACATGCCCGCCACCGGGAGCCTGGGTTCCGCCTCCAGAAGCCGACACAGGTTCCATTTGAATCAGTACCTGCCCCACTTCTATCCCGTGGATCTGTCTGAACCTCGCAAGACAGGCGCTGGTGACGGCGGCCCCGGCAGAGACCCCTACGCCCCTTGCCCTGCAGGGCACCCCAGGAACGTAGAGAACACGCCCCTGTCCGTGTGCGCCTCCACGGCCTCCTGCTCTGACGTGTCGGCGTGCTGTGAAGTGGAGTCCGAGGTCATGATGAGTGACTATGAGAGCGGGGACGACGGTCACTTCGAGGAGGTGGCCGTGCCCCCGCTGGAGGCGCAGCAGCACACGCAGGTCTGACGCCCGGACTCCCGCCGAAGTGCCTGGACTTGGACGAGCCCGGAGATCCTCCCACAGACGAGCCTCCGCGTCCGTCTCTGTACAAGTGCGTAAGCACGGGTTTTGGTGAGCCGGAAGGGGCCCGGCTGCACCGCGGCTGCAGCGCCCGCCGCGCTTGCCGCTCCCAGCCTGCTGCCCCTGCGGGACAGGTTCAAGTCCCAACACCTGTTCTTGCATCTTGCATCTTTACGTCTGTCAAAATACTGAGACTCCGTCTTCTCACCTTGTTAGCATGATTCATGTATTTATATAGATTTGATTATTTTAATTTTCTCTTTTCTTTTGTAAATTTTATGTACAGATTTGATTTTTCATAGTTTTAACTAGATCTTCAAGATCTTATGTGCATTTGTTTTTTGACCGAATTTTGGTGGTGTTAGTGTCATTACCTAGCACCCTGATTTTTTACTACAACCAGGGTTTCTTTGTGTCCTTTTCCATTGAAGGATGACATTTCATTAAGACATTTCAATATAGTCCTTTGTTTCTAGCTGTACATAGGATGAGGAAAGATTGTATACATGGACATGTCTTAAATGAGTTAATGTATTTTAGAACTATAAACATTTTTCATTATTGGAAAGTGTACTGGGGACCTTCTGCATACCTGTTTAGAACCAAAACCATCACGACACAGTTTTTATAGTGTCTGTATATTTGTGATGCAATGGTCTTGTAAAGGTTTTTACTGAAAACTACCATTAGCCAGTCTTTCTTACTGACAATAAATTATTAATAAAATACTTTAGCTTTACTGCCTGTTTTTCTTCTGTGTCTGTGCTCTTGTTCGGGATTCACTTAATGACCTGACAGGGACGGACGGATGAAAAGACAAATACAGACACACAAGCTTTCCGTGGCCTTCAATGTCAAAGGTTCCACCCTGCCAAACCAGGCTGTACCTACAGATGTAGCCACTAGGTGGCAGCACATGGCTACTTGATCCCCCCCTCAGAAATACAGGTATAAATATAAAACCACGCCCTTTTATGTGTTATTCCAACGAAAACTAAGTTTTCCTTTACACATTTTTTTCACTCTTTAATAGTTCTAATAAGTTAAATGCTTCCATGGTCTTCACCTATGACTTCTATCAAAAACGACGTGTAAAGCATTCGGTTTTCTGTAGTCAGAGAACACATCCTACTTCTCTATGATTCAGTTGAACTCGAGAAGCTATTTTCCGTGTGTATGTATGCGGTGAAATCCATCCATCCAATACCCACTGTGCCAGCTGTATCAACCTAAGAGCTAAAATAGCATAACGAAAAAAACCACAAACTCAAACCCTCTGCCGTAGCCACTGAGAACTCAAAGCTGTTTTCCTCTCATTCCTGTTCCTATTTTTAGGTCTGTATATTGTTCCAAGAGTCACTGGTATTTTTTAGGAATTGCTTATTGATTCAGTGTGACGTTCGAGGGAGGCCATGTAACCTAACCACCCCATTGAGTTTTACACCATAATTTTGGGCTTAATCCACTTACATGCTTCTCATTGTTTTGGTGATGTCCATATTACCTGCTGAGCCAAGCAGTATATGATGTGCATTTCCATTTACTTTGCTACTTGCTTTTCTGAAATAGTTGCCTTCATTTGTCTTTTACTCTTTAAAATCTATGACTATTTCATTAAGTTGCTCAAACATAGTTGGTCACCTACCATAGGCTCTTCTACGTGAAAAGACAAAAATCCCCTACCTTGTCTTTTCCCTGTCATGGCATATGACGAAGCTGATCCCATTTTTAGGGTGCAGGTGGCTTCTCTAAACCAGATGCGCCAGCCGCCGCAGGATGGGACACCCAGGCTCCTCCCAAGTGCCCCAGGGGCTATAGAGTCAACATCTGGATGCACTGAAGCTTTGGGAGGGAGCACTCTGGGTAATCCTGCTCTCGCTCCTCTTCCTGTGAAAAATAAAAGTCTACTCAAGAACAGGCTCATCCTCATAAAATTAGCTTTAATTTCGTTTTGATTTTCAGTGACCTCCTATAAATGTAATGGTGAGCTGTGTGGTCAGCCAGACTTGGAAAACTACCCAATGCCCATCCGCTGCCCACCGCCTCCTCCACCCCACCCCCCCACCCCCTCAGTCTTTCTCTAGTTTGCTCACCACCTCCACCCTCGCCCAGGGCACTGAATCTGCTCGGTAACTTTTGAAGGTCAGTGTGGGCTCTGTTGCCTTAGATTCAATTTCAATTAGTGCGCCAGCTGAGAGGCGTTTGTCAGAGTTTCTTTTCCTCACTAACAGTTTACTGCCTCTACTGTAAACAGAATGAGCCACTTGAATGACAAGTCCTTTTTCCCCCCAAGAAAGCCTGTTTGTGTGAGCACTTAGGCAATGAATGCACTTGTCACTGGGCTGTTTGAAGGTGTGACCCTGGAAGAGGCCATGTTTTCAAATGATGCTAGACAGAGAAAGAAAACGCGTGTGTAACATCTGGACCAAATAGATCTTAGGAAGATCTACGAGTGCAGGGTCTCGAGCAGAGCAGCTCAGTGATTCTAAACCAGCTTCTAACCAGAGCTCTTAGTCTCAAGAGGTAAAAAAACTCATGGCACAGCTGGGTGGCTCCATCCTTTAGCTTGCGACTCTTGGTTTCAGCTCAGATTGTGAGATCAAGCCCTGTGTGGGACTTCAAGCTGGGCACGGAGCCTGCTTAAGATTCTCTTTCTCCCGGGACGCCTGGGTGGCTCGGTCGGTTAAGCGTCCGACTTCAGCTCAGCTCATGATCTCCTGGTTTGTGAGTTCGAGCCCTGTGTCAGGCTCTGTGCTGACAGCTCAGAGCCTGGAGCCTGCTTCGGATTCTGTGTCTCCCTCTCTCTCTGGTCCTCCCTGCTCACACTGCCTCTCTCTCTCTCTCTCAGAAATAAATACAGAACATTAAAAATTTAAAAAAAAAATTCTCTTTCTCCCTCTCCCTCTCCGCCTTCTCTCTCTCAAAAGTAAATAAATTCTCAATATGTCTAATGCTGATTGCTTCCATTCATTTCAGTGTTTGTAGATGCTACGTAACAGTTTTAGGATAAGGGGACAGTATAGGAAGAGGAACAAATAATCTGCCCAGAGTGGGTGTCGACCTCCTCATGCCTATTAGAAGCACAGCTCCACTTCTTGACAAATTTGAAATATTAGCCCACTGGCAAATGAGGATTGCAAACATTTTTCAGTAATGCTCTTAGGATTTGTGTTTTTAAATATTTACCTTAAATGAGTATTTTTCTCTTCTTTCAAGGGTAAGTCTACTTTAAATAGATGTTTTAAGTTACAGTGGAATAAAAATTTCATTTATAAGCCTTATTAAAAGCAAATTTCAATTAACTCACATGTTTAAAATGCACAAAGGTTCTGGACATCTGGGTGGCTCAGTCGGTTAAGCATCCAACTCTTGGTTTTGGCTCAGGTCACGATCTCCTGGTTCGTGGGATCGAGCCCCATGTCAGGCTCTGCACTGATAGTGCAGAGCTTGGGAGTCTCTCTCTGCCCCTCCCCAACTTGCACCTTCTTGGTCTTTCTCAAAATAATTTTTTTTTAATGTTTTATTTCTGAGAGAGAGAGAGAGAGAGAGAGAGAGAGACACAGCATGAACAAGAGAGGGTCAGAGAGAAAGGGAGATACAGAATCCGAAGCAGGCTCCAGGCTCTGAGCTGTCAGCACAGAGCCCAATGCAGGGCTCGAACCCAGGAACCGTGAGACCATGACCTGAGCCGAGGTCGGACGTTTAACCAACTGAGCCACCCAGGTGCCCCAAAACAAACTTCTTTTAAAAAATACACCAAGTTTCTCCAACCAAAAATCTCTTCCTGGGGTCGCCTGGGTGGCTTAGTCGGTTAAGCGTCCGACTTTCGCTTAGGTCATCATCTCGCGGTTCGTGGGTTCGAGCCCCGCGTCGGGCTCTGTGCTGACTGCCAGCTCAGAGCCTGGAGCCTGTTTCAGTCTGTGACTCCCTCTCTCTCTGACCCTCCCCTGCTCACGCTGTCTCTCTCTCTCTCCTAGAAATAAATAAAACATAAAAAAAAAATCTCTTCCTGGATTGAAATTGTTTTTACTATCTAAAATGCTGAATTTTTACTTCTAATGGGGAACATCACAAAATTTAAAAATACCCTCAGGTCATTGAAAACTGTGGTCTTACCTTTATTTTCTGGGCCATAGTTTTGAGTCACACGGTGGTTCTGGAAATGGCCTCGTGATGAATAACAGCTGGGTTTGTTCTTTGCTGGCTTAACGACAGCAACAAACACTGGTGTCAATGAACCATGCTTGCTTCCATGAGCTTTGGCTACATAATCCCTACGGCCGCATGCCTGTGAGCACCTCATCATCGGTTCCATTCATGTAAGAGAAACACACATTTGTCCATGACGACAAAGCTGGCAAATGGTAAAGCCCCGTTCGACCTTGAGGGTCTGACGTCAGAGCCCACCCTCCTCACTAAGACCAGCAGCTGCTGCACCGCACCGCGTAGATGCCCAGCTTCCTCCAGTGGGGCATCCAGGACTGCATTAGAGGGCAGTCTCCACCCATGCCTAGCGCTGAACTCCTCTGACAGGAGGGCTTATTTTCAAAACCATGGGCCCTCAGGGTACACTCCTAAGCTCCCAAGCCTTCAGGCATCAGTACAAGGTAGAGACTGCTGAGCCACAGACCTCAGTCCAAAATTGTGCCCTGCCACTTACTCTCTATGTGCTATTAAACCAACTACTGAACTTCTGTTTAAGTTCCTCCACTGAAAAGGAGGCGTGGCTAATAAATACCCCCCAAGAGTTACGTGGCATCTACACTAACAATCTGAACGAGTGGTTCTTAGGAGAGCTCATTATATCCCAAACATTCTGCACTTAGTCACTCTTTGAAGCCACCCAGTGACCCTCCTTATTATTACCCCACCTTCCAGATCAGGAAACCCAGGCGTAAGGTAGCTTTCTGAATGTCACACCGAAGATCAGTGTTGAGACTGAAATTCAAAGCCCTGACCTGGTCTCAAAGCTGCCTCCCACAGACCTTGTTTCTGAACAGTGTCTGAAATGAACCAAATGGCAGACCGCAAAGTCCCTCATACGAGCCATTTTGGCACCAAGTAGATGTTCACCAAATGCTTTAATTGCTGTGACTGTTTCCTCCCTCACTGCCATTCCTGTTTTCAAACTGGTATTTAACAGTTGATTTTTAACACGTATCGCTGGAAAGTTTTCATTTTCTTAGTGTCTTCACAGAACACGCTATGGTGCCAACAAGTTTCCTGATCTAGTTGACATCACCGGGCTAAGTGCCTCCAATCCGAGACAGCTTTGGTCCTCTGTTGATTTTACTAGGTGTGTTCCACACGGGAGAATGTAGGATGTGGGTGCAGTCAAGTCACAAGGTGCCACTTGGGCTGGTCATTTATCCAAAAGCTGTTTCTCAGTATCCACTCCAGTCCACAAATGCCAAAGCATCATGTTTGCCATTCGGCGAAGGATGAACAAGATCAAGTTCCCCCATCTCAGGAATGAGATGAGAGTGTTCAGGGTCAAGTTAATAGCTTCCTGTGATTTGTTTTCCCCACCTGCTTCATCTAACAAAAGTACACTCTGCATTCACCGAAGGTCCAAATAGTAGTGCTCCTGGGGTCGGGTGCATCTCCTCACTCTCTACCTCTCGTCTCCATTCATCCGTCTACCCATCCAACCATTCGTTCGTTCATTCATTACCCATTCATTCATTTACTCAGTTCAATTGATTTTCTTAGTTGCATTAATATTTGTTCAGTCCACCGTTTACTGTTCCCTGTGCTCATAAAAGTGAACAGAACTTGCTTGTGAGCAGTCATGTGACCTTTGAGAAAAAAATTCCAGTGTGGTCAAGGCTTGTATACCATGCAGCAATATATTATTTAGTAAAAACTGAACTATGAGGTTTACTGCTCTATCTCCCAACTCAAAAATTCTCTAGATCAATGGCTGAGAGAATAGTTACATGCTTGGGGTAACAGGAAAGCACAATCAAACTTTTCTTAGTTCCTTATGAGTTTTCTACATGTTAACTGGAAACTAAAGAGGCGTGATCTCTGTCCTGTTCGTCTATAGAGCTTCAGCAGTGACAGTGATTGGGGGCCTCGGGGACTGTCAGTAATTTGCAGTTAAAGACGTCACAGTGATCACGGCTTCTCCCCAGTGGATCGCTGATGCTCCCGTGCCTCTTGAAAGGAACCGTGAACACAGAGTGCCACCTCTTACCCTTGAGCGACATAGAGAACAGAGCCAGGGGGATGGCCCCCCAGCTGGGAATGTTAACACAGCCACAGAGGTGGAAACGGGAACAATGGACTTGGGACACTGTGCTGTGTCACTGTGCAGTCGTGAGTCACCCATGAAAGCACGTGCACGTAGGGAGCTCCACTGATCGAGTGCCCTTCCCCAGCATCCCACACCATCCCCTGCCATTTCCAATGCAGTTTTCACGCATGTGCTAAACCCTCATGGACACAGTCGTACGTTCTGGATTAATCATGTTCTGACTTACTGAAATTTCTATCCTTGCTCAATAAATATTCACTCTGAAATCGCTTGTGGGATGCAGGCCCAGGGCCTGATACAAGCTGGTGGAGACACCATGGAGAGACAAGATTCGCACTTAGATCAAATGGGCGGAGGCCCCTAGGGGGGTGTTTAAGCTGAGGTCCAGAGGAGCTCACAGGCCCCCACTCAGTGCTGCCCTGAGCCAGGCTGAGCCCATCATGACCTCAACAAGACTATTGCCTTAAACTGTAGGAAAGTTCTTAATGACCACTGGCTGGGGGGAATTTTGGTTCTGTTTGCTTTTTACACCCATTTTATCATCATTTTATTTGAGTACAGCAGGCAATATTCAAATCCCTATCTTAGACTAGAGCACCTTCTCCCTAGATGATGGGGGGAAGGGGTGGGTGGGATACTGAACTGATTAAGGTTCAGTAATTTTTTCAAGGGGCGGCAAGTAAGTTTTAAAGAAATGAATTGAGGCGATTTCTCACCTTAACTTGCAGAACAGATCCCTCTCCTCCACTCCACTCTGCACTCACCGATGAGGTTGCCGCTCTTCCGTGTTAACCTCATTGCCTTCCCGGCACATTTGAAAATGGCATCCCGCTCTTCTTCCAGTGGCGCCTCACCCATCTTTGCTACAATGTGGGGGAAAGGGTCCTCAATATTTTTTAATTTAATTTTTTTTGTTTTATCCATCTTTACACTTCATCCCTGCTACCAGAAATATTATAATACATACTTTGGAACTTGATCATGAATTCACTGAGATTTCTCTATGTTCTCAACTTGCCTCTCAAAGATCCCAGATACAGAGTAGGATCCTCAGCCTGTAACCCCCGGGGCAGGAGGCAAGGCTTCTGTGTCTGGAGGGGTCTCTGGCCAAGCCAGCTCCTCACCTGCCAGTTCCACTTCCAGCTGGTCTATTCTCCTACAAGTGCCTACCTTTCCCTTCACACCACTGACTTCCAGCGGAAATTCTGGGATTATAAAATCACCATCACCATGTAAACATAATAGTCACATTACCACCTTCGTCATAGATTTTTATACACACCACCATGAAAACTTCGACTATTCCTAATATTCTTTGAACTAATCGTTTTCTTCTGCCAGCAATATTTCACCTGTATTGGTATGAAATGAAGGCTTGCAGATTACATAAAGTAATGGCAAAAAATATTTATTTAATGGTATACTTAGCTCATGAAATTAGGATACATGTACATTTAGTGAAAAAATATATACTGTAAGTAAAATGTGAACTCTTCTATTGTGTTACATCTTCCAGAACACCCTAACTGTAATGTTCTTATAGCAGGCAAGCAAATAAAATCCATATTAACTAATCTATTATAACACAACACAAGAATTCTTTGGGTGAAAAAATACACTTCCTCCCTCTTGCTACCGACTGGAGAAATATGGAGAAAATGTCTCATGACTTGAGGGTGACAAATGCATTAAAAACCCATTAGTCTGACAAATAGCAATTTTTTTCTGATAAATTAGAAGTTTCCAAATAGGATGAAAGGAAATTATGTCATCCTAAAGTCCCCAGGCAATAAGTGATTTGCTTGTTCACTCATTTTATTCAACAAATAATTGTTGGTGTCTACTGAATGCCAGACACTGCGTTCGGTCCTGAGGTGCAACCACGAACAAACCACGAGCCTAGCTCCGCGGTCCTGCGGTGCGATTCCAGCAAGAACAGAGGTGTGGTACAGCTTGCGGTAAGTATTAGGATAAAGGAGATACAGTGCATTGCAGGAGTGCAAAGGAGGAAAGCATAACCAAGACGTGGGGACTGACCTCACGGGGGGCTCAGAGCAATCCCAGTAAAGGGTGCAGAAGGGGTGATCCGTTCAGAAGGAACACGTGGGAAACAAGGTAGAAGTGGGCAACACAATGTTTGAGGAACAAGAGGAAGTTCATGGGCTGGAGAGTGGACCAGCTCCCTGGTTGAGGGAAAGAATGGTTAGGAAGGTCAAAGCCAGAAATCCCAAGTTAGGGAAGCCTTGGGAAATTTGGATTGATTCCAAGGAGCAGTGCGCATCAGTGAAGGGTGGCCGCTCCAATCTGAGTTAGACCCTGTCTTTGGGTCTTTGAGTGTTTTCCTCACGTGCGTGGTTTTGGATACCACTTGCTTTCTGACGGGGGCAGAGTTTGAGAATCCCCGCTCAGGCTTTTTCCTTTCCGAGATTTCTCATTCTTTGCCTCTTCATGCTTTCCCAGCTTCCCTTGCCTCATCCGCAGCCAGAAAGACTGTGGGGTTTTCCATATGCAACCCCCACTGTATGGGAGAGAGAGCTATCTGCACCATTAGAGTCATCTGTTCATTACATGAATTTATCAAAACTCCAATTGTAGGAGGTTTTGGTTTTATTATTTTTTTAAATGTTTATTTATTTTTGAGAGAGACAGAGAAAAAAAGCACATACACAAGCGGTGGGGGCGGGGGGATAGGCAGACATGGAGAGGGAGACACAGAATCTGAAGCACAGAGCTGTCAGCACAGGGTCTGATGCTGCGCTCAAACCCACGCATGGCGAGATCATGACCTGAGCCCAAGTCAGATGCTTAAATGACTGAACCACCCAGACACCCCAAAGTTTAAGTTTTAAATATCACAAACAATGCTGTGAGAAACAACCACGTGTCCATACACATCTGAACATGGGTCCAATTATTTTCTACTAGTGCCATTACTGGGTCAAAAGGTATGCAGTTTTTAAATGTTTTATTTATTTCTAGGAGAGAGACAGCGTGAGCAGGGGAGGGTCAGAGAGAGAGGGAGTGACAGTCTCTGAAACAGGCTCTAGGCTCTGAGCGGCAGTCAGCACAGAGCCCGACGCGGGGCTCGAACCCAGGAACCGCGAGATCATGACCTAAGCGAAAGTCGGACGCTTAACCGACTAAGCCACCCAGGCGCCCCGAGAGTATGCAGTTTTAAGACTTACATGTAGTGCACAGGAATGCTTTTTCTCACATTTCAATATTGTTTTGATCATACTTAACTCCTACTGATTTCTCTTAATGTTTTCAAAAGTGATAACTGGAATGGTAATTCCCCATACTTTTTATTTTTGTTTTCTCAGTTTGCATATATATTTTTAGTTTTTAATTCTCTCATTATGTCCTTTAAATATATTTCTACCATTTTTCTTATTTGAAGAAATTCTATATATAATCAAGGTCATTAATACTTTGATATGTTGCAAACCATTTCCATGGTCTATCTAGCTATTACTTATAAGTTTATGGGATTTTTTAAAATATAAGAAATTATAACCTTCATGCAGCCAAATCTATCATGACTGAGAACACTACTGTTGATGTTTTGGAATCAAAGGGAGGAGAGTATCAAATCCTGCTTCTATACCTTTTTAGCTGCGTGCCTTTGGTGCACCCCCTGACCTTTCAGAGCCATGGGTTTCTTATCCGTAAAATACTCCTAGAAATGCCCCAACTTTTAGGACCCCTAGCAGATTATGGAAGGTAACACACGGAAGATACTTATACCAGAGCTGGACCATGATTGTGTCCAGCCAACGGTAGCTACTACTGTTCTTTCTATGGTTATGAGTATTTTCTGTCTTCTCTTCTCTCTCTTGTCAGAGAGTTCTTCTTGACACCAAGTTTACATAAATATTCACCTACATTTTATTTTTTACTTACATTTTATTTTTTATACTTTAATGTTTGTTTGTTTTTGAGAGAGAGAGACAGACAGAGCATGAGTGGAGGAGAGACAGAGAGAGAGGGAGACACAGAATCTGAAACAGGCTCCAGGCTTTGAGCACAGAGCCCGATGCGGGGCTGGAACTCATGAACCGTGAGATTATGACCTGTGCTGGAGTCAGACGCTGAACTGATGGAGCCACTCACATGCCCCTAGTTTTTACTTATATTTTTTAAATGAATCTTTGTTTTTATGATATAACCCTCCCCCAGTAATGTGAAATGTTAACTTTATCAATCTATGTCTTATATTATCTTCAATTATTGATGACGCTCATACTCTACTGTGACTTTTAATGTACATTGTAATATTTGTAATATTGGCAACTCCCACTCTCTCCAACTCATTCAAATCCTTTTTTGCTATACTTTCTTTCAAGGAATTTCATGATTTTTGAAATCCCTACTGGTATTTTTGTTGGGCTGGCAAAAAGCGTACGGGAAATTAATTTTCAAAGTTTCAGTCCAGGAACATGGTGTGTCTTTCCTTTTGTGTTTTCTTTCATGATTTTCAGCAAAGTTGTGAGTTTTTTCAAAGGATTTTACACATAGCCCTGCATTCTGCTGACTGATCCAGTTCCTAATTTTACATGGATTCCAATTATATATCAGAACTTCTAATTTTGTGTACTATTTCATTTTTCCTGTAATTTAAGAAAGTACATACACTCCTATCATCTGCAAATGTTGATTTTTACATTCTCCTCTTTTTAATCTCATTTCATGGTCAGAAATATCCAACACAATGCCAAATAGGCATGATATGAGCAAGCATTCCCTCTTCGTCTAAACTTAGAGGAAAAGAACTCTACTATTTCTCTTTTAAGTCTACGATAAACATTACTTTGAAATATCCTTTATGGTGTCCATTCTTTGCTTGTTAAAGTTTATAGAAACTTTTAAAAATTGGGAATGGACAGGGAATTTTTAAATACCATTTTAGCTTGTGTTAAGATAATCGGTAGCTTATCTCCTTTGATTTATCAATATGGTAACTTATATTAATATATTTTAATGCTCTACAAGCCCTAGGTTTCTGGAATTAACCCCATTTGTTCGTAATAAGCCATTTTTGTAAATATTTATTTCCGGCATATAATGAGCCTAGAAGTCACCACTCCAATCTAACATCAAATAAACACCTTAAAAAAAGATGAAAAATCAGTGACTCTTCCTGGATCCATAAAGAGTGGGGACACAAGGCAAACTACTGTCCCCAAAATTGGAGAGAGAGACGGGTGGATATAGAGAATCACAGCTTAGCAGAGCAGAAGCCCACAATCTGGGATAGGAAGGTGTGAACTGCAGTGTAATTATAAGAGACTCCGTGTGGACAAGTCTGAGGGTTCAGAACTACAGAAGGACTCAATTATGGAAACCCCTCCATAATTGGAGCTTTACCTCCAGGAGCCCTTCCAAGTCTTCACAGTGAGTATCACTGTGCTTCCCTACTGCTTCTAGGAGGATGGGGGGGGGGAGGGGGGAGATACTTCAAAATATGCCAAAGCATTCTGTTCTTCTTAACAAGACCCGCCCTTGGAAGAATCTGTTTAACCAGAACCTAAGCTGCTGGGGTTTTATTAAAGCCTAACCTACCTGGGGGAAGAGAAAACCCAACTCCAGCCAGCTCTAGACTTCTATGTGGGGGAAAGGAAATACAAATTTTCAATCCCTTCCAGTCATTCTGTCCCACGGAAGGTCTAGGGAAGTGAAAAGCATTAGTGAAGTTCACAATCCATGGGCGCAGGGTCACTAATAGTCCCAACCAAAGGACTACAGAATACTTACCCTTCCCCCACCCCTTACCACTATATTCCTAAAGCCCTATTTACCGTAATTCCTTTTTTCTATTGGATAAAATAGATCATGTCCACCTTTGAATAAAAAATTATAAGGCATATTTAAAAGGCAAATCCAGTGTGAAGAGTAGTAGTATCAGAAACAGAGTTAGAGATAGTAGGAATGTTGGGATTGTCAGATCAGAATTTTTTTTAAAACTATGATTAATATGCTAAGAGATTTTAATGGAAAAAGTAGGCGACATGTAGGAACACATGGATAAGGTTGGCCAAGAGATGGAAATTCTCAGAAAGAAAAGAAAAGAAATGCTAGAGATCAAAAAACACCACAATAGAAATGAAGAATGTCCTTGATGGGATCATTAGATTGGTCGTAGCTAAAGAATCTCTGAGTTTGAGGATATGACAAGAGAAAATTCTAAAAATGGAAAAGCAAATAGAAAAAAAAAAAAATCCCCCCAAAAAACCCCAGAATGTCTAAGAACTGTAAGATACCTACAAAAATTATAATATATATGTAATAAGAATATCAGAAAGAGAAGACAGAAAGAAACAGAAACAGTATTTGAAGCAATAACGACTGAGAATTTCCCCCAAATTAATGTCAAACACCAAACTACAGATCCAGGCTTGAAGAACAGTGAGCAGAATAAATGCAGTAAAACTCTCATAAACTCCTTCCCCATCCTCAGCAACCAACAACCACCAACACCCCCTGTCATCTAGGCATATTATATTCAAACTGCAGAAAATTAAGAGGATAAAGAAAAAAAAAGAGGGGAAAAATTGCCTTGCATATAGACAAGCAAATATAACGATTACATCTGACTTCTCAGAAACCACGTAAGCAAAATGAGAGTGGAGGAAAATACTGAAAGTATTGGGAGAAAAAACAAACACCAACCTAGAATTCTGTACCCTGAAATATTATCCTTCAAAAACGAAGGCAAAATCAAGATTTTCTCAAACACAGATTGAGGGGAATTTATTGCCAATAGACCTGCCTTACAAGGAATGTTAAAAGACATTCTTTAGAGAGAAGGAAAATATAGGTTAGAAACTTGGATCTACATAAAGAAAGGAAAAGTATCCAAGAATGAATAAAAATAAAAACTTATTTTTCTTAGTCTTAATTAATCTAACATTACAGTTTGCTCAAAATTAGAAGAACAATAATATATTTGATCATGTATGCTATATACACATATATAGTTATGTATGCTTATGTCTGAGAGCAATGAAAGACAGCAATGATACCAAAGATGAGAGGGAGAAATTAGAAATATTTTGTTATTATAAAGTACTTGTGCCACCCGTGAAGTGGTATTATGTTATATGAAAGTAGACTTGGACTCATTATAAATGTACATTACAAACTCTAGGACAACCACTAAAAAAAGTTTAAAAAGAATTAGTATGCTAAGAAAGGAGAAAATGGAGTCATATAAAATGTTCAACTAAAACAAAAGAGTAGATGATAAAGATAGGAACAAAGGAGAAATGCAAAAAATTGAAAACTACCGAACATGGTAGATATTAATCTAACTATATCAATAATCACCTTGAACATACACGGTCTAAATATACCACTTAAAAGAGATTGTCAGAAAGGGTCAAAAAACAATACACAATTAATTATATGTTGTCTAAAAAAATGCCCACATTAAATATAAGGACAGATATAAATCGAAATTAAAGGGATGAAGAAAGATCTATCACACTAACATTAACCGAAAGGAAATAGGAGTAGTTATATTAATTTTACACAGAGCTGACCTCAGAGTTTCGAGGTAGAGGGAGGAGCCTTACCTATGACAGAGGGGTCAACTGTCCAGAAGAAACAACAATCCTTAACGTATAGGCTCCTAACAACAGAACCTCAAAATACATGAGGCATAAACTGATAAAACTAGAGAAATAGATGTGTCTACTATTCTAAATGGTTCTTTAACATTTTTCCTATCAGAAAGACACAGATCAGCATGCAGAAAATCAGGACATGTTTGAACTCAAGAGCATGATCAATCAACTACATGTAACTGACATCTATAGACATCCAATAAGAGCACATTACATATTCCTCTCAAGTTCATAGGGAATTTTTACCAAGTTAGGCCACATTCTGGGTCATAAAAGACACCTTAAAATTTTTAAAAGAATAGGCATCATACAATATCTGCTCTCAGACCAGACATCAACAACAAAAAGATAGCTGTGGACACTATCCAAACATTTGGAGACTAAATGGTACTTTTCTAAATAAGACATAGGTCAAAAAAGAAATATCAAGAGCAATTAGAAATTAATGTTAAATGAAAATAAAAATGGTTAACAAAATTTGTGGAATAGACTGAAAGCAGTGCTTAGGTGGAAATTTCTAGCATATATGTGGGATAAATCCCATGTACACAAGCCTGGTTCAACATTATAAAATCAACACAATCTGACACTTCAATAAGCTAAAAAAGAAAAATCACATGATCTTATCCGTAAATGCAGGAAAAGAGTTTGACAAAATCCAATACCCATTAATGATAAAAACTCTCAACTATGAATAAAGGGAACTTTCTCTACTTGATAAAGAACATTTACAAAAAAGCTACAGCTAACATTATACTTACCGATAAGAAAGCAGAAGTTTTTCCACTATGATCAGAAACAATGCAAGGAGGTGACCTCCTCCTACTGCTTTTCAACATCATACTGGAAGTTATAGTTAATTCAATTATGACAAGAAAAGAAATAAAAGGTATATGCATTGGAAAGGAAGACATAAAACTGTACAGATGACATGATCACCTATGTAGAAAACTCAAAAGAACACAAATGCCTGGAACTAATAAGCAGTTATAGCAAAGTTGCAGAATATGAGGTTAATGTACAAACTCAGCTGCTTTCCTACATACCCGTAATGAACAAGTAAAATTTGAAATAGCAACCCACCTCACATAAACCCAGGAAACCTGGTTGATTTAAAGGATTGGAAGTCTAATATAGCAGGGGACTTAATTCCAAATGGAATGGCCCTTACCAGGTCATATTATGTACTCCCACTGCAGTAAGATTAGGACATTCCTCATGGATTCCTTTATCGAGAATTAAACCTGTACCTTCCTCATAGGAAACCAATGAGCTAACTAATGTGCCTTCTTATTCCTGTGAACCTGTGGTGTAGCCAGATTCTCACACAGAGAGACAGGACACTGAAGCTTTTTGTCCAGGAAGCAACTTTATTTGTGCCGGCATGGGCTCAGCGGGCTAAGACTCCCCCCCAAAAAAGGATGAGCCCTGAGCAGAGCAGGGTATAGACTTTTATGCAATTTCTACTTCTTTGTCTCCCATATATGGTAACACATACAGCCTGATCGAACACAGTCCAAGTTACGGTGCCGGTGTGTCATGTCAGAGCTGTTCATATGTGTATAGGAGTTGACTGGGCCACGTTGTAGTTGCCTTCTTTTGTTCTGAGAAGAACTCCACCACATTCCTTAGGAGGGGCTCTACCACAGTGGAAGACCCCAAATTTCTCTTCAAATGACAATAAAGGACTGGAGGAAAATTCTGATTTACTATGAAAGATCGTTTATTTAGGCTTCTCTTTCTCATAATATTGACCTTATTTGGTTGTCTTTTCTGGTGTCCTTGCCTGCTGCCAAGACTCCTTCACCTCCCTAACTTCAAGCTGACAGAAACCTCCTTTCTACTCAAGGAGGTTCATATATGTCGTCTACCTTGGACTGGCTGCCTCTGCCTGTGGTAACTCCTCTATCTATAAAGTCCCCAGCTGACCAATGTTGACCCATAGGGATATCTCTACACCCTTATTTACCAAGAAGAAGTCACAGAGGAGAAGACCTTCCACCCTCAGCAACCTTAAAGATTTAAGGGTCAAAATCGTTCAGGGGAGAATGATGTGGGAAACAAAGGCAAAAGAAAATGGCAGATAAAATTAAATTTCCTTATAACTTGCAGCCCGTTGACAAATACTTGAGGCAGGCAGAGTAAAACATTTCTCCAGAAACTTCCTACTGTCTTAGCATTAACTGCTTTGCTAGAGGGAAAAAAAACCTTAACTTGATGATAGCAAGGCCTCTAGTCTTCTTTAGCATATGAAAATCCCTTATAAACTTCCTCTTGCCTTTACCTCCCCCAACTCCAAAGTATATAATGAGTCTCTCTTGATGGTCCTGGGGCAGCTCTTGCTGCCCATACGTCCCGTCCCCATGCTTTAATAAAACCACCTTTCTGCACCAAAAAAAAAAAAAAAAAAAAACCCAAAAACAAACAAAAAACCAACAAGCAAAAGCAAAACAAAACATAATATTACTATTTCCATTATCACCTCTTAAAATGAAATATTTAGGTATAAATCTAACAAAATATGTATAAGATCTATATTAGAAAAACTGTAATATTCTGATGAAAGCTCTCCAAGGAGAACTTAAAAAATGGGAGACACAGCCTGTCTTCATACATTAGAAAACTTCATAGTGTCAAGATGTCAGTTTCTCACCTTTATCTCTAGATTAAAAACAGTGTGAATCAAAATCCCAGCAAGCTTTTTTGTGTCCGTGGACGCAAGGATTCTAACATTTACATGGAGACACAAAAAGATAGAGGAGCCAACTGAGTATGAACGGAGAAGAACAAAGTCCGAGGAATGACACTACCTGACTGCGGGACTCACTGTAGAGCTACAGTAATCAAGAGAGTGTGGGACTTGAGTAAGAGCAGACACATAGATCAATGGGACAGAATACAGATCCCACAAATAGACCCACAAGTGAAGTCAAATGATCCCGAAAAAGAGCAAACGCAGTATAACTGATGAAGTTTTGGGGTGAAGGTGGGGTGGTTCGGAGCTGACGGCCAAGAAAGAATTCTTGAAGATGTCTTTGGTGCCAAAAGGTGATTTTATCAAAGCACAGGGACAGGACCCATGGGCAGGAGGAGCTGCACTGGGATTGTGAACAGTGCCTGCTTACAGACTGTGGAATTGGGGGAGGTAAGGACAAAAGGGAGGCTTCCAGAGGGCCCTGGATATGCTAAAGAGGACTCCTAAGATACCTGAGGCCTTGCTTTTGTCAGGCTAAGGTGGTTTTTCCTCTAGTAAGGCATTAACATCAGGACCATAGGGGGTTCCTGGAGAAATGTTCTGCTCTGGATTTGCTTCGAGGATTTGTCAATGGTCTGCAGGTTACAAGGAAATTTAATTTTACCTGCCATTCCCTTCTTGCCTTTATTCCCCGCATCACTACAGATCAAATGATCTTGGATGTGGATTAGACTTTTCGGGTACAACACCAAAGACATAATCCATTAAAGAAATAATTGATGAGCTAGGCTTCATTACAATTAAAAGCTTCTGCTTGGTGAACAACTACATGAAGAGATAAGCCACAGATGGGAAAAAAATATTTGCAAAAGATGTATCAGGTAGAGGGCTATTATCTTTTTTTTTTTTTTTTAAGGTTTTTCTTTTTTTCTGAGAGAGAGAGAGTAGGGGAGGGTCAGAGAGAGAGAGGGAGATACAGAATTCCAAGCAGTCTCCAGGCTCTGAACTAGCTGTCAGCACAGAGCCCGACACGGGGCTCAAACCCACGAACCGTGAGATCATGACCTGATCCCAAGTCAGACGCTCAACCGACTGAGCCACCCAGGCTCCCTGAGGGCTATTATCTAAAATACAAATATAATACTTAAAACTAAACAGTGAGAGGCACCTGGGTGGCTCGGTCAGGGTCAGTTGAACGTCCAACTCGATTTCGGCTCGGGTCATGATCTCCTGGTTCATGGGATCAAGCCCCACTTAGGGTTCCATGCTGGCAGTGTGAAGCCTGCTTGGGATTTCTCTCTTTCCCTCTATCTCTGTTCCTCCCCCTCTATCTCTCTCTCAAAAATAAATAAATAAACTTAAAAAAAAAGATTTAAAGGGAAAAAAAACAGCAAGGAAACAAATAATGCAATTTAAAAAACAGGCAAAAGACCTCAACAGACAGACACCTCACCAAAGACAACATTCAGATGAGTAAGCATATGAAAAAATTTTCAACGTCTCATGTTTCTAGGGAACTGCAATTAAAACAACAATGAGACAATACTACAGACCTATTAGAATGGTCCAAATCTGGAACAGTGATAACACCAAGTGCTGATGATGTGGAGCAATAGGAACTCTCGCTTGTTGCTGGGGGAAACACAAAATGGTCCAGCCACTTTGGAAGACAGTTTGGTGGATTCTTACAAAACGAAACCTGGGGCGCCTGGGTGGCTTAGTCGGTTAAGCGTCCGACTTTCGCTTGGGTCATGATCTCGCGGTTCGTGGGTTCGAGCCCTGCGTCGGGCTCTGTGCTGACTGCCAGCTCAGAGCCTGGAGCCTATTTCGGAGTCTGTATCTCCCTCTCTCTCTGACCCTCCCCTGCTCACGCTGTCTCTCTCTCTCTCCTAGAAATTAAAAAAAAAAAAAAAAAAAAAAAAAGAAACCTACTCTTAACATATGTTCCAGTAATGGTGTTCCATGGCATATGCCCAAAGGAGCTAAAAACGTATATCCATACAAAAATCTGCACGTGGATGTTTACCGCAGCTTTATTCATAATTGCCAATACACGGAAGCAATGAAGATGCCCTTCATTAGGTGAAGGGATAAGTAAACTGTGTTACATCTGAACAATAATAGTATTCTGCACTAAAAAGAATGAGCTATTAAGCAATGAAAAGGCATTGAGAAAATCCAAAAGCAGATTACTAAGTGAATGAAGCCAACCTGACAAAGCTACATACTGTACAATACCAGCCATAGGACATTCTGGAAAAGACAAAAACTACAGAGATGCTAAAAAGATCAGTGGCTCTGAGGGATGAGAGCAGGGAGCCAGCAACAGGCGAGCACAGAGGATTCGTAGGCAGTGGACATAGGATAATGGTAGATACATGCCATTATACAATTGTCCAAACCCACAAAATGTACACCACCACAACGAACCCTAATGTAAACTATGACTTTGGACAACAATGATGAGTCAGTGTGGGGTCACAGATTGTAATAAATGCACCACTGTGGTGTGGGATGTAGCCTGTGTAGGACAGTGCGCAGCTGTGAGGATGGGGGAATGTGAGAAATCTCTGTACTTTCAATTTTGCTGTATGTCTAAAACCATTCTAAAAAATAAAATGTATGAGGGTGCCTGGGTGGCTCAGTTGGTAGAGCATCTGACTCTTGATTTCAGGGTGGTGAGTTCAAGCCCCACATGTGGCATGGAGTCTACTTAAAAAATTAAATTAATTGATTAAAAACCCCTATTACTCGGCCCATGTAACATACCTATTAATTTCTAAACTCCTTCCTCAGTGCTCTCCTTTGTGGACTCTGCATTTCACTTCTGTAGCTCACATATGCCTCATAGCACACACCCTGCCATTTGGAGGCTAAGGGCTAGGTCTTGAGCAGAGAGAGCCCAGTCTATAAATGATTTCCTGAACAAGTACATTCATGAATGCAAGGTAACTGATTTCAACCTAGCACTTTACTGTTAAGGCACGGATATAGGAAAGATCTAAAAGGGAAAGTGGAAGCAGTTTTACACTGGGATAGGTATGGATTATTTCCTTGATAAGCACCAGTCTTTGACTGCTTTACTGAATAGTTCTAGGTGGCTGTTGTCTTACTCCGCTCCAAATTCTTTTGGAATAACTTCCAAGGCCACCAGGCTGGTAGTTACATATTGAGGTTGCAGATTTCCTGGACACCTTCAATGGCCAGGCGAAGTTGTGTGTGTGTGTGTGTGTGTGTTGTTTTTAGTTTTCTTTATTTTTGAGAGAGAGAGACGGACAGAGAGTGATGCATGCACAAGTGGTGGAGAGCAAAGAGGGGACAGAGAATCCCAAGCAGGCTTGGAGCCATCAGCACAGAACCAGATGTGGGGCTTGAACTCACAAACCATGAGATCAAGGCCTAAGGCGATGTCAAGAGTCCATGCTTAACCGACTGAGCCACCCAGGCACCCAAGTGAAATTATTTTTAAAAACTATAGTATGAGTATGTGCCCAACCTAATCTTGGATGTCTACAGGGAGAGAGCGCCCACGTGCGGGGGCTTCCCGGAAAATGTCAGCTGGAGAATAACTGGCGAAGCAAGGCTGTGGCTACTCTGCAGCTATTCAACCTGTTGACATTTGAAACCGAAACCCAAAGTTTATAGGTGCCCTGAATCAGCCCTTCCAGTGGATTTCCCCCGCCATTTCAAGGGGACATTTCAAGTGTCGTCATTCTCCTTCTGATTACCTGGGGCGGCAGCCAGAGGCATGCTCGGACTGAGGACAGGAACTTGGGATTTTTAAATTGGAAACGTTCTTTTTATTTTTCACTGAAGTAGAGTTGACATACTGAACCGTTAAGGACAGTGTTCAAGAAAGATCAAAATGAGAGTAGTCCTGGGGGGAAGATGATGAGAATTCTGGCTGGCCTTTGCAGGACGTGGGGTGGGGGAGGGGGAAATGACTGGGGGGGGGGGGAGCTGGGGAAAATGATTTCTGTTCCATGAATGGTGGCATACTTGATTCACAAAGTTCCTGGACCTTTTCCACCTCCGGCTTCCCGGGGCGCACTGCCCGGCGGGAGCGCGGGTGGCCCGGCGCAGGCACCCCGCACGGCGGCGCTGTGGGCCCGGGCTGAGCCCCTGGGGAGCGAGGAGACTCGCGGCGGCTGCCAGGTGTCCCCCGGCTGGGGCTGCAGGTGCGGAGTCCCGGCGCCGCGGGGAAGTGGCGGAGCGGGCAGGGCGGCCGCGGGGGCGCACTCGGGAGGGATGGGGCGTGGAGGCGAGCAGGGCCGGGAGGAGGCGTGAGCCGCGGCGCGGCGAGGGCGGGCGCGATGGCGGGGCCGTGGGGCGCCCCGGGCGGGACCCCGAAGGGCAACGGCAGCACGCTGCTCAACGCCTCCCAGCGGGCGCCGGGCGGCGGGGAGGGCGCGCGGCCGCGGCCCCCCTGGCTGGCCTGCACGCTCGCCGCCATCCTCGTCTTCACCATCGCGGTGGACGTCCTGGGCAACCTCCTGGTGATCCTGTCCGTGTATCGGAACAAGAAGCTGAGGAACGCAGGTAGGGGCTCCGGGGGCGCGCGCGGCCTCGACCTTCACCCGATGGCCGCCTCCCCTCCTCTCTGGCCACTTTCCGGAACACAGCCCCCCGCCACACACACACACACACACACACACACACACACACACACACACACACACACACCAGCTGTCCATTAGCTTTTTCTAAAAAACTTCATTTTTTTCTGACAAACTGCGACTTGGAGTATCTTTTTCCCAACAGACGCAGAAATCCGTCACTTAACTTTTTAACCTGCTCGTACAAGTTTTTTTTCTTTCTCCTCCCCTCCCTGTGAAACAGGGAGTCTTAAGTCCCTAAGGGGTAGAAAACTGCCTGGGTCAGATCCTCTTTATTTTAGGGGAAAACCCCCACAGTACAGTTTTTGGTTTCTGAGGTTTACTGGATTGAAGGATTACAGAAAGTTCCTCAAGAAGCCCTTGCCAATCAGATCAAGGAATTCACCAATTGCATGGTTTTACATAGAGTCTGTCTTTCCCAACTTTGTTAAAACAGGAGAAAACATGTAAGCTGGTGAAAAGGTAGGGCCATTATTTTAGTTTTGTTGTCAGGAGAGGTTTCCAGGTTTCAGCATGAAGTTTAAAAAGACTCATGAGGCTCCTAAACAAGATCATTATTCCTCCACGTTAAAATGTAAACTTAGGGCGCCTGGGTGGCTTAGTCGGTTAAGCGTCCGACTTTCGCTTGGGTCATGATCTCGCGGTTCGTGGGTTCGAGCCCCGCGTCGGGCTCTGTGCTGACTGCCGGCTCGGAGCCTGGAGCCTGTTTCGGTCTGTGACTCCCTCTCTCTCTGACCCTCCCCTGCTCACACTGTCTCTCTCTCTCTCTCCTAGAAATAAAAAAAAATAAAAAATAAAAAAATAAAATGTAAACTTGTTGACATCTTAAACGAAATTGTTACAGTGAAGAGTATATTTACATATAATACACTACTAACGCTGATTTTGCGTTTGAGTTAAACTTGCTTTATCCTCCAAGCAATGGACTGAAGTTGGTTTATCTTCAGTGGAAGATCAGGGGCCATCTTCCATAGGACAGTGGATGTTCAGATCTTTAAAGGATGATGAGGTGCACCTTTATTTGGAGGCTGACTTTCTGGAGGTGGGGGTGGGGAGGGGAAGGACTTGCACTTACATGTTTGTCAAAAGCAGTATTTTTGTTCTAATAAGGTAGTAGATGAACACTGTAATTTTCTTTAGCTCCTTTCCAGGAGGGCCCCCTCTTTCTCTATAATGCTTGCGACAGAGAAGAGTTTAAGCTCAGCCAGTTAAGCATCGACTCTTGATCTGGGCTCAGGTCATGATCTCATGGTTTGTGAGCTTGAGATCCACACAGGGCTCTTTGCTATCAGCACAGAACCTGCTTCAGAGGCTCTGTTCCCCTTACTCTCTCCCCTCCCTTGCACACATTCACTCTCAAAAAAAAAAAAAAAAAAAAACATTAAAAAAAAGAATTAACTTGATTATCACCTGCTAACACAAAGTGAATTCGAGTTAGTCCGTTGAATAACCTCATTTCACATATGATTGGCTTAATCTAGACAAATTCTGCCTTCAAGAAGAGACTCTTTGAAGAAAACACAGGCACTAAGCTCTTTGACATTGGTCTTGGTGATGATATTTTGAATCTGACACCAAAGGAAAAAGGAACAAAAGCAAAAATAAAGAGGCGGGATTGTATCAAACTAAAAAGATTCCACACAGGAAAGGAAACCATCAACAAAATGCAAAGGCAACCTGCTGAATGGGAGAAACTATTTGCAAATCATATTGGATAAGGGGCTAATATTTAAAATACTATATATAATATATGCAGAATTCATATACCTCAGCAGCAACGAGTAATCTGATTTAAAAACAGGCAGAAGATCTGCAGTTTTTTTCTAAGACGACATCCAGATGGTCAACAGATATGTGAAAGGATGCTCAACGTTACTCATCAGGGAAATGCAAATCTAGACCGTAACGCGGTATCACTCTACCATCAGATTGCTACTACCAAAAAGAAGAAATAACAAGCGTTGGTGAGAATGTGGAGAAAAGGGATACCTGTGCACTGTTATAAATTGTTGGAATGCAGACTGGTGCAGCCACTGTGGAATAGTTTAGAGGTTCCTCAAAAAGTTAAAAATAGGGGCTCCTGGGTGGCTCAGTTGGTTAAGCGTCCGACTTCGGCTGTAAGGTCATGATCTCACTGTTCATGGGTTTGAGCCCCGCATCTGCCTGGTAGTGCAGAGCCTGCTTGGGATTCTCACCCTCTGCTCGCTCTGTGCCCTACCCCCACTCACACTTTCTCGCACTCTCAAAATAAATAAATAAACCTTAAAAAAAATTAAAAGTAGAAATACCTTATGATCCAGCAATTCCACTTCTGGGTATTTATTCAAACAAAAACAAAACAACACTAACTCAAAAAGATATCTGCATCCCTATGTTCACTGGGACATTATTTCCAATAGCCGAGATATGGAAACAACCAAAGTGTCTATCCATACACACATACACATATGTAAAGTTACACACACACATATGAATGAAATCTTGCCATTTGTGGTAACATGGATAGACCTTGAGTGCATTTTGCGAAGTGAAATAAGTCAGAGAAGGACCAGTACTATATAATCTCTCTTAGATGTGGAATCTAAAAAAATAAGAAAATAAGGGCCCCTGGGTGGCTCGGTCCATTAAGCATGGAATTCTTGGTTTCAGCTCAGCTCTTGGTCTCACAGTTCTTGAGTTCGGGTCCTGCACTGGCTCTGCCCTGACAGCTCGGAGCCTACTTGGGACTCTCTCCTCCCCTACCCTGCATGTATGCACACCCTCTTTCTCTCAACAAAAATAAATACATCTTAAAAAATAAAAATAAATTTAAAAAAACAGGCTCATAGATCTAGACTGGTGGTTGCCAGAGGCTGGGGGTGGGAGTGGGAGGAGGAGAGAAATGGATGAGCTGGTTTTGCTTTTGTTAGCTTAAATAAATTGGGTGAAAAAAAAGCAAAGAGGGTATGAGAAAACACATGGTAAGCAAATTATCTGTGTCTGGGAGCCTGGTGGGCTCAGTCAGTGGAGCGTGTCACTCTTGATCATTGGGTTATGGGTTCAAGCCCCACGCTGGGTGTAAAGATTACTTAAAAATAAAATCTTGGGACGCCTGGGTGGCTCAGTTGGTTAAGCATCCAACCTTGGCTTAGGTCACAATCTCATGGTTCATGGGTTCAAGCCCCATGTCAGGCTCTGTGCTGACAGTTCAGCCTGGAGCCTGCTTCAGATTCTGTGTCTCCCTCTCTCTCTGCCCCTTGGTCTCTCTCTCTCTCTCTCTGTCTCAAAAATAAACATTAAAAATTTAAAAAAAAAACGTATTAAGGGCACCTGGGTGGCTCAGACGGTTGAGCGTCCCACCTCGGCTCAGGTCATGTTCTCACAGTTTGTGGGATCGAGCCCCGCATTGGGCTCTGTGCTGACAGCCAGCTCAGAGCCTGGAGCCTGCTCCAGATTCTGTGTCTCCCTCTCTCTCTGACTCTCCCCTGCTCACACTCTCTCAGAAATAAATAAAACATTAAAAAAATGTTAATGTATAAATATTAAAAAAATACTTATTAAAAAAATAAAATCTAAAAACCAAAAAGAATTATCTGTCATCCCCAGGAGGGAAGCAGTAGGGAGAGCCTGCTTTCTCATCATGGCTAATTCCTGCCAGTCTCCACGGTTCCCCCTATTTCTGGGATCTGGGGGTGCTGGCTCTGCTTATGATAGGTTAATCTGCTTGCCAGCTTCCTCACTGTGTCACTGATGGTCTTAATTTCTTGGATTAGGGTTTGATAATTAGACTTTTGCTTTGAGCCACTCAGTGCATTCCTGTTTCCTTGTAAAAACAAACACAGAAGAGGCTCCTTCCCTCCTAGCAATAAAAGCAGTTTTCCGCGGGCCACAGTTCCGAAAGCGCCGTTAACGGAATCCTGGGGGAAGCCCTGTGGCAGGGTGCTGCTGTTAGCCTCTGCACAGACGAGGAACTGAGGACACGGCTTGGTCGTGCGAACTCTACGTGGTGGAGCAGGTATGGGACTCACAGAGCCTGCCCCACAGCTCAGTCTACTTTGCTGACAGCAGCTATTGCATCACTGGGGAAGTTTGGATCTTGCAAGAACTTTCATTTTAAAAACCATTCACATGCCTGAAACAATGCAACTTCTTCTGTTTTGTGAAAAGAGTCGTAAAAAGGGGCACCTTCCACGCTATTTTGTATTTTGTATTCTGTTCATGTGCTCAGCAAATTTTCAGAAAGGCAGCCCAGAACACACTACATTTCTGTGGCTAACTGGGAGACCCGTCATGAGCTTTAATTTGTGAAGCTTTTGAAATTTCCTATTTTTATAATTGAGATTTTTTTTTCCTTCAGTTGTACCACTGCTGCCATGCTAACCATTTGAGGCTTTCTAGAATGGATAGTAATTTGAAACAGGGGGAGAGATAGCTGATTCCAGTGAGTTAGTAACAGGATAGTTATCAAATGTTCTTATGATTGTTCAATCCTTCCATTTCAGTTAAATGATTGTGTTGGTATTAATGATACAAGATTCAAAGAAGAGAAGAGAAGAAATGAGGTAAGGAAATAAGAAAGCTGAGGCATCTGAAGCTTTGAACTTTCCTTTGGAAATCTGGTATCATGGCGGGGTTAATGTATGCCCCTGCCTCACCTAAGAGGGCAGGTTGGCATTTACCTTCCCAGAGAGGACACTTCACATGTTTCACAGCTGTACCTCAGGGGCACTGGTCAATCAGAGCAGACACAGGCTCAAACGCCCGCCAGGCTCTTAGGTGCGGGCAGCACGTTTGTTCGCTCCCATCCAAATTGTGCGACTAAAATCAGTACCACCATATTTGCACCCTCTGAGTCAATTTCATAGCAAAGTAATGGGAAGATAACTGTGCTAGAACACTAGAATTAATATCGTTGCTCTCTACTTTGTGATGTGAGAAATCAGTTAAGTTATCCAAGCCTCATTTTCCACATTTGTCAAATACACAAACCCTCTAATCTCTTAGCCTCACACAGCTGTTGAAATTACCTACTGAGCTAATGCAATGGGAAAGGATACATTGCCTATCGAATGGAAAATGGAAAATGATGCATACTTTGAAAAGGATGAAGTAAGTAAGGTTATGTGTTCTTTTTTCCTAGGCATACCTAACAAGGGTGTATTAAAAACAACTCTTATTTTTTTGTTAAAATTTGTTAAAAACCATGAACTCTAAACTTATAATTCATATGCTTTCCTTTATGTACATTATGCATAGCTAAAACTTTTACTAAAAAAATAAAACTGCAATATCTTGCCTATTGAAAATTCAATTATCTGGCAATCTAACCTATCTAGAATAGAGCCAATAAATGAAAATAAGCAGAAATAACAGACTCCCCCCAGATAGAAAAATTCTAAAAACAAATCAGCTAAGTGTATTTATTTTGAGAGAGAGAAGGAGGGAGAGAGAGAGAGGGAGGAAGGGAGAGAGAAATGGAGGGAGCGAGAGAGAGAGTGGGGAGGGGCAGAGAGTGAGGGAGAGAAAAAAACCTCAAGCAGACCCCACGTAAGAGCACAGAGCCTGATGCGGGGCTGAAACTCACGAACCAAGAGATCATGATCTGAGCTGAAATTAAGAGTCGGACACTTGACCAGAGGAGCTGCCCAGGAGCCCCCGATTGTTCTTAGTGTGCAGCACTGAAGCTAGTGTCCAGATTATAAACTATAAATTAAGAGGATGACTGACACCTTTACAGGAAAAACACACGTGGCCAATAGCATGGGTTGAAACAGACTCATTAACAGCAGGTCTGAAAACCTGAAAAGCACAGTCTTTGGAGGGAATGTTGTGAAGAAGCAAGTAACTCTGCTCACCATTAGTTCCTCCTGAAACAGCACAGTCCCACAGTGTATTCATTAATAATGACCCTGAGCATTCAAGGTAAGGGGCCGTCACATACAGTGTATTCTGTTTAAGACGACAGCACCATACTATTTTAGAAAGATACCTATCTAAAGGAGTTTATTAGTATTTTAAAATCTGGCACACGCTGGGGGTAAACTGTCACTATTGTAAGAAGAGACAAATTAAGAAGTTTCCCAGAATGACTGTAAGACTAGATCATGAGCACTGTGTTCTGTGCTTGGGTGTAACTCCTGTTAGGTGCAAGAGTGGATGCACTGGTTTCTTTCAGGCCTATATTGTTGTCTCTATCCATCCTGCGTTTCTACTCAGAGAAGTTGCAAGCCTGGGATGGCCCAGGGCTGTTTTAAGATGCTTACAGTCTTAGGCAAGCATGCCTACATGTACTATTTTGAGGGGCACCTGGGTGGCTCAGTCACTAAAGTGTCTTACTTTGGCTCAGCTCATGATCTCGCGGCCCATAAGTTTGAGCCCCACATTGGGCTCTATGCTGACAGCTTAGAGCCTGGAGCCTGCTTCAGATTTTGTGTCCATCTCTCTCTCTGTCCCTCCCCGCCCCTCCCCATGAACATTAAAAAAATTTTTTTTAAAAAGCACTATTTGAAGTCGAGGCATAAGGCAGTCAAGTTCACAAAACAAATACACAGTTTAATATATTTTTCCTTACGGATATACACATGACCATCACTTTTAAGAAACGAAATAAGGGTGCTGATACATGGTAGTATTATTATTATTCACAGCTTGAACTAGAACTTATGCCAAACCTAAGTAAAGGAAATCACCAATGTGAATGTTTTCTCCTTTGCCATCCACAAAAAGATTGTTGGTATTGAACTTGGCTCTCTGTTAGTATCCATTGCTCAGACAGTGAAAGCTGAGGCTAACTGCCTTCCCCTTGGCCACCCTCACCATCAGTTCACCAGTGTTCTGGGCTAGGTCCCACTGAACGTGTTCACAGTTACCTTGATTGAGCCCTTGGGCATTCTGTTCACTGTAGCCCTGGCTTTCATCTTCTCTTTGCTCTCTTTTCCTTCTCTTCCTTTGCCTTCTCTTTTCTTATCCCCTATTGTTTTTTACTCCCTGATCTTCAATATCTTTTAATCACCATTAGATTTGATCCCTTAGTAGAGGTCATATGTGCATCCATTTCCTAATTGTGTCTGTTGTGCATCAGAAAAGAAGATAGTCCTGAACTTACAAATGTATTATATTCTCGAAGTTCACTTATAAATGCCTTAAAAGAATAGTTCGTCTATATTTTGGCTTCTGTGCTAGCCTGCAAAATCATTCAAACCAATAATATGGCTGAAATGAAACTGAGAACTGCTGCGTTGTCTGACATTCATGCGCTCCTAAGAGCAATCTGCCTTGTTCTAAGTTCTGACCCTCTTGAAATCCTGTGAGAATGGGGACAAGTCGTATGGAAGGGGCAGACAGAAGCATCCCTTATTAACTCAGAAATGTCAGGAGGAAGCTCAGGGACAAGACATGATAACAGAGGTGGATTTAGCATCATATATGGGGAGGAAACAATTTTATGCACGTGCTTATAGTCAAATGCTCCTGTGTTGGGGACAAATATAGCACATCCTACAGGAAAGTGTGGGAGGAGCCTGTAAAGAGAGTGGATCTTTAGAACTTGGACTCCAGGTCTTCTTTACTGAATGGACCTATGATTGCAAATAAATTACCATCTCCCTGGACTGTTTTCAAATCAACAAAATGAAGGGGTTGGACAAAATCTGCATCTTTTTTTGCTTCTAGTATCCTTTTGTTTGCATGGTTATTAAACTCACTGTGAAATTTGACATTATAATGTTATGATGAAATTGACTAGCAATAAGAATCGTGGGTGTGGGGCACCTGGGTGGCTCAGTTGGTTGAGTGTTCAGCATCGGCTCAGGTTATGATCTCACGGTTCGTGAGTTCGACCCCCACATCAGGCTGGCTAGTGTCAGCATGAGGCTGCTTCGGATCTTCTGTCCTCCCCCCACCCTGCCCCTCCCCTGCACGCTCTTTCTCTCAAAAATAATAAACATTTAAAAGTAAAAAAAAGAACTGTAAGTGCAATGATACATACACATACGGTGATAATAGACATCACAGACCTAGGAAATAATATTCTAATGAAAGTGAGCCTCGTTTGTCCTAAACGATCTGGGTGAATTGTCTCATATCTGCTAAAAAATATCTCAGCATGACATCTAGTTTCCCTATCTTATTTCCCAAGAAATATTCACCAGCTTTCGAAATTTCCCATGTACTTCTCCCTTCTTGGAAGAGAACTTGGAAGAGAAATAACCAACCACACAGAGATAGTGGATTAGATCTCTGGGATTTATGCAGGTTCTTGTGAGTTTGGGTAGGAAGAGCCAGGGACACTTATGATGAAGTGACCCACAGTGTATGTGAGTGAACAGTCCCCCTGGGGGAGCTTTCTTGCCTCTGGTTGGACCAGTGGACAGACAGGCTCTTCCTACGCCTGTAGCGACCCCTTCAAAATGTAACCACTCAGGAGGAAGAGCCTAAATTGGCAGCCAGCCTGGCCCTTCATTTGCAACAACACGCATGTAAAGAACAGGGGCATTCACATGAGTGAGCATGTCATTTACAGGCGTTCAAAGATGGATGGAAGATAGGCCCTTCATCATGTTTTAGACTAAAGAATCAGACAATCTCTCCTGCAAAACCAATTTGGGATGTGTCTATTGAGGTCCTAAAGATGGCTAATTTCATAGTTTATTGGTGATTTAAAAACCAGTGTTCTGTAGGATCTTTAAAGACAAAAACATCGAACGAAATACCCGTATATGAACCAACTGCCCAAATCCCAAAATAAAAATAAAACCAATACATTTGAGGGGCAACTGCATGGCTTAGTTAAGCATCCGACTTTGGCTCGGGTCACAACCTCGCAGTTTTTGGGTTGAGCCCCATGTCAAGCTCTGTGGTGGCAGTGCAGAGCCTGGAGTCAGCTTAAAATTCTGTGTCTCCATCTCTCTCTGCCCCTCCCCTGTTCGTTCGTTCTTTCCCTCTCTCTCTCTCTCTTTCTCTCTCTTTCTCTCGAAAATAAACATTAAAACAAACCAACAGACAAAAACCAATACATTTTGGTTTGGACAATAATACTATTGAGTCAGTTTTTCCTTTCAGAAATCTTTTTTGGTAAGGGTTCATTTTGCATCTTACAGTCTCTTCTTACTGAAAGTGATGCTGTCCTAGGATTCATTTAATATCCAAAGACATCAGATACAAAGTAAATAGAATTGTAACAAAGGTCTGACTTCTGGGACATGGGCAATTAGAGCAGATGCACAGTGTTCCTCAAAAATCGGTTCTGGTGTCTTAATTGAAAATCTAAACCTTTTGTGATAAAAGTAAAGCCTCTTTTATAGTGTTCTGGTCCACAGCTGATTTTGCAAAAACTGCTGGTCATCTTTTGATGAACATTTCCACTGAAAACAGGACTATTTTCCAGTGCCCTTATCAAGCCAACCCCCATTATTAACGGAATTTGGATTGTCAATCCTACAATTTTATTTTTAAAATGTATTATTTCATGTTTGAAACATTTTTCAAGCTTGAGAAAAGGAAAGTAGAAAACTTGTGGGATTGTAGTTTGTGATGCACTTTTCACAGCTATTTTGATCTGATCTCTGCAGATGAAGTATAAAAATAACTTCTTATTTAGGATGCCTATTGCTTTGTACTTATACACATAGAGCAATTCTAAGTTTTCAAAGCACTTCCCCACATTTTCTTTTATTTGTTCTTATGCAAACCTCCTCAGGTAGATTTAAAAAACCCTGAAACCCCAAATTCACAGATAAATGATCAGTATTTCTTATTACAACACACAATCCAGAGTGGAACAGTGGGAGGAGCACAGGAATTAAAATCAGAAGACCCGGGCTGAGTCCTTTATGTCTGCTATACTTTTATTTGTATTATATGTTGGGTCTAGTTACTCAATCTAAGTCTTAGTTCTCCATCTTGTCTCATAGATTTGCTAGAATAGATTTAGATTCTGCCCCTCCATCCACCCATCCATCACCTTGAAATTATAAAACACTACAGAAATAATGGTATTATTATATTATTAGTATGTATTCTATAATTAGTACTTTTTACATTATTTTTAAGTGCTCATTTTTAAAATGTATTTTTTTAAGCGGACAATATGAATAATAAGAAATGAAATCATTCAGAAACTAAAGATTTAGGATTGAATTCTCTTTTGCAACATTACGGAAATTGCACAAATTCTCTTAGGTCTCCATTTTCACTTTCATAGTAAACATTATCTCCCTGTAGCATGTAGAACTGAGACACTGATTGTTTCAATATCCAATCTTTGAGAGGAAATAATTCTGATTATTTCAATATCCAGTCTCTAATTTAAAATAAATCACCTCCGCAAGCTATGATACGTTTCTCAGACAAGTATTCACCATTCAAAAAATTATAACGTAACTGTATGTACAGACTTGGAAAATGATTTCAGTCTAACAAAGTCAATGTTTAACATAATCTACCATCTGATAGAATTCTTGGTAGTACTGTTGATGTTCTCCTCCTATAGCTCTTCATGATATTTGAAATTGATTCAAGACAATATTCTATTTGTAAAGACATTTTATTGATTTTTTTCTCTTGCCTGCTTAGACACTGTTTAAAGTTTTATGATGTTTTTTCTTGTCTGTGTGGTATTTTGTCATTGAACCCCAAATTTTATCCAAATTTGCCAAAGTAATCCTCAGAATTGCTTGGAAATCTTAGACAGTGGATTAAGACTCCTAAGTATGTCATTGAGTTTTGGTCTACAGGATTATATTTGGATCTGATCTTTTGTTCCTCCAGCTATTCATCTCATAAGAAAGCAATTTTCAGCATTAATCATGGATATGATAGGACTTATTTTTGCTAGCTTTCACAATCATTTTTCTCTTGGCTGTCCCAAAAGGTAACCAAAGATAAAATATCCTAAATTAAACCTCCTGCATTTAGTTCTAACATTTGATGGTTCTGTTTTTAAAAATACCTGCTTTGAAAAATATCTGAATTGAAAACAATTCCACTTATAATTTTCCCCAAAAGAATAAATGCTTAGGAATAAACTTAGTCAAGGAGATGAAAGATGTATACTTTGAAAACTATAAAGTACTGATGAAAGAAAGTGAAGATGACACAAACAAATGGAAAAATATCCCATGCTCATGGATCGGAAGATTTCTTACTGTGAGGATGTCTACTCTATCCAAAGCAATCTACAGATTCAATGCAATCCTTATCAAAATACTATAGTATTTTCCCACATAACTAGAATGAACAATCCTCTAATTTGTATAGAACCACAAAAGACCCCAAGTAGCCAAAGCAATCTTGAGAAAGAAGAACAAAGCTCGAAGTATCACAATCCCAGATTTCAAGATATATCATAAAGCTGTAGTAATCAAAACAATATGGCACTAGCATAAAAATAGACACACAGATAAAATGAACAGAATAGAGAGTCCAGAAATAAACCCACACTTAGACAATCAATCAATTTATGATGAAAGGGGCAAAAATATACCGTGGAGAAAAGACAGTCTCTTCAAATAAATGATGCTGTAAAAATGGAGACCTTCTTGCAAAAGAATAAAATTGGACCACTTTCCTACACTATACACAAAACTAAATTATAAAGGGACTAAAGACCTAAATATGAAACTCTAAAAATCCTAGAGAGAACACAGGCAGTCACTTTTCTGACACTGGTCATAGCAACATTTTTCTAGATATGTCTCCTCAGATGAAGGAAACAAAAGCAAAAATAAACTATTGGGAGTACATCAAAATAAGCGGTTTATGCACAGCAAGGAAACCGTCAACAAAACTAAAAGTCAATCTACTGAAAGGAAGTTATTTGCAGACGATACATCCAAAAAGCAATTAATACCAAAATACATAAAGAACTTCTACAACTTAATATCAAAAAAACCAATCTGAATAAAAAATGGACAGAACGCCTGAACAGAAATTATTCCAAAGAGGACATACAGGTGGCGAACAGACACATGAGAAGATGCTCAATATCGCTAACCATCAGGAAAATACAAATCAAAATCACAATAAAATATCACTCACACCTGTTAGGATGGCTGTTATCAGAAAGAAGAAATAACAAGTGTTGTCAGGGATGTAGAGAAAAGGAACCCCCCATGTACTGTTGGCTGGAATGTAAATTGGTGCAGCCACTGTGAAGAACAGTATGGAGGGTCCTCCAAAAATTAAAAATAGAAATACCATATGATTCAATAATTCCACTACTGGTTATTTACCCAAAGAAAACAAAAAACCAACCTGAAAAAGATCTATGTCCCATATTCATCACAGCCTTATTTATAACAGCTGAGATATGGAAACAACTGGAGTGTCTATCGAGGGATGCACGGATAAATATTACACACACACACACACACACACTATGGAATATTAATCATAAAAAAATGAGATCTTGCCATTTGCAGCAACATGGGTGGGCCTGGGGGGTATTATGCTAAGTGAAGCTTAAAAAAAAAAGACAAATACCATACAGTTTTACTCACATGTGGAACCCCCAACATACACACACACACACCAGAAAAAGACGCATAAACACAAAGAATTGGTGGTTGTCAGAGAGGAGGGAGTTGAGGGATGGGCAAAATGGGTATGGGGAGTGGGAAGTTCAGGATTCCAGTTATGCGATGAATAAATCGCACGAATGAAAGGTCTAGCACAGGGAATGTATTCAATGGCATTTTAGTAGTGTATGGTGACAGATGGCAGCTACAGACAGATGTGAGGAGCACAGCATCGCAGATACAGTTGTTGAATCACTATGTTTTTCACCAGAAACTAACGCAACATTGTGTGTCAATTATACTTCCATTAAGAAAAAAACACCTGTTTGGAAAAATATCTGCTTTGGAAGTCATTTTAAATCTCCATGGAGTCTCTCGACATTGTTCTGCTTATTCTTATTATCTTTAAAAAGTGGTAACTGGAATATTTGAGGTGAAAAAGTGACATCTGTTTAAGGTGGCTTGAATTTCCTCCCTTAAGTGGTTTTAAGTGGCTCAGCTGAGAGAAATGCCCTATTTTCTAACAGAGGAAATACACATGCTCTCAGCATTTTCTGGGCTACCAGAGGCAGTTAATGGATTGTTGTGTATATTTTTTTATGTTTATTTATTTTTGAGAGAGAGAGAGTGAGCAAGCATGAGAGGGGGAGGGGCAGAGAGAGAAGGAGTCATAGAATCCAAAGCAAGCTCCAGGCTCTGAGCTGTCAGCACAGAGCCCAAAACGGGGCTCAAAGTCACAAACTGTGTGATCATGACCTGAGCTGAAGTCAGACCCTTAACTGACTGAGTCACCCAAGCGCTCAATGGATTGTTTTTAAGGAAGCAGTTGTTCCTGCTCAGGGTTCTGTATGGTACACCAGCATCACCCACTTCCCTTTGTAAAGATGCTTCCTTAATCAGCATCCTAAGTTCCTCACCTTTCAAATAGGTTGGCTAACCAAGTTTACGTGACACCTGAAGGCTCTATGTGACACTCGAAACTTCAGTGAAATTGAATAATACTGCAAATGGGGAATAAACTTCTGGACTTCCTGACGGAGGTGTTCTAAGATTTATTCTTCTACAGAGCTATCCACTTTTGGGAATCACATTTAAAGCCTTTGTCTTAGAAAACAAGGACAAAAAAAAGAACAAACTAATCTACTTGGTGCTGAATATTATTCAGGCTACTTAGATTGAATTTCAGTTGTGGTGCTTCTGGCTTAAAAGGATGCTTACCGGCTCTGATAGTGAGTGCTTTTGGAACTTACTGGATTGAATATTCATTTACATAAATATTTATTGCATACCTACAGTTTAAGACAGAATATAAGTTGTCAGCAAATTCTTGTTGGTTTGTCAAAATACAAGACAACATGCTAAGCTTGGATCCTACTTTCGAAGAGATTGCTTTCATTTGGGCACTTGAAATTCTTTTATTTTCAAATAAAAATAAGACTTGGCATACAGAGGTACAAGACTAGAAATATGTTTATATGGAAGAAAAATTTTTCAAGAGGAGTTTGAAAGTTGGCTGGTTAGATAGCAGCTGAAGCCTGAAGTGGTCCTGAGATGTTTTAAAAGATCCTGCCTGGGGGAGACTGGCTGACAGTTGGTTAAGGCTGACTTTGGTTCAGGTCATGATCTCAATCAAGGTTCATGAGTTCGAGCCTCACATCGAGCTGTGTGCTCTCAGCGCAGATCCCACTTTGGATTCTCTGATCCCCTCTCTCTCTCCCCTGCCTCCATATGTTTGTTCTCTCTCTCTTTCTAAAAAAAAAAAAAAATCCTGCTTGACTGACAGATGCTAATTACATCCCTATGTTGTTCCTGACCAGAGAGGAAAAGCTCTCAGTTTTTCCCCATTAGGAATGAGTTAGTTGTATATTCTCTCTAAACCTGTTTTGTTGAGGGTCTTTTTCTTTTTTTAAATCATGAATGGATGTTTTACTTTGTCAAATGCTTTTTTCTTACCCTTTCTCCTATTGATGTGATGTATCTTGTTTGATTAGCAAATGTTGAACCACCCTTCCAGCCCAAAAATAAATTCCAATTGATCGTGGTGAAGGAGTTTTTAAATGTATTTTGGATTTGGTTTGCTAGTATTTTACTGAGAATTTTCGCATCTATGTTCACCATAGATCCTGGGCTGTAATTCTTTTTTTTTTTTTTTTTTTTGGTGTCTTTATCTGGTTTGGGTATCAAGGTAATGACCTCATAGAACTAATTTGGAAGTTTTCCTTCTTTTTCTCTTTTTTGAAATAGTTTAAAAAGAATAGGTATTAACTCCTTTTTAAATGTTTGGTAGAATGCACCTGTGAAGCCATCTGCTCCTGGACTTTTGTTTGTTGGGAGTTTTTTGATTACTGACTCAATTTCTATACTGGTTATCAGCCTTTTCAAATTTTCTATTTCCTCCTGTTTCAGTTTTGTGAGTTTTTATGTCCCTAGGAATTTTTTCATTTCTTGCATGTTGTCCAATTTGTTGGCATAAGAGTTTTTCATACTGTTCTCTTATGATTTTATTTCTGTGGTGTTATTTCTCTTCTTTCATACGTGATTTGAGTATTTAAGTTCTTTTTTTTTTCCTGAGAAGTCTGGCTAGAAGTTTACCAATTTTACTGATTTTTTTTTTTCGAAGAACCACCTTTTGGTTTCATTGATTTTTTTTTCTTTGTTTTTAGTTTCTATATCATCGATCTCTGCTCTACCTTTATTATTTGCTCCCTTCTGCTGTTTTTAGGTTTTCCTCATTTCTAACTCCTTTTTTCTAGCTCCTTTAGGTTCAAGGTTAGGTTGTGTAGTTGAGACTTTTCTTACTACTTGTGAGGAGTTTGTACTGCTATAAACTTCCCTCTTAGAACGATGTGTGTTCTATCCCAGAGGCTTTGGACCATTTGGATCATTGTATTTTTATTTTCATGTGTTTCCATGTACTTCATTATTTGTTCTTTGATTTCCTGGTTGACCCATTCATTGTTTAGTAACATGTTACTTAACCTCCATGTATTTGTGGTCTACCCAGATTTTTTCTTGTAATTAATTTCTAGTTTCATCGTTTTCTGGTCAGAAAAGATGCATAGTATGACTTGGATCTTCTTGAATTTAGTGAGGCTGGTTTTGTGCCCTAACATGTGATCCATTCTGGAGAATGTTCCATGTGCACTTGAAAATAATGTGTATTCTACTGTTTTAGGATGAAATATCTGTTAAATCCATCTGTTCCAGTGTGTCATTCAAACTCATTGTTTCCTTGTTGATGCTCTGTTTACATGATCTATCCATTGATGTAAGTGGGGTGTTAAGGTCCCTTACTATTACTGTATTATTATCAGTTAGTTCCTGTATGTTTGTCATTAACTGTTTCATGTATTCAGACGCTTTTATGTTGGGTGCATAAGTATTTACAATTGTGGGGAACCTGGGTGGCTCAGTCAGTTAAGCGTTTGACTCTTGAGGCTGGCTCACATTATGATCTCGCGGGTTTGTGAGATTGTGCTACATGTTGCAATGCAGAGCCTGTTTGGGATTCTCTCTCTTCCTCTTTCTATGCCCCTCTGCCATTTATGCTCCCTCTGCCTCTCAAAATAAACATTAAAAAATATTTACAATTGTTACATATTCTTGTCGAAGATTATATTTGTATTGTATTATATAGTGTTCTTATTTTCTCTTACTACAGTTTTTGTTTTAAAGCCCAATTTTCTAATATAAGTATTGCTACTCCAACTTTCCTTTGACATCTATTTGCATGAAAGAGATTTCTGCATCCTCTCACTTTCAATCTCCAGGTGTCTTTAGGTCTAAAATGAGTATTTTATAGGAAGTATTTAGATAGACATTGTTTTTTTTAATCCATTCTGTCACTCTGTCTTATGATGGGAGTGTTTAATCCATTTAAATTCAAAGTAATTATTGATATATATGTATTTATTGCCATTTGATTACTTGTTTTCTGGTTGTTTCTGAAGATTTTCTCTGATCCTGTCCTGTATTTCTTTCATGTTTCGTGGATGCTCTTTAGTTATGTATTTGGATTACTTTCTCTTATTTTTCACATATTTAGTGGATTTTAATATATGGTTACCATTAAGTTTGTGTACAACCTCTTCTGCACAGTCTAAACTAAGCTGATGGTCATTTAAGTGTGAACCTATTGTTTTCTCTTCCTCCCCACATTTTAGGTATATGTTATTCTTAGTTCCTTGACTGATTTTTTGCATAAAAATTTATTTTTACTGCTTTTATGTTTTCTACCTTTATATTGCCACTTTGGGTCTCTCTGTTCCAATCAAAAAGTTCCCTTTACTATTTCTTTCAGGGCTAGTTTAGTGGTCACAAACTCCTTTAGTTTTTGTCTGGGAAACTCTTCTATCTCCTTCTATTCTAAATGATAGCCTTCTTAGATAGTGTATTCTTGACTGCACATTTTTCCCATTCAGCATTTTGCATGTATCACAGTACTCCCTTCAGGTGTGCTAAGTTTCTGCTGGAAAATCTCCAGCTAGCCTTATGAGTTTTCCCTTGTTAGTTAAGGGCTTCTTTATCTTGCTGCTTTTAAATTTTTATCATTATGTTTTATAAATTTAATTATAATATGCCTTGGTGCCTGCTTCTGTTGATTTTGATGAGAGTTCTCTGTGCCTCCTGGATCTGGATGCCTGTTTCCTTCCCCAGGTTAGGGAAGTTTATAGTTATTGTTTCTTCAAATACAGTTTCTGCCTCCCTCTTTCTCTCTCTCCTTCTCTCCTAAAACATGAATGGTATTATGTTTGATGCAGTCGCTGCATTATCCAAGTCTATACTTATTTTGTGTAATTCTTTTTCTTTCTTTTGTTTAACTTGATTACTTTCCAGTACTGTGTCTTCTAGATTATTAATTTGTTTTTCTTCTTCTTTCATCCTGCTATTCATTCCATCAGGATTGAGTCCTTTATCCTTGCTATGATATTCCTTATCTCTGTGTTAGGAGTCTCACTTATGTCTTCCACTCTTTTCTCTCCCATACATGCTCTCTCTCACACACAAAAATAAATAAAAAGAAAGCCAGAAGTGGAGGCATCACAATCCTGGACTTTAGCCTGTATTACAAAGCTGTAATCATCAAGACACTATGGTATTGACACAAAAATCAACACACAGACCAATGGAATAGAATAGAAAACCCAGAATTGGACCCACAAATGTATGGCCGACTAATCTTTGACAATGCAGGCAAGAACATCCAGTGGATAAAAGACAGTGTCTCTAGCAAATTGTGCTGGGAGAAGTGGACAGCAACATGCAGAAGAATGAAACGAGACCATTTTTTTACACCATACACAAAAATAAACTCAAAATGGACGAGACCTAAATGTGGGGCAGGAAAGCATCAATATCCTAGAGGAGAAAACAGGCAACAACCTCTTTGACCTCAAACGCAGCAACTTCTTACTTGACACATCTCCAAAGGCAAGGGAAATAAAAGAAAAAATGAACTATTGGGACTTCATCCAGATAAAAAGCTTCTGCACAGCAAAGGAAACAATTTACAAAACTAAAAAGCAACTGATGGAATGGGGAAAGATATTTGCAAATGGCATATCAGATATAGGGTTAGTGTCTAAAATCCATCAAGAACTTACCAAATTCAACACCTGAAAAACAACTAATCCAGTGAAGAAATGGGCAGAACACAATAGACACCTTTCTAAAGAAGACATCCAGATGGCCAACAGACACATGAAGAGATGCTCAACATCATTCATTATCAGGGAACTGCAAATCAAAACCACTATGAGATACCATGTCATACCAGTTAGAGTGTCTAAAATTAAAAATTCAGGAAACAGAAAATGTTGGCAAGGATGTGGAGAAAGGGAATTCTTCCTGTACTTTTGGTGGGAGTGCAAACTGCTGCAGCCACTCTGGAAAACAGTATGGAGGTTCTTCAAAAAATGAAAAATAGAATTGCCCTATGATCCAGCAATAACACTACTAGGAATTTATCTAAAGGATACAGGAGTGCTGATTCATAGGGGCACATGTATCCCTGTTTATAACAATGCTATCAACAATAGCCAAATTATGGAAAGAGCCCAAATGTCCATCAACAGATGAATGGATAAAGAAGTCACTCACACACACTCTCTCTCTCTCTCTCTCTCTCTCTCTCTCTCTCTCTCTCTCTCACACACACACACACACACACACACACACACACACACACACTGGAGTGCTACTTGTCGATGAAAAAGGATGAAATCTTGCCATTTGCAACACTGTGGGTGGAAGTGGAGGGTATTGTGCTAAGTAAAGTCAGTCAGTCAGAGAAAGACAAATAACACATGATTTCATCCACATGTGGAATTGAGTAACTTAACAGAAGACCATGGGGAAGGGAAGGGGAAAAAATAGTTACTAACAGAAAGGGAAGCAAACCATAAGAGACTCTTAAGTACAGAGAACAAACTGAGGGTTGGTGAGGGGAGGGGTAAATGGGTGATGGGCAATGAGGAGGGCACTTGTTGGGATGAGCACTGGGTGTTGTAAGTGATGAATCATGCGCCTCCATTCCCAAAGCCAAGCGCACACTGTATACACTCTAAGTTAGCTAACTTGACAATAAATTCTATTTAAAAAATGTTCACAATTGTTATATTTTTCATTGAAGATTATGTTACATTATATTATAATTATATACTGTTCATCTTTTTCTCTTCTTACAGTCTTTGTTTTAAAGCCAATTTTGTCTAATATGAGTAGTGCTACTCTGGTAAATATCCTTATGGTCATTGCTTTAAATTCTCTCTCAGACATGTTCCTTATATTTGTTTCCCCTAGATCTCAGGTTGTAGCCTTGTCCTGTTCATTCATTTGGGATAAATTTCTCTGTTTCCTCATTTTGTCTGCCTATCTGTGCCTATTTCTCTGTTAAAAAAAAAAAAAAAGGCAGCTGTATCTTCTGTTTTGAAAGTAGTGACTTTACGAAGAAGAGGTCCTGGAGTGCCCTGCAGCGTGGTGGCCCCTGTCCACCAGAACGTGGAACTTCAGGAGAGTGTCCCACGTGTGTTGCATACGCCCTGCTGTTGTGTCTCAGTCACTTGTCTTTTCCGTGCAGTCGTCTGGATGGACTCTTTGCCTGTTGTTGCTTTGTGTGGTATTAGCGGGACCCAGGCAGCCCAGCTCTGAGGATGCGTGTCTACAGGGACCCTGAGAACGGGGCACTCGTGTTAGCGGAATTCACCTTGGCTGGGGCGGGGGGGGGGGGGGGGAAGGGCTGTATGCCGAGCGCTCAGCTGGGCCTGGGGCGTGGAGGCAGCTGCGCACCCGGCATCGGGGCGCGGGTTGCGGTGCTGGCTGGGAATGTGCAGCCAGGCGCGCTGCAGTGGCCGAGTGGGGCACGTGCACGGCTTTTGCCACATTTGCCCTGAGCCCAGTGCTGAGGCTACACACGCATGTACAGCCCTGCCTCCTTCAGGTGGCGCTATGTTCATGCTGGGGAGCAGGGGAGGTGTGTGGGGGGGAGACATGGAGCCTGCAGCTCCCACCTTTTGAAAGAAGTCCCCTACACACTCCAAAATCGTTACCAGCAGATCTGTCTCCTCTCCGCCTCCCAGTGTTGCACCCAGTGTTGTGCAAATGGATGTTTTTCACAATTCTGTGAAAAATGTTCACAAATGTTGCCTCTCCACACAGGCTGTGTCTCTTTAAGGGTCTCTTTTTTGGCTCTCATTGGTGCCTGACTGGCCCAGTGCGGAGTCAGCCGACTCCCAACTCTTCACTGGTTTTACACGCTCAAGGAAGTCAGCCCCTTGGTTTTTATAGCCCAACCTTATGGGGATTAGTTTTCCCCAGGTGAGCTCCCCGGTCTGAGGGCCCATTGCTCTGCCCTCTCCATGCGTGCGGCTCCCTCCGTCCTGCAGCCGTGCCATCCACGTTTCAGCCCTTCCTAACCTTTCAGGTGCAGCTGAATGGATGTAGTTGCCCAGGGTCTGCCCTTCCAGTCTTCAGGTCGCTCTCCAGGTGACTGACTTGGATGTGGATGATGTCTAGTTGTAAAGATGGGACAGAGTGAGCTCAGGGTCCTTCCTCTCTGCCATCTTCCCGGGCTCCCCGCAGACATCAGTAGTTTGTGTTTAGCTTATACAGGAAAGGCTCAATCGACGGGACTGTAATGTGGATATTTACATAGTACAAACATCTCCCTAAACCAGCCTTCTGAGAAGAGAGTCATGAAATTGAGAAGATGAGGAGAGTTTTTGGAAGGATTTCACACTTTTAAAAACTGAAAACCAAACTACAGCAAGAGGGGTATGTCACTTTATTATATGCTGAAGTCTTCTTAGTCTCTTTTATTGCGTATATGGTATAGTAACGGAACAGGCAAGACAAGCCATCAGTCAACTATGTTTCCAGTATTAAAGAGTCAAGGCCAAGGTAAGAAGTAGAACCTGGAAGGCAGTGAGATGCAGACAAGACTCAAGAGCCAGGGAGGCAAGCGGGGTCAAGGAGGCAAAACAGCAAAATTCTAAGGTGTGATCAGGTATCACATGCAGAGTATCTTCCACTATTCGCACAGGGTAGTATACGGACAGGTTGACATGGACGAGGTATTAGTTCAGGACCATAAAAAGGATGAAGGCTGAATGAAGGCTCATTAAGAATGTCACTGCTGCCTGGAGAGAAGTTTCCGCAATGCGGTGTAGGTAGGATCCAAGCATTCCAGGAAGGTGACTTTACAACAGGTGGGAAGGCAAAAGAGAGGAGACACTTGAGGGGGAAGGAAAGGGCTGGTCGCCAGAAGGTATAAAAGGAGGTCTATTTGTCCGGGGAGAGCCCTGCAAGATGGTAGTGATTGGGAGAAGAGTCCTTGCCGGAAGAGATGTCCCTCAGCCAGGGCTTTCTGACCCGGGAGGAACTTTCCATGAAGCACAACACATGGATTTCATCTCGGTGGAAGAGAAGGAATAAATATTTATCCAAAGTCAAACATGTTCTATGCGTGCTCTCAAATCCTCACCATGGGTATTATGACCTGATTTATAACATATTAGAAGCCTGAGACTCTGAGAAGCTATGACTTACCCGAGGGTGGTTAGCAAGTGTCACAGCCAGGATCTGAATGCAGATGTGTTTGTTTCTAAACTTAGGGTGCACCCTGCCTCTAATAATCTGAAAAGACACATTTCTCAAATATAGTCTTTGGAACTTAAGAATGTAAGGCACTGCCTGTGAGCTCTGATATGCAAAATAGATAGCTGCTTCTTTAAGCAAGACTTCTTAGATCTGAATCTATGGATTTGTTGTGTGAAACAAATGAAAAATGTTTTCAAGAGTAGCCAAAGTATAATTTTTCCCTGTTTAAACTGGTCTTTATCTCTTTGATGTTAGGCACAATTCAGGCACAGCCAGGGTGTTATATTTTTAATTATGAACAATAATTCAGTGGGTCTAATCTTGCTTTCCAAGTTCAATTCCAGGCTGGAATAAAAGAAGGAATGAATACTGGCCTGTTGAGAAAACCAACATCCTGGCAAATAAGAGCAAAAAAAAAAAAAAAAAAAAAAAAGGAACTGATTTCTACCTTTGTATAAGTGGAGTTGAGAGGCTTAAGGGAACATTTGTTCACCCAGAAAACTGTCCCCAAGCATTTGCTCTGCAGCAGGCACTGTGTGCTTGCAGTCATGGCCCTCAAGAGGTCTTTAGAGGGAGACAGACTTTTATACACATGGGTGGGGTCATGTATTGCTTTGATGTTGGAAACGTGTGTACATATAACAAGGATGAAAGGATTGAAAAGCAATACGAGGGCATCTGGGTGGCTCAGTCAGTTAAGCATCTGACTCTTAATTTCAACTCAGGTCGTGATCTCATGGTTCGTGAACTGGAGCCCTGCGTCAGGCTCACAGTGTGGAGCCTGCTTGGGATTTTCTGTCTCTCCCTCTTTCTCTGCCCTTTCCCCACTTGTGAGGGCACTCTCTCTCTCAAAATAAATAAATAAACTTAAAATAAAATAAATAAGCTTAAAAAATAAGCAATACCAGAAAACATTTAAAGTCTGGAACTTCTACACAATATGGCTGGTTGGTTTGTTTCTGTAAGATCGCACAGTAAGTATTTTTTTTTTTTTTATCTGAGAAGTGGCTGACTTCTGCAGAAAACCACCTAACTGCATCACAGAGCTGGGCGTCTACCTCAGGTTGCCTAGAAACAGAACCTGAGAGGGAGCTAGCATGCTCATGCTCGTGCTTCGCTGATCGAGCTTTGTCGAGGGAGTGCTCTCAGGAGAGATGTGCGGTGGGTGAGGGATGCCGACTCGGGCAGGGAGACTCAAGCAAGGACGGGCCTCAGCTGAAGTGTACATTTTGCCTGATCTGAGAAGCCGAGGCCTCTGGGTGTAAATGCAACCACAAAGTTGCAGCCACTAAAGGCGAAGGGGCTGGGCTTTTGTGCTCCATTGTCAATTGGCCATTCACTGTCTACTCAACCGAGGGCAAGTCTCTGGAGGAGAGTGCAGGTGCAACTAATTGGAAGCACCCAACCTTCATCAAAATTTCATGGATAAGGGCACCCACCAGCCTGGCAGAGGGACTTGAAAAATGCACCGGCAGCATCTACTCCAAGACCTGTGACACAGAGAAGATGTAAGAAACAACCCAGAGACCAGCCTGCCACTCACCGGCTCCCCCAGCCAGCGTGTTGAAGGGGGTCCACATATGGAAATGAATTCTCCTCAGATTACATCATTGCACAGATTTAATTATTACGAAAGTAGGAATAAGATAGCTAGAGCTGTAGAAACGTGTCGACAAAGACAAACTCAAGGTGCGAACTCCATACGGTTTAGGGAGAGAGATTTCTTGCCTGTCAGGTGACTCAAACTTTCCTTCCTCAAGTTCCCCACACTGGCATTCCTGCCGCAATTGGACTGCTTGGTTTTCCTCTGACTTTTACCACAGGGTGTGACACTATCAAGGTGCTCCGGGGAGCTCCTGTATTGCAGAGCCACGCATCACTGATCCTACCGTGTAGTAATAACCCAGTTTCCCCTTGATAATCAGGATTAATCACCCACTTCAGGACAGTGAGCTCCTTCGTAGTCTATTGATTCCCCAAGAGGAGCCCAAAGTAGCTAAGTGGCAGTCTCAACTTCCAGTTTAGGGAAACCATTGTTATGCCTCTTGGTGGAGCAGTCATTCCTCTCTTGGGGACTGAGACTTTAGGACAGAACCCACAGTTGTGAGGACAGGAAGCAAATGTTTTGCTAGGGTATCACTTAGGAGAAGAAAAATGACCATTTCCACCCTTGATTTTCTGATCCATGAATCTAGTCACTGATTTAGAACACACACTACACCCTGGGGGACATTACCTTAGGCTCATTCTGCTAGTGCTGGAACTAACCTTCAAAAGTCATTCTACCACACTGCCTTGCTTCATTTGCTGGAAATTGAGTCCCTCCCTCAGAAGCAGTGTTTTACCATAAACAAAGACAAAGGCATCTTCTAAGTCTATGGATGTCAGATTGGTGAAAGATTTAAGAGTATGGAAGGCAAATCCAGATCCAGAATATACTCTGTTCCACTGCCAACAAGGTACTTCCCCTTCGATGATGGAAGTGGTCCAATGTAGTCAATCTGCCTCTATTGCCTGGCTGATATTCCTGGGGAATGGTGCCGTATCGGTGGTGGCCTCTGCTGTTGACAGGTTGTAGACACAGCAGGTCAGCAGTGGCTATAACCAGATCATTTTAATGAGCAGTTCTCTGGGCTGCCGGGCCCATCAGTAACTGCTGTTTCTGGTGCATAACTTTGTGAGCTTAGTGGTCGGGGACAGTGGTGGCTGAACAACGTGGACATAGGTTGTATCATTAAGATCCCCACACAAAAAAACCAAAAAGGCAAACAAACAAAAACCCCTAGATACTCCTGCTGAGGTTGCTTTTGGTGACTGTTTGTATGGGACACAAGTATCTTCATACTTATCGCCCATTCGGGGAGGCCTGTGCTCCTACTCTTTCTCCAGATTCCTGTGTTATCAGTGTTCTAAACCCCTTCCTTCCACTCCTTGACCATCTAGCTATACCATTAGACACTGATCGTAAACCAATATAAATGTGTACCTGTGGCCATCTCTCTTTTCCGGCAAAATCAACAACCAGTTTGCAGTTCTGTTCACTGGGTATATTTGGCCTGTAGTAATGCAACATCCAATTTGGGGCAGCACTGGCCTCTCATGAAAAGCCATCTGTAAAGCATGCCAGAAGTTTTTTTCTTCCTTACTAATTGATCAAAGGGGACTCCTCATGAGGCTATAGGCGCAAGTTGAGAAAAAGATGGCAGTGTGGTAGGAATGTGGGCCATGGGCATCTATGACACTTGCCCATCCATTACTTGTGCTGTCAATATGTGCTTGAGCCAGATTTTGTCTACACCATTTCTGTTTGGTACTGTGCATGCCAACTTGGTGATTTTAGTGGGTCAGACAATACATAGTCCATTAGGGGTCTTTCAGATCACACGGTCACTTGGTGGTACGTGGTCAAGTTTTCAAACTCTCTGTGGCTGAGTAACAAGTCAATAACTGTTCCTCTAAAGGGGAATTCTAGTCTGCAAAGGATAGCATAGATTTGTTACAAAACACTAAGTGTCTATAGTTATAAGTCACTCATATAGGCGTGCTAAGGGAGCCTTACATCATCCAGATTTACCACAAATAATTCAAACACCATTGGATCAGAATAGTCAAATGGTAAAACAGCCTTCAAAATATTTTCTTGGGTTGCTCAGTAAACAGATTGGTGTAGCATGTCAAAATTGGGTGTGTGTGTGTGTGTGTGTGTGTGTGTGTGTATTTAGTGGTAGGAGTGTGGTGAACCAACTTGTTCTTCACCTTGGAAGATGAATACAGCCTGTAATTTAAGTAACTGTTTTGACACTGTACACCATGAACTACCAGTGTTCTACTGGAAATGAGGTTTTTAATGCCTTCAAATCTAATGCCATTAGAGAACTAAATCCAGGCAACCAAGAACTGATAGAGAAAAACCCTCCTTAAGGTTCTTGGTCTACTTCTAGTATCAGTCAGGGTTCAATCAATTTGACAAACAAAATCAGTAGAGCAATTATAGGAGCTGATTAAACAATTCAGTTGAAGCTGATTGCTTCTGTGTCTGGTGCTAGGGCCTTGTATTAGGGTGCTTCAGAGAAACAGAACCAATGGAATATATATATACATAATATATATATATTATATAGAATATATATATTCTAGTAATATATTCATATATATTCTATTCAGAAAATAGTATATTGTATATATAGCAGTAAGATATGTAATATATAGAATGAATAATAGAATACATATTCTATTAGCATGTTAGTATATTTCTATTCAGAATAGAATATTCTATTAGTTTAGTAATATATCTATTATATTAACATATTATATATTCTATAATATGACACTGGCTTACTAGGTTTATTAGCAAGAACTGGCTTGCTTGACTATGGAGGCTGAAAAGTCCCTCAGTCTACCATGTATAAGCTGGAGACCCAGGAGAACTGGGGTAGTTTTGGTCTGAATCCCAAGACCACCTGTTCTGTCACTCCAGTCTACACACAGAGAAGACTGATGTTCCAGCCTAAGAAGGCAGGCAGAGAGAGACCGACTTTCCCTTCCCTTCAACTTTTTTCTTTTAGTCAGGCCCTTAATGGATTGGCTAGGACACTTACATTCAAATGCCAATTTCCTCTGTTCATTCAAATGCCCTAACAGACACACCCCACAAGTGATGTTTAACCAGCTCCCTGTGCATCCCACGACTTGGTCATGCTGACATATAAAATTAACCATCATAAGCCGACAGTCTACAGATGAGGCACCTGAGAAGAAAAGATGGATGTCAAGAGGAAAGCAAGGGCACAGGAGATCCTTAGAGGAAGGACTGGAACCCAGGAGGATGAACAGAACTCTTTTCAGTCTCTCCCATTTTCCAAGCCAGGCTGGAGCTCAGAGAAGGAGGAAGAGACGCTGTGGGCATCCTGCATCGGCCACTCTCACCGCAGGCCAGTGGACAGGAGTGAGAGAGCCAGAGCCCCCACAGTGCCTGGTGCCGTACACTGACCTCGCAGTGCACAGAGGACTTGACTACTTCCCTTCCACCTTTTACATCTCATGCAAGTTGTCTCTGCCGGGAAATAGAAAACCCTGAAACCCTGCATTCAGATGCCCTTTCAGCTTAGTAAACCCACTCTACAGTTTGATTCAAGACACAACTCTGCACCAGATCCTGTTGTAGAGGGAGAAAGATGTGTAAGATGGGCACTGCCCTAGTGGAGTTAATGGCCTGAGGTGTGGGAAGACGGTAAGAAGAAGGGAACTACTTATAAATAGAAAAGCAGTGACACCTTGCTTTGGCCATTCCCAGAGGGAAGTCCCCTGACTACTTCTGAAGGAAGCAGTTTAGACAAAGCAACTCTTTAGCTGTCTGCTATCTGATTTTATTCACATCAGTGCCATATTCCACTTACAATTTAAGGTTTTATTCACCAGAATGACTGTTTGCTCACCATTTTATAGTTTGCCTGTGTCTTTAATCAATGTGAGGCTGTTACTGGTTTCTTCTTCTTACCGGTATAGAGACCTGTAATTGCCTTCCCCTCCCCTCATTCTGGTTCTAAGATGCTTTTTTTAGAATTAGGCCTGACGAGGCTCTAAGCCAGAGCCAGCCTGGCCAGAGGGCCCCATATCTAACGCTCACCTCTTTCTGGCCATAGGAACTTTCTTCTGGAAATGTGTCGAGTGACATTAACAAATAAACAGCGCTGTTGCAATCTTGCATTAATGGTATGACTTCTTTGGGTTGAATTCCCTATTTCTCAGTTTTCCTCATCTCTAAAAAGTAGGAATTACCCTGCATGATCGCTAGTATTTCTCTCCTTCTTAATATCCTGTGAGTCTACAGTTCCTCTGGGCCAAGGATTGGAAGTAAAGCCAACAGAGGAGGAATTGCTAGTCACTAACAGGAATTACTGAAATTTTAGGATGCATTGTTATGCTGGCTGTGTAGAGGGTTGGATGTCTGTAAAAATGGATAGATGGCTATCTATCTGGACATACACAGAGCTGAAACAGATGATTTTATAATGTGTATGATCATGATTAAGTTAATTACTCTTACCTCATCATTCTTCTCCCCAGTATGCACACACTTTACACACACATCACAGATGTGATAAAGCTTCCAGCTGAGATACCTATCATCCGCATTTACAAAGAGTCTCAGGCTTTTTTTTTTTTTTTCCTCCCAACTCTGGTAAAATGTGATTAGTTCAAAGAAAATGAAATGAATGACTTAATTAATGTAATGGCTTAAACAAAAAAGAAGCATAATTGCTATAAACTAAATGGAGCAGAGGATGAATGCTATGAAACAAATCTATGACACTTTTTATGATCTTATTTTTAAGCTCTTTAAAAATAAATCTATGTCCGTTTGTCATCATGAGGTTCTGGGTAAAAATGTACTGCTTCGATGACAATTTATAGCTGAATTTCATATATTGTACATATTTTTAAAGTATTACACATTTTGAGTTAAAAATTCATTAAAACATGCCGACTTTGGAAGTTAAATATTTCATTGGTGATTGGAATTGTTCTATGGGGAAAAATAAATTTGCTTTTATTGCTTTAATTTGGCTTAGTATAACCAGTTTTTGAAGAAGTTGTATTTACAACAATTTATCTGAAATTCCTACTTAAATAGCAAATCCATGCCTTTTTTTCAGCCACAACTGCTGTTTTACTTCACTTCTTTGCAATTTTTGGAGGGATGCGGAATAAAATTAATCAGACAGAAACTTCGCTGAGCAAAAGTCTCACCCGGGTGAACCGTTCAAGATACAGTTATGAGGGGGACACACTTTTAGGGTACTACAGTATGAAACCATAGTAAAGTAAAGTTCACAAAGATAGTAAAAGGCAAAATATATGGTCATTCCTCCTGGAATGCTCCTTCCCACTTATTTCTTGTTCACTCCATTCCTTGCTGCCTCCTTTTCTGTACATAACTCTTGTGCTTCTTTCTATCTTGTTTTCTAAGCTTGAGGCTCATAAAATCCCTGTCTGTTCATTTCTGTTTCCCCAGCACCTATTAAATGCATTTAGTAAGGTTTTACTGAATGAAATTTATCATAATTTAATCCAAATTAAATGTGGTATAAAAATGTGATTTAGAAGCCTTCGAAAGAGGAAGGTTTTCCATATAGTTGGGCAAATAAGTAAAGGCTTTGGGGACTTCTATTTAAGATGGATTTGAGAAAATGGGTACTATTTTAAAAATTAGAGAGGAGCCAATCAAGGCAGAAAGAATAGTAAGAAACAAAGGCAAAAGGAGCCAAAACAGTAAAGAATCTCCTTACAGAATATCTTTTAAAATTCAACTAGAGTCCTTTGTTTTTATACTTTAAAGTGTGTTATTAATATAGAAAATATATACAGTTCACTTTTTGTACCTTAAGTTCTTTATGTAATTTAAAGTACTCCTACCTTTTCCTTGGGACTGAGGGGAGAGTTGTAGAATACCCACAACATTTGTCAAGCACTTATGTGACAGATAGTGCTCGGTACTTGACATGGACTATCTCAATTTATGCTCATCATCCCCTTATGAAGAAGATACTATCAGTATCCCCATCTTAGAGAAGAGGAAGTTGACATTTGGTGAGATAATCTAGGAAGGGGTGAAGCCAATATTCTAACCCAGATAGTTGATGAAAGAACCCTTTGTCTTTTCACTATTATACTGTGGTCAAGGATTTATTACTTCCCAATAACATGAGTTGGAGGCCCATTTGAGAGTGACTGGAGAAGCAGAGGGACAGAAAGCTCAGAACTGAGGGAAGTCATGTATCTCTTGAGAAAAAGAGTGACATGAGGTTTCTCAGGTCATGTAGAATATTCTAGAACAAAACACCTAACAGGAATATATTGAGCTCGGGTTTTTTTTTAAATTACAAGAGAACCAAATCGTTCAAAAAACTCAGTTTTTTGACATGGAATATGCCTTGTTTTAGGGATGTGGGAATTTGTGAACAGCGGAATTGATTTGACACTGGCAACGGTGGGCTTACTTCCTGGTGAGAATGGAGGCCTCCATTTCATTTAGAAGATGGCAGTTGCCGTGATGCCAGGTTAACCGAGTTAAACAGCTCTTTAAGCAAAAATAACTGTGAAAGTAAACCAATGCAATCCATAGAAAACTGCTAATAACCTCTATTTTCTAAACCTTTCTCTTTTAGGAAATGTATTTGTGGTGAGCCTTGCACTTGCAGATCTGGTGGTAGCCGTGTACCCGTACCCCTTAGTGCTGATGTCTATATTTAACAACGGGTGGAATCTGGGACCTCTGCACTGCCAAATTAGTGGCTTCCTGATGGGCTTGAGTGTCATTGGCTCAGTATTTAATATCACTGGAATTGCCATTAACCGCTATTGCTACATCTGCCACAGTCTCAAGTACGACAAGCTGTACAGTAACAAGAATTCCCTCTGCTATGTGCTCCTGATATGGACACTGACACTCGTGGCAATCATGCCCAACTTGCGGACCGGCACCCTGCAGTACGACCCGAGGATCTACTCCTGCACGTTTGCACAGTCTGTCAGCTCTGCCTACACGATAGCGGTAGTGGTTTTCCACTTCCTGGTTCCCATGACCATAGTCATCTTCTGCTACCTTAGAATATGGATCTTGGTTCTTCAGGTCAGACGGAGGGTGAAACCTAACAATAAACCCAAAATGAAACCGCAGGACTTCAGGAACTTTGTCACCATGTTTGTGGTCTTCGTGCTTTTTGCCATTTGCTGGGCTCCTCTCAATTTTATTGGTCTGGCTGTGGCTTCAGACCCTGCCAGCATGGTACCCAGGATCCCAGAGTGGCTATTTGTGGCCAGTTACTATATGGCATATTTCAACAGCTGCCTCAATGCAATTATATATGGGCTCCTGAACCAAAATTTCAGAAAGGAATACAGAAGAATTATAGTCTCACTGTGTACAGCCAGAATGTTCTTTGTGTATAGTTCTAATGATGCCGCAGATAGGGTTAAATGCAAACCCTCTCCACTAATGAACAACAATAACCTAATGAAAGTGGACTCTGTTTAAAAAACAAAGCCATTACTGGCAAGATGTACACACTGCTCAAGGTCTTACTGATCTTCATGTTTGCTTCTGTCTTGACAGATGCCTAGAAGCGCAGGGTAGCTGAGAAACTTGCACTTTTATGAGGTTGTCTCTAGTTTATGAGCTCCTGTGTGATCAGCCTTTGGAATAAGTCTCTAATTCTGCTTATGAAGAGAAATACAGAACACAGAGTTATATGTTCATTAGAGAATATGGTTCAGGGACAGGGGCGTGGGCAGGCAGTGATTTTAAATAAAAGTGCTAAATATATTCATGTGGAGAAAGAGTGCACAAACTTATCTTTTATTGCAAATGAGTGTCGTAGAGCATTTGCCTTTTTCCTCCACTTTTTGAAGATTCCTTGTAGGAAAACAAATGATGTGTCGTAGTCATAAACAAGCAAATGGAGGAAAAAGAGAGAAGTGGAATGATTGATTCATTGCACAGCAAGAGGCTGAAAATAAATCAAGGAATAACAACACATCAGCAACAAACCACAGCAAAGTTTTCAGTTGGCAGTGGTAGCATTGGGTAACTAGTCATGATTCTAAATGAGGTCTCTTTCTATTGAGAGTTGCATATTCAACTAGATAAAGAGCAAAACGGATGATAGAGCTCTTTTTCAGATCTCAATAACCATAGTATTTGAAAGCAATAGCTAAATATAAAATTCTATTTGATTTCATTAGACACTGGCTTCTTATTTTGTCACTAAAGATTATTATTCATGTCACTGACAAGTTGTTTTGAATTGATCTATGTTAATTATGAAGTCATCTAGGGGTGCCCGAGTAGGTCAATTGGTTAGGCATCTGACTTAAGCTCAGTTCATGGTCTTGGGGTCCGTGGGTTCAAGCCCCACATTGGGCTCTGTGCTGACAGCTCAGAGTCTGGAGCCTGCTTCTGATTCTGTATCTCCCTCTCTCTCTGCCCCTCCCCTGCTCGCATCTCTTTCTCTCTCTCTCTCTCAAGAATAACTTTTTTTTTTAATTTATAAAGTCATCTAATGAATTTAGTTAAAATTTACAAAGAATCAAAGAGCTATAGAACCTTAGGTATAGTGCTGAATGTGTTTTAGATTGATAATCTACTTCAGCAAGTAAATATCTGAACCAGATAGCTTTTCTTTTATAAATATTTCAAAACAATATTCTTTAATAATTCATTTCAGTATTTGATTGCCCTAATAATCCTGAAAGTCTAGGAGAAGAAAAAATGCACAGGTAAACTGTGGTTTCATAAACTATGGCTCTCATTTACTCCAAAAAGCTATTCAGGACCACCATGGGGTTTGTTACTGGAGGGCTTTGCAGGAAATTAGAGACATGTTTTCTTGTGTTTTAAAGTTCTGGGGCGCCTGGGTGGCTTAGTCGGTTAAGCGTCCGACTTTCGCTTAGGTCATGATCTCGCGGTTCATGGGTTCGAGCCCCGCGTCGGGCTCTGTGCTGACTGCCAGCTCAGAGCCTGGAGCCTGTTTCAGTCTGTGACTCCCTCTCTCTCTGACCCTCCCCTGCTCACGCTGTCTCTCTCTCTCTCTCCTAGAAATAAATAAAAATATTTTAAAAAATAAATAAATAAAGTTCTGCAACAAAACTGTTACAAAAGAGAAAGAGTTGGTGATTTGCAATTATATACATAAGACAAAAAGTGATCTGATATATTTGCTAATATCTCTATATCTAGATAGTAAGACTCTCCTTAGAAAGTTCTATCAATTGTTTTAAAAGTTCCTCTGTTAACTCTTTTCATCAAATATATTTGGGAAACATTAATTCATGGTTTGTGGTGGGGGTACAGAGTGAAGTGTGTGCGCCTATGTGTGTTTATCTATAAAACTTTACTCATCAAGTCATTTATGTGTAAATATTCTAGTCAGAACCAACACTAAACTATAGAGATAATTTTTAAATCCATGTTCCAAATTTCAAATAATTGAACCTCAAAAACATTAACCATGGTAGCTAAACTTTTTTTTAAATGTATGACACTTATTAATGCCAGGGATGAATTACCATATTGCCACCTGTATATTCTTTTGCTCTTTATAGAATTTTATTTCTTAATTTATACAATACCAAAAATACTGAATAGAAACTGTGCCCTTTAAAAGTTGTCTGCCAAGTACAATATCTCACCTGAAAATTATGTATGCAACTTGAAAATCTTGAAATGTTTTTCTTCACTACTCTGGAATACTAGCTACTTAAAATACTGACAATGAAAAAGCAACTTGTAAAGATCAAAGGCAAAGTCTCAGGTTTCCTCTAATGGCATCTCCTTGTAGAAGTCTTTTAAAAATTCAAAATATTATCACTGGCTTCCTCACTGTAATATTAATGAGTAGGAAGTCCTTAGCTAAGTATGTTTCTTTCTCTAAAAATTCAAGTATTTCATCAGTTATGCCTGATTTTCCAGTGTACAAATTATTTTGTAGATTGTTTGGAATATTAACTCTTTCAAGACTACTACATTACTATTTACCAAGTGGCTGTTACATAGTACAAACTGGTACATGGGTAGCATTGCTGAATATGTGCTGTGCTATTCAAGGAAGCAATCTCATGAAATTGGCCATGTCGTATTAATCAGCTATAAACCTCTGTTGAGGTAAACCTTTTTTTGAATGAGATAGTTTTTAAAAAATTTTTTAACATTTATTCATTTTTTGAGAGAAAGAGAGACACGGTGTGAGCAGGGGAAAGGACAGCAAGGGAGAAACACAAAATCCACAGCAGGTTCCAGGCTCCGAGCTGTCAGCCCAGAGCCCAATGCGGGGCTCGGACTCATGAACTGTGAGATCATGACCTGAGCTGAAGTTGGCCACTTAACCAACTGAGCCACCCAGGTGCCCCTAAGCCTCTTTAATCTACCAAAATTACTACCAATGAAATAGTTTTTAGCCTTCTATCAGAATGCGAAAGATGATGTGAGGGTGGTAAATAAAAAGAACATTTTGAGCGGTGCATTTACAAATTTTATGAGTATCTGTGTATAGCTTGTGTATGGCTTTTATATAGGCTGGAGGCTTTGTGAGACTGAAAACAGTACATATGCCCTAACGGGGTGGGGAGGGGTGTCTTTTTCTCAAAAACACTTAGCAGAATCTGAGACTCTAGATGGGGAAACTCTACACAAGACCGTTTGATTTGGAATAAGGATAGCAAAGCATTTATCACTGTCTTCTAAAATCAATTGCTAGAATCATGGGCAATTATTAACATTGTCTTATTTAAGTTCCTGCACTAATATTCAGTTGAAGTGGATAGACCAAAGAATTTGACCATTCTTATTTAAGTAAATCATTTCAATATTACCAGTGGAATGACTACCCCAATTGTATTCTCTTATGAAAAATTTAAATTATGTAGGATTCTTATGGGTCCCTAGAGAACGTCACTTTTAAACATGTTATTTTATTTCTTATACCTGTTGCAACAGATTAGTTTTGGACTTATTGACTACACCTTATTATGTAAGCTATGTAATCACACAGAATGTGATTATATGTGGTAAAAACTAATAGAAAACTACAGACTGGCAGGAGAGAGGAATAATTTCAGTTTGTCTACTCTGTTGTGTATTTCATTACGAGATATTTATGTATGAACCATTTCCATGTATAAATATCACTTTCTTTTCCTGACAAAGCCGCAGAACTACCTGATTTTAAATATTCTGGCAAGTAATACTAGAGGAAAACCAATCGTAGAGATTAAATCCATAATTGCTCATTGAGTAAACATTCAGCCTGAATGTTGTGTAATGAATGATAATTTTGACCATTTTTTGGACTGTCTCTGATACATCATCAAATATTTCACTGTGAATATGCAAACACATTTGGAATATAATACATATGTTGCAAGTTGGTTTAAATTACTAAATTATTATTTTTGCAAATGGCCTGAGCATAAGCAGCCTTTTCTTTTTAAATGCAATTTTTATCATTTCTGTTTTCCACTTTTTACTTTTCTCTACTTTTATGCTTTAAAATAAGGACTCTCCTTTAAAAAATTATCTTGTACAGTACAAAAAGTGCTATGTTCTACACAATGGTGACATCAGCTGTCCTATATTGATCACAACTTTTGTAAAACTTCTAAAACTGTGTATTGGTGAAAATTTAGAGAAGAAATGAATTTGACTTTAATCATATTCAATATTTATGTTGCTGATAAGTATTTATTTTAGCAGAGGTCTATGGAACAACCAACGATTGAATATAAATTAGATTTGTGAAATATAGGACAAAGCCAAAATGCAGAGAAACGTACTCAAAATCTTAGTGTACATATAATATAACAATAACAAACAGGGTAAGAATTCAGTAACAAATTCAATAGGTACCAAGAGACTGTCTGGTAATTATAATGTTTAGAGGAGTGTGATCTTAGCTGGGTCAAATTCTTGAAATGGTGGGGCAAATCCTAATTGGGGTCAGCTCATGCTTGTCTACCACCAGAAAGATAATGGAGTCACATGTGCAATCACCCTGTTCAAAGTGGCAGAGAGATATTTAAAATTCAACTACGGAACATCATACAATATATGGGAATATATCATGAAGTTAGAATCATAAGTTTTATTCATATTTTGTAGTATTCACCACCTCTAGAACAGAAATATTTCAAATTCATAAAAGCAATTACTTAGCAATTTGTTTTACTATTAAAGAGTTTAACATGAGAGAACACTTTTGTGTATGAATGTGTCCATGTGCATATTGTGTATTTTAGCCAATTGGCTGCTTTATGATTCATCTTTAAAGTTGATGATTTTCAAGAATAAGAATAGCATCCACAGCTTTAAAAAAAAAATAAAGTGTTATTTAGATGTTGTGCTTTGTTATTTGTAATAATGCTCTCATCCTAGGACACTGTTTATTACAAGGACACATTTCTGTTTTGATTAAAGGAGGTCAATGATTAATATACCCATTTCAAAACCAATTGATTATTGTTGCTTTTGGACATTAGATGCTGATACGGTCTTTTCTTGTGGTAATCAGGCACTCTAATTTCTGATCGAACTATTACTCTCTGGAATGATACAAATGTATCTGGTTTATTAACATAGAGTGGGAAAATAGTGTTGATGGAATAGAAAAATGAATTGTACTGTATATTTCCATAATGAGTTCAACAAATCTCTAATAACTCTTGTGTGTTGGTGCCTAGGAGCTATAATAGCTTCACTGGCTCTATGAGCATTGAGCTAGAGAATAAATGTTTAGACAATTCAAAATAGGTAAATATGAGCTACACCACCACACCATGCCGGGCCACATATCCCTGGCTGTGCTGGTGTGCAGCCCCCAACCACTGCAGCACTTCAGGGGGGATAAAGCATACGACAAGTGTCCCAGCACTCCGTTTGCTAACACCAAATGCTCTGCTCCCAAGTTCCCCACTGGCATGTCCTCCAAGAGCTGGCCTATCTGGCCACTCATAGCACAGAGAGCAAACACAGCTCACAACGAGCAGAGAGTCAGTGCAGAGGACCACACAGAAAAGGAAAGTGGCTCAGACACAAGAGCAGGGCATAAGTAACACGCACAGAACACTCTCCTGAAGGGCCAGGTTCTGGTGAACAGGAGACAGTGCACTGCAGGGCAGTGTCTTCATAATGTCACTACTTTCAAGAGTGGGAGACATAGCTGAATTTCTTAACACAGACATGGAGAGAAAGAGAAGCAGACCAAATGAGGAAACACAGAAATTTATCCCAAATGAATGAACAGGATGAGGCCGTGGCCAGAGAGCTAAGCAAAACAGAGATAAGTAACATGTCTGATAAATAAAGACTTTAAAGTAATGATTGTAAGGATACCTACCTGACTTGAGAAAAGAATGGAAGACATGAGTGAGGCCTTTAAAACAGAGATAAGGAATAACATAGTAAAGAATACAATATATGAAATGAGAACATGACAGAATGAATGGCAGGATGGAAGACGTAGAATTAGTGACCTAGAAGACAGAGTAATGTAAAGTAATCAAGCTGAACAAAAGAGAAAACATTTTTTTTTACGTTTTTCTTTTTTCTTTTTTTTTTTTTTTTGAGAGAGAGCAAGAACATAAGCAGGGATGGGTCAGAGAGAAAGAGGGAGAGAGAGAATCCCCAGTAGGCTCTGTGCCGGGGCTTAATCTCACAAATCTTGAGATCATGTCCTGAGCCAAAATCAAGAGCCAGACACTTAACAGGCTGAGCCACCCAGGAGCTCCAAAAGAGAGAAAAAATTATGCAAAATGAGAACAGACTTAGGGAACTCAGTGACTCCATCAAATGTAGTAACTTTCATATTATAAGAGTGTCAGAAGAAGAGAGAGAGGGGCAGAAAATGTACTTGAAGGAAAAATAGCTATAAACTTCCCTAATAGGGAAGGAAAGAGACATCCAGATCCAGGAGGCAGAGAGAACTCCCATCAAAATCAACAAAAGTAGATCTATATCAAGACATATTGTAAATAAAATTACAAAATATAGTGATAAAAGAGAAAATTTCAAAAGCTGCAAGACAAAAGTAGTTATTACCCTACAAGGGAACACCTGTAAGGACAGCTGGAGATTTTTCAACAGAAACTTAGCAAGTCTGAAGGGAGTGGCATGATAAACTCAACGTATTGAATGGGAAAAATCTGTAGTCAAGAATACTCTACCCGGGAAGGTTATCATTCAGAACAGAAGGAGAAATAAAGAGTTTCCCAAAGACTAAAGGAGTTTATGACCACTAATCCGTTCTGCAAGAAATATTACAGAGGATGCTCTCTGTGGAAAGAAGAGATCAAAAGTGACAGTATAAATTTAGGAAACACAAAAGCAGTAAAAGTGAGTACTTCTGTAAAAAAAAAAATCAGTCAAGGAACTCACAAAAAAGGATATAAAAAATATATCTAAAGTGTGGGAGAGGAGTTAAAGTTAAAAAGAAAATTTAAACCACCATGATATTAATACATCATGCTGTATACAGAAGGGGTTATATACAACCTAATGGTAACTATATATCAAAACCACTAATAAACATGCATAGAATAAAGAAAAAGAAATCAATGTATATAATTAAAGAAAATTTGGAAAATATGAGAGAGAAGAAAGAATCAGAGAGAATTTTTAGAACTAACCAGAAAACAAGTAATAAAATGGCCATACATATTTATCAATAATTATTTTGAATGTAAAGGGACTAAATGTTCTAATCAAAACATAGGATGGTGGAATGATTAAAAACAAAACCCACTTATATACTGCCTACAAGAGACCTATTTTAGACCGAAAGATAACTGCATATTGCAATCAATGAATGGAGAAATATCTATCATGCAAAAGAAAGCCAGAGTAGCAATACTTGCATTTGGCAAAGTAGACCTTAAAACAAAGACTGTAAGAAGACATAAAAAAGGATACTATGTAATAATAAAGCAAACAATCCAAAAGAAGAAAGATACAATTGCAAATATGCACCCAACATAGGAGCCCCCAAATATATAAAACAGTTAATAAAAAAATATAAAGGAGCTAATTGATAATAATACAATAATAGTAGAGGACTTTAACACCCCACTTACATCAATGGACAGACCTAAATAGAACATCGATAAGCGAACAATGACTTTGAATGACACACTGGTCCTGATGGATTTAACAGATATGCTCAGAACACTTCATCCTAAAACAGCAAAATATACATTCTTTTTGAGTGCACATGTAACATCTCCAGAATAGATCACACATTAGCCTGCAAAACAAATGTCAACAAATTCAAGAAGATCAAAGTCATACCATGCATCTTTTCTGACCACAGAAGGAGGTTAAATAATAAGTTACTCAACAATGAGTGGGTCAACCAGGAAATCAAAGAATAAATTAAAAGGTACATGGAAATAAAATGAAAATGAAAATACAACAGCTCAAAACCTTTGGGGTGTAGCAACAGTGGTTTTACAAGGGAAGTTTATAGCAGTAATTAAGACTAGCTGACCTCAAGAAGAAAAATCTCAAATATACAACCTAAGACTTGCATCTAAAGAAGCTAGAAAAAGAACAAAGAAGCAAACCTAAAACCCTCAGAAGGAAAGAAATAATAAATATTAGAGTAGAAATAAATGATACAGAACCTAGAAAAACAATAGAAAAGATCAATGAAATAATGAGCTGGTTCTTTGGAGGGGAAATCAATAAAATTGATAAACTTCTAGCCAGAATTATCAAGAAAAAAGAGAAAGGACTCAAATAAATAAAACCACAAATGAGGGAGGAGACATAATAATCAGCACCATAGACATGCAAACAATCATAAGAGAAAATTATGAAAAAGTACATGCCAACGAATCGGACAGTCTATAGGAAATGAGATAAATTCCTAGCAACATATAAACTCCCCAAACTAAAACAGGAGGAAACAGAAAATTTGAACAGACTGATAATGAGCTGATAAGTTTAGTCAGTAATCCAAAAACTCTCAAAAAGAAAAAACCCAGGACAGATGGCTTCACAGGCACATTCTACCAAACATTCAGGAAGAGTTCAGACTACCACTACTACTACTTTTACTACTACTACTTCTTCTTCCTTCTTCCCCTTCTTCAGGTTTGCCTATTTATTTTGAGAGAGGGAGTTTGAGCAGAGAAGGGGCAGAGAGAGAAGAGAAAGAGCATCCCAAGCAGGCTCTGCACTATCAGTGCAGAGGCCAACACAGGGCTCAAACTCATGAACCGTGAGATCGTGACCTGAGCTGAAACCAAGAGTCAGACTCTTGACCGACTGAGCCACCTACATGCCCCCATACCTATTCTTCTAAAATAAAAATAAAAAAGGAAGGGACACTTTCAAATTCATTCTATGAGGCCAGTATTATCATGATACCAAAATCAGATAAAGACACCACTAATAAAGAAAACTACAGGCCAATATCCCTGATGAACACAGATACATAAATCCTCAATAAAATACTAGCAAACTGAATCCAATAATAAGTTTAAAAAATAATTCACTGCAATCAAGTGGGACTTATTTCTAGGTTGCAAGAGAGGTTCAATATTCACAAATCAAACAGTGATACATCACATCAATAGGAGAAAGTTTAAGAAACGTATGAGCATTAAAATAGATGCAGAAAAAGCATGTCACAAAGTACAGCATCCATTCATGATTGAAACCCTCAACGCAGTAGGCTTACAGAACATAATAAAGTCTATCCATGAAAAACCCACAGCTACTATCATTGGTAATGGAGAAAAACTGAGAGCTTTGCCTCTATGGTCAGGAAGAAGACGAGGATGTTCACTCTCACTACTTTTATTCAGTACAGTACTAGAAGTTCTAGCCACAGCAATTAGACAACGAAAAGAAATAAAAGGAATCAAAATTGTAAGGAAGAAGTAAAACATTCACTATTTAAAGATAACATGATACTCTATATAGAAAACCCCTAAAGACGCTACCAAAAAACTGCCAGAATTGATAAACTAATTTAGTAAAGTTTCAGGATACAAAATCAATGTACAGAAATCTGTTGCATTTCTAGACACAAATAATGAAGCTGCAGAAAGAAATTAAGAAAGTAACCCCATTGACAATTGCACCCAAAATGATAAAATACCTAGGAATAAATCTAGTCAAAGAGGTGAAAGATCTGTACTAGGAAAACTATAAAACACTGATGAAAGAAATCAAAGATGACACAATGAAATGCAAAGACATTCCATGCTTGTTGACTGGAATAATATTGTTAAAATGTCCATACTATCCAAAGCAGTCTGCACAATTAATGTAATCCCTACCAAAAACCCAACACCATTGTTCAGAGAACTTGAAGAAACAATCCTAAAATTTCTATGGAACCACAATGACCCTCAATAGCTAAAGCAACCTTGAAAATGAAAAGCTGGAGGCATCACAAGCCTAGACATATAGATGAAGAGAACAGAACAGAAAATCCAGAAATAAACCTACAACTATATGGCCAATTAACCTTTGACAAAGCAGGAAAGAATATCCAATGGGAATGGGAAAAAGTTAGCCTCTTCAAAAAATGGTGCTGGGAAAACCGGAAAGCTACATGCAAAGGAAAGAAACTGTACCACTTACTTAGACCACAACACAAAAATAAACCCCAAATAGATTAAAGACCTAAAATTGAGACCCGAAACCATTTAAAAAAAATCCTAAAAGAGAACAAAGGCAGTAACTTCTTTGATATCAGCCATAACAACTTTTTTCTACATGTACCGCCAAAGGCAAGGGAAAAAAGCAAAAATAAACTATTGGGACTACACCAGAATAAAAAGCCCCTGCACAGCAAAGGAAATAATCGACAAAACTAATTGACAGCCTACAGAATAGGAGAAGATATCTGCAAATGACAGATCTGATAAAGGGTTAGTATCCAAAATACATTAAGAACTTACAAAACTCAATGTCCAAAAACCAAATAATCCAATTTAAAAATGGGCTTAATACATGAATAGACACTTCTCCAAAGAAGACATCCAGATGGTCAATAGACACATGAAAATATGCTCATCAGCTCTTTCCATCAGGGAAATGCAAATTAAAAGAACAATAAGCTATCACCTCACACCTGTCAGAATGGCTAGACTAAGCAACAGAAGAAATAACAGGTGTTGTGACGATGTAGAGAAAACAGAACACTTGTGCACTGTTGGTGGGAATGCAAACTGGTGTATCCACTAAGGAAATGAGTGTGGTGATTCCTCCAAAAGTTAAAAATAGAACTACCTTATGATCCAGCAATTGCACTACTGGTTATTTACCCTAAGAATACAATAACACTAATTCAAGGGGATAGATGCACCCCTATTTTTATAGCAGCATTTACAATAGCCAAGTTTGGAAGAAGCCCTAGTGTCCATTGTCTGACGAATAAATAAGAATGGTGTGTGTGTGTGTGGGTGTGTGTATGCGCGCACGCATGTGTGTATTATATTCCATTATATACATATAATTATATATAATGGAATATTACTCAGTCATAAAATGGAATGAAATCTTACCATTATAGAGAGTATAATGTTAAGTGAAGTTAAGTCCAATACAGGACAAATAACATGATTTCACTCATATGTCGAATTTAAGAAGCAAAAGGAATAAGCAAAAGGAAAAATAAAAACAGAGAGGCAAACAGGAAACAGACTTTTAATTATAGAGAGCAAACTGATGATTACCAGAGGAGAGGTGCTGGGGGGCTCGGTGAAATAGGGGATGGGGATTAAGGAATCCATCCGTCATCATGAGCACAGGGTAATGTATGAAAGTGGTGACTTACTATATAGTACACCTGAATCTAATGTAACACTGTATACTAACTAATTGGAATTAAAATAAAAACTTTAATGGGTGCCTGGGTGGCTCAGTTGGTTAAGTGTCCAACTTCAGCTCAGGTCATGATCTCACAGTTTGTGAATTCGAGCCCCTCATTGGGCTCTGTGCTGACAGCTCGAGCCTGGAGTCTGTTTCAGATTCTGTGTCTCCCTCTCTCTCTGCCCCTCCTCCACCTGTGTTCTCTTTCTCAAAAATGAATAAACATTAAGAACAATTTTTAAAATAAATGAAATAAAACTTTACAAAAGATTTTTAAAATGTAAACTTAATCATAAGACATTAATCTTTCTGACACTGTTCTATACTTTTAACTATTTTCTTGCAATTTGGGTATAAATTTGAATAAAACCTATGAAAGACTTTATAAAAGGCAGTTTATTTTTATATATTTGAAAATAGAGCCCATGATATAATATACTTGCATTTTTTTTACTTCTGTGTACTCATGTCTATATTGTGTTACTGCTAAAGATGAATTTTAATATTTGTTCTAATAATAGTTGTATATGTATATATGTAGAGATGACTATGATTTCTCATCATTATCTCCAAGGTGGTTAGTTCATTTTCCTATTATTTGGTGGAATTAAATAAATGGCGTTTAAGGATGGAGGGTGATTTGATAATTAAGTTATGTGCCTGTTTATGGACAATAGGCTTGTCTCTGTTTTCAGCATTTTTCTTAGCAGAATTTAAATTATTCAGTTATTCATATATGTTCATCTATCATGTATTTCATATATTCTTATCCATCACGGAAGAGAATTTAATTTAACATTATTTGCTTCACCTTGAGAGATGCAACCAACAAATTATATTCTATTCCAAATTTGTTCCACTATTTACAAATCTATTCCTGTCAAAAGCTTTAAAAAAAAAACAAAACGGAAAATATTGTTTCTTAATCAGTCTGTGTACATGGGCTGGGTTTCTTTACTTCTTGAAATCTTTGGTGTGAGAAAGATAGCTTGTTGACTCTCAAGACAGGGTGGCAATCTGGGAGCTCTAATTTGCTGCCGCTGCCCAGCGTCACAAGCGAAGATCATACCAAATCCTGCTATCCCGGGAAAAACTCAATTTCTATTGAATGCTTTCACATCGTCACAAAGTACAAAGTCTTAAGTTAATTCATCATAAGTCAGGAACTGTCTGTATTACATCCTGGAGGAAACAGAAATTGGTGCCATCCTTAAAAACCAGAAGGATGCAGGAAGGCCTAACATATCCCAGGCAAGGATATGCTAAATTCACTAGCCAGACCTTTAAAAAAGCCAGCTGGGTTCAAGAGGATGACAACGGACTACTAACAGCTCTAGCTGTAGCCCACTGCCACAGCTGTGCTAGTGTGGGGACAGGGTGGTGTGGTGGCAGCTACCTAGTCAGCAGTCACTAACCTCATCAGAGCAATGTTTCCCATTTCTATTATGACAAAGGATCAGAAACTGTTTGCATGAACTTGGGACATTTATGGTCTTGTCCCAGGGCTTATTTCCCCAAGTCCTCCCTGCTTATATAATATGGTCTAAAGGGATTGGGATCGCTTGGATATCCCACAAAGCATCACATCAATCTACTTAATTGATCCACTATATTGACGCATTATGTTAATTGGAACAAATAAGCAAAAAGTGGCAAGCACACTGGATGACTGGACAATACATATGCACTCCAGAATGCCACAAAAGTGAAGACTTCAGTGGTCCAGAGGTCTGAGGCATGCTAGGACATCCCCTCAATAACACAAGACACATTTATGTCTTGCAACTCTCACAACCAAGATGGAAACACAATCCCAGTTTCTGGAGGCAGCTTCTTTTCCACTGGAGTACTACTCTACCCACCAACGCTAGCTGATCAACACACTAGCTTTGTGTGGTTTCCAGAGCAGAAAACGGCTCTCAGGCAGGTCTAGGCTCCAGTACAAGTGAGTCTGCTGCCAGGATCATACAATGTGGCAGACGCCATGGCAGTAGAAGTAAGTCTGGTGTGAAAACAGCTGTGCGTGTGTCGCTTATGGCAGCCCCAATGGGATAATTACAATTTAGACCCCTAGGGTCTGGAGTACATCCATGCTATCTGCTGTGCAGAACTGTACACTTCTTGCAAAAGAGATCCTGGCATGTGACTGGTCCCTAGTAAAGGTGAAGCACTACCCATGGAGTAGGAGACAATGCACCCAGAGCTGCTCAGCAGGGGCAGAGACACAGAGTCATGAAGCCAGGTGGGCCCAGCAGCATTCCATCAGGAGGCTGAGGTGCAGCAGCTGATGCATCTCAGCTGGGTATGTCTCTGGGCCATGCTGCAGACTAAGGAGAGGTGCCTCAGCCAGAACTGTGCTTTCTTCCTAAAGAACCACCCCGGTCCTATGACTGCTGGGGTCTAGAGGCCTGGGTCCCCTAGGCCAACTTGAGACAATTCTAAAGGCCAGTCTCAGACCCAGAACTCCCTGTGGGGTTGCCCACGGCCTTGGTTGTGATTCCACCGCAATTTAATTCAATGCACATTCCTGCTTCTTTCATTTACCCATTGGTTTTGATCCTAACTGTAGGTCTGTTTGTTTGTTAGAAAGAGGAAATGAGAGTGAGTGACTCCCGGGAGGGGGAGGGGAGCAGGAGAGAGACAGACAGACAGACAGACAGAATCCTAAGCAGGCTCCATGCTTAGCATGGAGCCCAATGCAGAGCTCTATTCTACAACCCTAGGATCATGACCTGAGCCTAAATCAGAGTTGGATGCTCAACTGACTGAGCCATTCAGGTGCTCCTCTGATGTTCCAGAGCAGGCTCTGCACCGACAGCGGAGAGCCCCATGCAGGCTGTGAACTCACACACCGTGAGATCATGACCTGAGCCAAAGTTGGATGCTTAACAGACTGAGCCACCCAGGTGCTCTGACATATGTATACTTTTATTAACTGTACTTTCACTTACAGTTTTACTTGGAAATGTAAGTTTTTCCTTGAGTGGTAATGTAAAATGGTGCAGCCACTACGGAAAACAGTTCCTCAAAAAATTAAAAATAGAATTACCATATGATGTAGCAATTCCATTCTGGGTAGGTATCTTATATAATTAAAAGCAGAGTCTCAGAGAGACATCTGCATGGCCATGTTCATGGCCGCATTATTCACAGCAGCCAAAATCGGGCAGCCACCCAAGTGTCCACTGACAGGTGAATGGATAAACAAAATGTGGTCTCTACTTACAATGGAATATTATCCAGTCTTAAAAAGGAAAGGAATTCTGACTCACGCTACAACACAGATGAACCTTGAGGTCATTATGCTAAGTGAAATTAGCCAGGCATAAAAAGGTATTGTATGATTCAAATTCTAAGACTACCCAGAAGAGTCAAATTCATGGAGACAGAAAGCAGAGGGGGAGTTGCCAGGGGGTGAGGGAAGAGTGTGGTTTAATGCACGCAGAGTTTCAGTTGTGCAAGATAGAAAGAGTTCTGGGTATTGATCGCTTATCAACGTGAATGTACTTAGCACACAGAACTGTATACTTCAAAATGGTTAAGATAAAAGGGGTACCTGGGTGCCTCAGTCGGTTAAGCATCTGACTCTTGATTTCAGCTCAGGTCATGATCTTAGGTTTTGTGAGTTTGAGCCCCACATTGGGCTCTGTGCTCACAGTGTGGAGCCTGCATGATATTCTCTCTCTCCCTCTTTTTCAGTCCCTCCCTACTCAGGTCCCCCTTCTCAAAATAAATAAGCTTTAAAAAATGGTTAAGATGGTAAATTTTATGTTATGTACTTTTTCCACAATAAAATGGAAACAATCAAAATTTTAAAATTTGTGAGAAAAAAATCAATTTCCTTCCTAGACGTGCTGCTAACACCAGACAAACCAGAGCAGGGAGAAGTGGTACAGATCCCTACATTCTTGATTTTTAAAAATATACTAACTAAATTAATGGCTGTCTTCAAACAATGGATTCTTTGATTACTCAAATGTGAAAGTTTTTGGTGCTTGTAAGGACGCTTCACCTGGAGGGTAGAGGCTACTGAACTGTGTGAGACACAAGATCAAATCCCCTTGTTTTAACAGCATTACGTCGGCATTACAGCTTTGAAAACTGTCTCGCTTTGGAAACAAGACCACATTGAAGCATCGTGCCCTGCTTCTACCAAAATTGTTCACAGATTGTACTCATTCCTACAAATTTACAAATAGATGAATAACTCTAATTAAAAAAAAAAAACAAATAAATGCTCTTAGAAATGGAGCCATGTCAATATTTAAACAGGGAGCATCTGGGTGGCTCCATCGGTTAAACGTCATGCTCTTGATTTCAGCTCAGGTCATGATCCCACGGTTGTGAGATGGAGCCCTGCATAGGGCTCTGCGCTGGGTGTGAAGCCTGCTTGGGACTCACTCGTTCTCTCGTTCTGTCTGTCTCCCTCTCTCTCTCTCTTCCCCCCATCTGCCCCTCCCCCTGCTCCTGTGCACACTTTATCTCTAAAATTTTAAAAAGAAGCTTTAAAAAGTATTTTAAAAGAACTCAGTGTTTCTAAATTTGTTTAAACCATGCTAAGTACCTGATCTTAAGGAAGTAAAATACATGATTCATCTTGCCTATGCCTTCTCTTGCCTGCTCTTTCCATTATATGTTATTGCCACTGGAAGACAAAAAAAAGAGGGCTAAGATGAAGAATCATCACAGCAGAGTCATCCGTCTTCAAAAGGTCATCAGATCACACTTGCACGGAATCTCAGCTTAGACATTTATTTCCTTGCGAAACCTTTCTTGATTTCCATAGTAGCCTCTACACTTTGGAACGCTAACCAAATTGCAATTTCAATAATACCAATCTTGTATTCTATTTCTGTCTTCTTTCTAAACTCCTGTAAACTCCAGGAAGGGAGAGAGAGTATCTTATTTGTTTCTCCATCTCTGGCATCTACATTGGTTATAAACGATTCATGTTTCTTTTGGTTTTGCTAAATTTGTGATTTTAAACTCAGTATGATTATTATGTTTATTTTAAAAGCCAGCTTAAAAGCCTTAAATGATATAAAAAGCTGGAGTACATACATCCCTGACAATATTGAGAAAGGCTCCACTACTTACAAAAATGAAGTTTTCAAAGGATTTTTTCCCTAAACCACATCACACCTTTTTTGTACTTCCTAATTTAAATGTGAAGCTGCTTTTAAATATATTGTTGATAATTCTTAGAAAGGAAAAATTTTGTCTTGCATTCTTACTAGCTTAACATTCATCTGTTCCTCCCTCCCGCCTCACCTTCCCCCCTCCCCCCCCCAATATGAGCACACATGGTTTTTAAATTCTTTTATTGTCTGGAAAGTCTGGGCTGAGATAATGAGTCTTCATAGAAAACAGTTCCCTTGGAGCACAGGGTAGTCTATTAGGATTTTTTACTTTGTGACTTTAACAACCAATGATAATATTCGCAATGTTTTTTATAATTTCCACAGCCAATTTTGGAGTGTTGGGGGTGGGTGTTTCTACAGATATGATTACTACTAGAAGCCCCTTTATATTCAAGGTGGGAGGAAACTGCAACAGAAGACATTTCTTTCAAGATTTCTTTGTGTGTGTGTGTGTGTGTGTGTGTGTGTGTGTGTACGTGTGCACCATTATGGTACTTACATCCTGAATGCTTAGATTCTCACCTTTGAAGGGAATGATGCCTTTTTGTTTTTAATGTTTATTTGAGAGAGAGAGAGAGAGAGAATGAGAGCAGGAGGAATGGAGAGAGAGGGGGTTAGAGGACCTGAAGTGGGCTCTTTGCTGACAGCAGAGAGTCTGATGCAGGCCTCAAACTCACCACCCGTGAGATCATGACATGAGCTAAATTGGATGCTTAACTGACTGAGCCACCCAGACACCCCAGAAGTGATGCCTTTGATGAGACTATTATTCATCTTACTCATTTTTTCCCTCTAACTTGCAGTATTGGAAAGAGCACTGGATCAGGAGTCAGAGGACCTGGGACAGAATTCTGTGTGAACTTAAGCTAGAGCTGTGTCATCTGCAAAATGTCAACAGCAAAGGTGGCCTTGCACTTGTAAGGATTGTTCAACATTAATTCAGATAATTATGAAGACAACATTTTGAAACTATGAAAGGTTAAAATGTGAAGGGAGATTAGTTTAACTTTTAAATGATATTTTCTTTCTTCTGAACTAAAACTACTTAACCCGTTTTACTTCTCCTAGAAAATAGCGAGCCGATTTTTCTCCTTATAAAAAATGTTTTCCTAAAAAATTTTAAATCTAACAGAACTTATATTGTATGATAAATAGACCATTATTTTAATTAAATAGGCTATTGTTTATTTAGTCCACTTTGCTTGGCATTTTAGAATCCCAGTTTCTAAAACTCCTTTTTTATTTTTTTATTTTTTTTCTTAAATAGTTTATTGTCAAGGTGGTTTCCATAGAACACCCAGTGCTCATCCCCACACGTGCCCCCCTCCATGCCCATCACCTCCTTCTCCTCTCCTCCACCCCCATCAGTCCTCAGTTTGTTCTCAGCATTCAAGAGTCTCTCCTCTCTCTCTCTCCTAGAAATAAATAAAACATTAAAAAAAAAAAAAAGTTGGGGCGCCTGGGTGGCTTAGTCGGTTAAGCGTCCGACTTTTGCTTGGGTCATGATCTCGCGGTTCGTGGGTTCGAGCCCCGCATCCGGCTCTTTGCTGACTGCCAGCTCAGAGCCTAGAGCCTGTTTCAGTCTGTGACTCCCTCTTTCTCTGACCCTTCCCTGCTCATGCTCTCTCTCTCTCTCTCCTAGAAATAAATAAAACATTTAAAAAAAAAAAAAAAAGAGTCTCTCATGGTTTGCCTCCCTCCCTCTCCCCAACTATTTTCCCCCTTCTCCTCCCCCATGGTCCTCCATTAGCTTCCTCCTAATCCACCTATATGTGCAACCATATGGTATCTATCCTTCTCTGCCTGACTTATTTTGCTCAGCGTAACACCCTCAAGATCCATCCACGTTGCTGCACATGGCCAGATTTCATTCTTTCTCATTGCCATGTAGTATTCCATTGTATAAATATATGACATCTTCTTGATCCATTCATCAGTTGACGGACACTTAGGCTCTTTCCATGATTTGGCTATTGTGGAGAGTGCTGCTATGAACGTTAGGGTACATGTGCTCCTATGCATCAGCACTCCTGCATCCCTTGGGTAGATTCCTAGCAGTGCTACTGCTGGGTCTTAGGTGAGTTCTATTGTTAATTTTTTGAGGAACCTCCATACTGCTTTCCAGAGGGGCTACACCATTTTACAGTACATTTTTTTGCTTATTTAGTTTGAGAGAGAGACAGAGAGAGAGAGCATGAGTGGGAAGGGGCGGAGACAGAGAGAGAGAGAAGCCGAAGCACAGAGCCTGATGTAGGGCTCAACTGCACAAACCATGAGATCATGACCTGAGCAGAAATCAAGAGTCAGACACTGAACTGACTGCGCCACCCAGGTGCCCCAGTACATTTTTGAGTAGTTGATGCACAATGTTACATTAGTTTTAGGTGTACAATACAATGATTCAACAAGTCTATATGTGATGCTATATTTGCCACAAGTGTAGCTACCATCTGTCACCATACAACACTATTACTGTACCACTGACTACATACCCTGTGCTTTACTTTTTTATTCCTGTGACTTATTCATCCTATAGCTGGAATCCTATATCCCCAGTCCCCTTCAGCCATTTGGATATCCCAATCCCACCCCCAGCAACCATCAGTTTGTTTTCTGCATTGGTAGGACTCATTCTGCTTTTTGTTTATTCATTTGTTATTTTTTTATATTCCACATATAAGCAGCATCATATTTGTCTTTCTTTGATTGATGTCACTTAGCATTATGCTTTCTAGATTCATCCATATTGTCACAAAAGGCACCATCTCATCCTTTTTATGGCTCTGTAATATTCCATTCGTAGATATACCACAATGAAGCCTCTTTAAAAAAGGGTAAATAGTTTTAGAACTTTGACATGAACTAGTGATTTTGATGTACCTTAAAACCATCCAGAGAGGAGTCGCTTAGCTGGATATGTACAAGTGTCACAACATAGATATCAGACTCCAGGCCTGAGAATTGAAACCCAGAGTAATGCCTTACAGAGACCACTGGCAATCTCCGGACATGAAGCAAACTTCCACGCTCCCTACCCGCTTCATGACCTAGAAGTCTTCCCAGGCTCATAATGAGACAACCATGGAGGTGAGTTGGAAAGAGAGCAGGTTCAGAAACAAAGATGGTGAATGAGGAAGTAAGAATTTGTAGAGTGGATGCCCAACCTCATTCATGGTCTTAGAAGATGATTCTGGGGAAAAAAGTAGGTAGGGCTTCCCTTGGGCGTGAGGCAAGAAGCAACTAAAGCCTAAGACATGCATCCACACAGATTATCAACCGTATGAAAGTTCCCTGACAAAATAGCCAATCAATCAAAATGAAAGGTAGGACTTGCTGAGTGGCAGGCATCTTAAATAAGCACCTTATAAATAAAGTGGTGAAGCTGGCCCATCTATTGTTGCTTAATTGTCACAGCAAATCTGTAAGGTAGGGATGACTACTTTTTTTAAATTATCTTTTTAAGTTTATTTTTTTGAGAGAGAGAGAGAGGCAGAGAGAGAGAAAGAGAGAAAGAATGGCTCCACACTCTCAGCACAGAGCCTGATGTGGGGCTTGAATTCATGAACTGTGAGATCATGACCTGAGCCGAAATCAAGAGTCAGAAGCTCAACTGACTGAGCCATTCAGGTACCCCAAGTATGACTCTTTTTATGCTCACTTTACACGTGGAAAAGTTTAGAGACAGAAAGTTTAAGTGGTTTTTAGCAGAGGGACACAACCAGTAAGTGATGGGGGCAGGGATGGAAACCAAAGGTCACAATCCTGAGTCCCTGCCTTATTCCACTATTCTGCAGAAAAATTGTAGTCTAGAACTCCTAAAATCCATGGCATACACAGGAAGTTATCCTACTATGCACTTTGAGAGAATGACCCTTAGGCAGCAAGGTGGCTTAAAGGGCACTGAGCCTTTTTTGGATTATTAACCAAACATTTAGTGGCATTAGTAGTAAATATAACATCGAGTTGAAACAAGTACATATTATTAGACGGGATAGGGCCTCAACCTAAGATTATTTATAAATATGTTCAAGTAACTAAAAGGAAAGTATTATAAATTTTAAATAATTAAGCAACTGATTAAGTAAATTGAGTTGCTTTGCCCCAGAATGAAAGCTACAATTAGTTTAATCAATTATTTATTATCTTACTGATCCATGGACCTCTATCAGTGTCTGATCATTACACAGCATTCACCTGATCATGAATAAGACTCTGCTAAAAGTCACTTAAACTTTCTGTCTCTAAACTTACCCTAGGAATTTCATATTCTGCTAGGGGCTACAGATTTTTAAATTAACTACAGTTTGCACAGCGATGCCCTAAAGGTTGCAGATTCCTGAAGAATGAATAGGAATTTGTCAGATGGAAAAATGGGGCCAAGAGCAGTGGTAAGACCTAGTGCCAAATTGCCTTTAGCACCTTTGGGTGTCTCGCATCACCCAAACCCTACTACATAAACAACACAATGTTGTTAAGGTTTTGCTTAAGCCTTCTGGCCTCAGTTTCCAACAACAATAAACAATCTAGAGAACAACAACAAAAGTAATAATTGAAGGCTTTACATTAAAAAAGACCTCCTCCAGATGCCAGAATTCCATTTTAAGAGATCGTCTTGGGCGGTCTTTGGTAGTTTCTCTATATGCTTTCGGGAACATAATAGGATAAAATTAATTTGGACCGTAATGACTGGTTCTATTTCACTACCTCATAACATAAACCAGTTGGAAACATGTACATCACTACTGTATGAGCACACTGTCCCCTTTCATTGTTACATCCTCCAGATAAAGCACTGGCCACCACCCCTCTCACCATTCTATGATTTCTAGCCTACAGAGTCAGAAATGCTCTAAAGGGGCAACCTTAGCCCAGAAGAAGAAAGTGTCACCAGAGCTGACAAGGGTTTGAAGGAGTAATTTGGAGCTAGCAGGGACTCCAGACGTTCTTTCCAAAAACACTAGTATCCACTTCTTACTGCTAAGTGCTGCCAAGGGGAAAAAGAAACAAATGTTTGATCCTAGTCCTTGAAACTTTACATCTTCTTACGGGAGATAAACATTTAGGAACCTAATGTAACAACAAGGTGAAATGTCAAGGTATGGTGTTGTGGATGAGAGCTGTTAAGGGCTGACTCGTACATCCTCCCAATTCATTATGATAAAGCCCCACTTCCCAGCATCTCAGAATGTGACTATATTTGGAAATAGGGCCTTTAAAGAGGTAATTAAGGTAAAAGGGGTTTGTTATGGTGGCCCCAATCCAATCTGCTCCTTAAAAAGAGATTAAAACACAGACCTATGCACAATGTGAAAACCATACAGAGACACAGTGAGAAGGTGGCCGTCTCCAAGCCAAGGAGGAAGGCTTCAGAATGAAATCCACTCTGTTAACACGTAGCTCTTGGCCTTCCAGCTTCCACTGCTGTGAGAAAATAAACTCCTGGTGTTTAATCCCCCCAGTCTGTTGAATTTGTTGGGGTGGCCCTAGCCAACTAACCCAAGTGCCAAATGAGTGCTCTTGTTAAGATGTGGTCTTCATCGTTAGAAAAGAGACAACTGTGAGCCCGAGTGGTTAGGAAAAGCTCATACAGAAGGTCAGCCATGAACTAGTCCTTGAACAATAAGCTGGACCTGGAGAGCGTTCAGAAGGAAGAAAGAGCCTGATGAGGCATGTGGATGGCTTAGTGGGTCAGCAAAAAGCCTGGAAAATAATTCACACAGGTGAGTCAGGAGAAAAGACTAAGGGGATGGATCACGGTTGACAGAGGTCTGCATATATTTCTCAAAAGGGAAAGTTCAAAGTGTATCAACTCACAGCCAAAAGTTCTTTCTTTCTACACAAGTCAGCTGATGCCATTCTCTAGACAAACATACTACGGTGATGTCAGCCTGGCTTTCTCTGGGATAGATATCAAACAGGACATTTTCTCATAATAATCAATATGCTTTACTTCCCAGGTGTTTTCAAAGTCAGCATTTTTATCATAATATCCAGCTGCTGTTATTTCTACAGCTTCAATTTCAAAAGGCAGTCTTCTGGGCACTTTATGAAATAAATGAAACTGATCACAAATAATCTAACTGAAAAAAGAAAATGAGACACCTTAAAAAAAAGGAAGAAAGCTCCTCAACTGGTATTTTTTCTTGTTGAATCCTAAACATGAAGCCCAGGACACAGGTAAGGTGTTTTAGGTAAATAATGTTGATGTTACTAGCACTCCAGTATCTGAGTTTGTTTTGCTGTGCCTTTGAGTTACCCTGTTTCTTTTCTTCCCTACAGTTTGTGCATTTTTATTATACTCCCTCTCTGAGCACAACGTGTTCCTTATGTGAATTAGAAGGCAGGCAAAAAAGAAAAACTTCTGCAGTCTTCTAATACAGAGATTTTGAGGCTGGCTATGAAAATTATGATGCCCACACTTCTTTTTTTCAATGTATTTATTTTGAGAGAGAAGGGGGGAGGGAGGGAGAGGGACAGAGGGAGGGGGAGAGAGAATCCCAAGCAGGCTCCATGCTGTCAGCACAGAGCTCGACCTGTGGCTTGAACTCACAAACCATGAGATGGTGACCTTAGCCGAAATCATGAGTCAGATGCTCAACGAACTGAGCCATGCAGGTACCCCTGATTCCCACAGTTCGTCATCTGTGTTTCTTACCTGCTCGAGTTTTTTGAAAAATATTATCAAATTCTCATAATAGGCTTCAGAAATTGGTACTATCTCCCCCCCTTACATGTACATGTAATCTGTTTTTCAGGGTTGGCATTTGTCCTTAAAATCCAAATGAAAATAAGCACAGAGGTGACTTTGTAGGCAGCCAAAGACCACTTCACTGCCATCCAGGGCCCCTTTCAAATGTAATTTCTGCAAATTCTGAAGACCCTGTGTGGTGTAGAACCCCAGTCTCCTGACTCTTTGCTGTCAGCAGGATCCCTTCAAAACACAGTTCGGGAGTTCGGTGGGGCCCCTCAGACCTTACCTGTCAGCTGCAATGGCTGGTGCAAGAGCAGAATGGGGTGACTGTGTTTCTTTCCACTTTCCAGACCCCTTTCTATCTCACTGGGATTAAATGAATTTTCATTGCTTCTCTGGCTGTTATCGCTGTTTCATTATGCTGTTCTATTTGTCCAGTAGCTACTCTCGTATTTTCTAGTATATGTTGTATGTTATTTTCCTATTACTTTCTAAAATTAGTGTCAAGAAATTGAGGAAAACCTGGGGCACCTGGGTGGCTGAGTCAGCTGAGCATTTGACTTTGGCTTAGGTGATGAGCTTTGTTGAGTCTGAGCCCCACTTCCGGTTCTCTCCTGTCAGCACAGAGCCTGCTTCAGATCTTCTGCCTCGTCTCTCTCCGCCCCTCCCCTGCACTGTCTTTCTCTCTCTCTCTCTCTCAAAAATAAACAAACATTAAAAAAATTTGAGGAAAATTCTAACATGTTTATGTTAAAATAATTCAGAAGTTTAGTTGCAGATTATGCATTTTACCACTGTGTATCAGCAATTATTTAGATTTTACTATATGTTGTTTAAGCTTACCTTTCCCTCCCTTTTTAAATGTCTATCTTCTATTTCCTTAAACTTTTTTAAAAAATATTTTTTTAAGTTTTTAAAATTTATTTCTGAGAGAGAAAGAGAGAGACAGGGTGAGCAGGGGAGGGTCAGAAAGAGAGGGAGACAAAGAATCTGAAGCAGGCTCCAGGCCGGGAGCTAGCTGTCAGCACAGAGCCCGACACAGGGCTCGAACCCACTAACTATGAGATCACAACCTGACCTGAAGTCGGACGCTCAACTGACTGAGCCCCTCAGGCGCCCCTATTTCCTTAAACTTAATTCTGCTATTTTACTATGAATGATTTTTTGAAATGATGTTTTAGAAAATATATATTTGTGGTCAACCTTCTAAATTCATGTCTCCAAATGTCTTTATCTAAACTCTTAGTTTATGGACAATGTGGCAGATGGTATTTTCCCAAAAATAACCACAGTAAGATTTCTAGTACTTTATGTTCTTAAAGAATCTCTCTATTCCTATCAACGGGCGGAGCCTACTGCATTAAACCAAAAAGCTGTAGGATAGTAAAGGAAACAATCAAATAACGAAAAGGCAATCTACTCAATGGGAGAAGATTTTTGCAAATGTTATATACGATAAGGGGTTAATATCCAAAATATATGAAGAATTCATACACCTCATACCAAAAACAAACTAATAATCTGACTTAAAAGTGGGCAGAGGTTATGATCTCACAGTTTGGGGGTTGAAGCCCCGCATCCGGCTCTGTGCTGACAGCTCAAAGCCTGAAGCCTGCGTCTAATCCTATGTCTCTCTCCTCTCTCTCTGCCCCTCCCCTGCTTGTGCTCTCTCTCTCAAAAATAAACAGACATTTAAAAAGAAATCAAAAGTAAAAAGACAAGAAATAACAATTGTTAGTGAGGATGTGGTGAAAAGGAACCCTCAGGCACTGTTGGTGGGAATATAAATTGGTGTAGTCACTGTGGAAAATAATACGGAAGTTCCTCAAAATATTAAAAATAGACATGCTCTGCAACTCAATAACCCCACAACTGGATATTTACCCAAAGAAAATGAAGACATTAATTCAAAAAGATGTATTTGTTTACTGCAGCATTATTTATAATAGCCAAGATATGGAAGTGGCCCAAGTGTCTGTCAATAGATGAACGGATCAAGAAGGTGTGGTACACCTATACATGGAGTATTATCCATACGAAGAGTGAGATCTTGCCATTTGGAACAAAATGAATGGGCCTAGAGGACATTATGCCAAGGGCTCTAAGTCAGAGAAAGACACATATCATATGGTCTCACTTAGATGTGAAATAAAAAAAAAACTAAACAAAGGAACAAATAGACTCAAACACTGAGAAAAAGGAACTGATGATTACTGGGGCTGAGGTGAGGGGTAATAGGGAAAGGGAAATTAAAAAAAAAAAAAAAAGAGGCTGTTTACTTTCCCGCCTCTGACCAGGATTTTGCAACTGTCTTGACAAATTGGATGCAGCTAAAATAGTGATAACGTGTCTCTGTTCTCACAGGTACTCAGCCTGATCCCGAGAACCCAACCCCCACGATGAGAGCAAGACCCAAGCAGTCCATGCGGAGAGACCATTTGGAGAGGTTCAAGAGGAGAGGAACTGAGGCCCCCAGTCTGTAGTGAGCATCCATCTCCAGACATGTCAGGAAACAAGCTGTCAGAAGCTTCCAGCACCTAGCCCGTGCATCTTCCAGCTGAAGACACACACGCTGTGGACCAAAGAAAAGCAATTCTAGCTCTGCCCTCTCCAAATACCTGACCCCGGTTCCTACTGTTGTATTTTACTGTTAGAGGTTTGGTGTAATTTCCCACATAGCCATAGTAACTGCAATTTTCTTTTCTTTTTTTTTTCTTTTCTTGGCCAGCAGAGAAAGGGAGAAAAGGCAAGTTCTCCTGTATCTTTTTACAAGGGCATGAATCCCATTCATAAGGCCTCCACTTCCTAACACCTCCCAAAGGCCCCATCCCTTTGTACCACCACTTTGGGGATTTGGATTTCAACATACGCATTTCTGGGGGACAGAAATACTGTCCACAGCATAGGGCTCCTGGGTGGCTCAGTCAGTTGCGCTTCCAACTTTGGCTCAGGTCATGATCTCGCGGTTCGTGGATTTGAGCCCCGTCGGGCTCTGTGCTGACAGCCAGCTCAGAGCCTGGAGCCTGTTTCAGATTCTGTGTGTTCTTCTCTCTCTGACCTGCCCCTGCTCACACTGTCTCTCTCTCTCTCAGAAATAAATACAACATTAAAAAAAAATTAACAAATATTGTCCACAGTAGAGCTCGTAAAAGAAACTTTCTAAGGTGATAGAAGTTCAACTCCTATTAATTCCATTTTCCAGAAACTTGGACCAATTGCTACATATACTTCAGTTCAAAGCTGTCTGTTTCCTATGGCATGAACCTAGATATCATGTGCTAAATTCTAGCTTGGATTTTTCTCAGCTCAGTTTCATCTTCTTCATGATTATTGTTCAAATGCTGCACAGTTAGACATTAGGATGCCTGTTTTGTGTTATGATTTTTAACCATTCCTTCCCAATTTTCTTGGCATTTTAGTTAGAACAACTGAAAAGTGATTTGAGAATTTTATCTGGATGCTATTTTGAACCAGAACATTCAATTATATTAAGAAAGCAGCTGATTCCAAAGATAGATTTTAATCTGGGATGGTTTTATTGGAATTATTTAAAGAGATGGAAAGACACATGGATAAATTGTGAAAATAGTGATTTTTATCATTTTTGCATGCTGTGTCTTTAGAGGCAAACAGATAGACATTCTAATTTCCTGATAAGAATTTCCAGGGTAGAAAAGACCAGAATGATAGATAAGAAAATGTTGAAGGACCGACTTACTGAGTTTGAAGAAGAGCACGCCTGATTAGAGTGGCAATAAAGTTCTTTGGAAAAAAGTGAAGTATAAGTGGACAAGGTTTATATAATGTGTCTTCAGATGCTAGGAGATAAAACGTTATGAAAAGCAGATTTAAGCCTTTGGCTTAACTGCACTTTTTCAAAAAGGTAAAAAATTTGTGCTGTGATGCTTAATTTTATGTGTCAACCTCATTGATCATGGCACCCAGATATACAGTTGACCATGATTGTAGCTGTTTGTGTGAAAGTATTTTTTAAAATGTTTAAAACCTTTTTATTTTTGAGAGACAGATAGAGACAGAGCATGAGCAAGGGAGGGACAGAGAGAAAGGGAGACACTAAATCCGAAGCAGGCTCCAGGCTGAGCTGTCAGCACACAGCCCAAGGTGGAGCTCAAATCCATGAACTGTGAGATCATGACCTGAGCCAAAGTCTGCCACTTAAAGAGAGCCATCCAGGCATCCCTGAAAATATTTTTAAAATGAGATTAACTTTTAAATTATTAGACCAAATAGAGCTGATTACTTTCATAATACGGGTAAGCCTTATCTGATTTGTTGAAGCCCTCAATTAAGAATTGACCTCCCCCAAGAAGAGACAATGTTGCCAGCAGACTGCTTTTGGACTTGAACTGCAGTATGAACTCTTCCTTGGGTCTGTAGACTATTGGCTCATCCTTCAGATTTTAGACTTTCCAGCCTCCTGAATTGCATGAGCCAACTCTTTAAAATCAATCATATTCTCTCTCTCAGTGTTCCTCTGAAGAGCCCTGACTTAATACAGCAGTGGGGGAGGGGAGAGGTATATTGATTTTAAGGAACTGGTTCACGTGATTGTGATTACGGAAGCTGGTAAGCAGCAAATCTGCAGGGTGGGCTGGCAGGTTGGAAAGCAGGGCAGAGTTGATTTGCAGTTCAAGTCCCAAAACTATCTGCAGTAAAGCTGTAGAATTCCTTGTTCTTCAGGAAACCTCAGTCTTTGTTCTTAAGACCTTCAACTGATCGGATGAGGCCCACCCATGCTATGGAGAGTAATCTGTTTTATTCAAAGTCTACTGGTTTAAACATTAATCTCATGCAAACACCATGCTTTCACAGAAACATCCAGACCAAATATCTGGGCACCTTGGCCCACTCAGGTTGATAGAAAATTAAATATCACATACATCTTATTGTTCCTGTTTCTCTATAGACCCCTGACTAATCGCTGACTGATAGCTTTAATTCCTGGCATTGTTCATGAGAGGTTGAATAATACAATCACCCATCAAGATGTGGTTTGTAAATTTATAAATTCAGAGTAGATATAATTAAAATTACAGGAGCAAAGGATTAAATATATTGTCTTTGTCTTTTTATATTTAAAGACACTGAGCATGGAAACTTCAATTCTGTCTGCACCATTTACCTATACTCACATCGTTGACTATTTATGGACCAGTTACCATGTGCCAGGCACTGAGATTATAGCAGAGAACAATGCAAACTCCTGACTTCATGGAGTTTACATTCTTATTTCTGTTGTGGTTTTACACGCTGAAACAGCTATCTATTCTTTCTTTCAAATGTGGTATGATTTATAATAGTATTTCAACCTCTTAGAAAAAAAATATCATCTTTCACAGAATTCAGTATAGGAAAAAAGCTGTTAGTTGACAAGGTGACCAAGTGTCAGAGTACATTGTTTTATCTGTCCTTTGGAAAATCTGTAAATTGTAGTCAGGAGATACAATACTTCTTCTGCTTCCTAAGGACTGAAAGGCTTCTAGGTTATTAGAATAAGTGGCATTCCTTTTCTTTTTAAAAAAAATTTTAATGTTTACTTATTTTTGAGAGGGACAGAGTGCAAGCCGGGATGGGGTAGGAGAGAGGGAGACACAGAATCTGAAGCAGGCTCCAGGCTCTGAGCCATCAGCACAGAGTGTAACATGGGGCTCAAGCCCATGAACCGCGAGATTATGACCTGAGCTTAACCGACTGAGCCACACAGGGGCCCTGTCATAATACTTTTCTAAACATAGTTCAGTGATGTGTCCCTCAACATGTTTGCAACAGTAAGCATATGGCTCTCACGTGGAGAGTGATTGCTCAGAGAAGTAGAGAAATGTCAAAAAGGTATCTTTGCTCTCAGTCCTTAAGAGTCTAAGAATACATTTCTCTATCTAATAAGAATTCTCTTCCTTTCCTTGTTCGATGCCTCTTGTTCTTTGTTTTATCCTCCTTGGGTGAATTATGAGACAAACGAAATATTTATAAATATGAAAGATGAATAAGCTGGTGCCCTATAGTGGAAATGAATGTCTCCTACTTTAAATCAAAAGCTAGAAATGACTAAGCTTAGTGAGGAAGGTGTGTCAATGCTGAGACATGCAGAAAGCTAGGCCTCGCACTAAGCTTGGTGTTTGTTATATATTTTCTGCGCTGTTTAAATAGTACAGAGTACATATAGCCTATGTAACATTAACATATCATTAAACATGTAATTATTTGCTCCTTTGAACGCAAGTGCTCAGGAAAAGGAGAGCTGGTTTATGTAGTAAGGGTATTTTTTTTTAACTTAATAAACTTCTAAACTGTTTTCCAAACATCCCACTTGGCTTAACCCAAGTCATAGAGATTTTTCTTACATTTTCTTCCAGGGGTTTTATAATTTTAGTGTTATATTTAGGTCTAGTATCCATTTTGAGCTACATTTTGGATACAGCACAAAATAAGAACTGTAGAATTGTAGATTTGGCTTACTATTTTCTATCCCCCCTCAAAAAAAGCCCCACTGTAATTTTGACTGGATTTGCAATTGAATTGAGGTTGATTTGAGAACTAGAAGCCCAACAATATTGAGTCTTCTTATACATGACATACTATTTCTCTTCATGTATTTATGTCTACTTCTTTTCTATTCAAAACATTTCGTAGCACTGGGGCTCAGGGAAATGGCACGGTGGGAGCATCCTGAGCTCACCTTGTCCCACAGACACACCAAGCAAGAGCTATGTCTACACAACTGACCCTGAAAAAGATGTGAAGACTGGCAGAATAGACCTTCCAGAGCTCATCATACCGAGTAGGCCACTTTGAAAGAGTAAGAGTGGCAGGTGTGGTTGGGAACAAACACCTCAGAGCGACTAACCACAAATGGGAGGGACACCACAAGCATGGGGGAATGGAGAGGATCAGGCCCCATGCTAAGTACTCCTAGCACTGGGGATCTACACCACAAGAGTCATCATCACGTCTGATTTTCAAAACCCGCGGGACTTAGCTCTGGGAGAGCCAGAGAGTGATAAGAAATTGAGTCCCCATTCTTTAAAAGCCAGATACTAAGTTACTCCGCCTGAAACACAGCACAAAAGCATCGCTCTGAAAAGAATCTGGGGTACATATGATGGAGATTTATTGATTAATCTTGCAACATGTGCTGGAGGGGCGGGGATCTGGAGATTTCTCTGGGAACAAAAGAACTGGCTGGCACTGTTTCTTATTCCCCTCTCTCTGCTGGGTAGCTGAGAGCGAGATGGAGGTGATGTTGACACTCTCTATCTGCCTTGCTAGCATTGTATACTCTGTCCTGGCATTTCCCTGTGGACCCACTCCACCCAACCTGCCCACCTGGACAGGTGCCTCTCCAAAGCAGCTCCTGCCCCACCACGTCTGATAGGCAGCCCTGGCTGGGAACACTTCAAACTTTCTCCTACCTGGGGGAGATAGGGAAGGTAAGCCTTTATGCCAGCATGTCCGTGGTTCCTGAAGCCGGGCTTGTTAGCTAGCTGCACAGGAAGCAAGCTCTGCTTTTCCATGCCCTGCATCTGTGGCTTCCAAATACATTCTACCAGGTGAGCATTACCCTGAGACCAAAACCAGATAAAGACTACAAAGAAGAAAACTACAAGCCATGCTCTCTGATGAATATAAATTCAAAATTGTCCACAGGATGTTAGCACATTGAATTCAGAAATACATTAAAAAGTATCATTCACCACAATCAAGTGGGATTTATTCCAGGGATGCAAGGAAGGTTCAGTATTTATAAATTGATTAATGATTAATGTGATACATCACATTAGCAAGAGGAAGTAAAAAGACCACCTAATCACCTCAATAGATGTAGAAAAAGCACTTTACAAATTCATTTGTTCATGATAAAAACTCTTAAAGTAGATTAGAAGGAATATATCTTAACCTAACAATATTCATATATGAAAAATATACAGAAAAATAGATACTTAATGGTGAAAAATTGAAAGCTTTTCCTCTAAGATCAGGAATAAGATAAGAATGTCCTCTCTCACCACTTTCATTCTACTTGGTAAAACAAATCCCAGCCACAGCACTCAGACATGAAAAAGAAATAAAATGCACTTAAATTGGTAAGAAGTAAAACTGTCACTATTTGTAGATGACATGGTATCATATATAGAAAACCCTAAAGACTCCACCCAAAAGCTATTGAAACTAATAAATGGATTCAGTAAAGTTGTAGGATATAAAATTAATATACAGAAATCTGTTGCATTTCTATACATTATTAATGAAGTAACAGAAAGAATTATTAGGAAAATAATCTCATTTACAATTGCACCAAAAAGAATCAAATACCTAGGAATTAGTGTAACCAGAGAGGCAAAACGCCTAGATTCTGAAAAATATGACACTGATGAAAAAATTGAAGACACAAACAAGTGGAAAGACATACCATTCCCACGGATTGGAAGAATCGATATCGTTAAAATAGTCATACTGCCCAAAGCTATCTACAGATTGAATGCAATCTCTATCAAAATACCAGCAGCAGTTGTCATAGGACTAAAACAAACAATCCTAGAATGTATACAGAACTACAAAAGACCTTGAATACCAAAGCAACTTGAGAAAGAAGAATAAAGCTCAAAGTATCACAACTCCATATTTCAATATATACCACAAAGCTACAGTAGTCCAAAAAAGCCAGTATGGCACTAGTACAGAAACAGACATATAGATCAGAACAAAGAGTCCAGAAATAAGTCCACATTTTTATGGTTGACTCATCTACAACGGAGGCAAGAATATGCAATGAGGAAAAGAATCTCTTCAACAAATGGTATTGGGAAAACTGGACAGCTACATGTGGAAGAATGACACTGTGCCACTGTCTTATACCATATACAAAAATTAACTCAAAACGGGTTACATTCCTAAATATAACACATGAAAGCATAGAACTCCTAAAAGAAAACATGGACAGTAATCTTTTGGACTTTGGTCTAAGCAACGTATTTGTGGATAAGTCTCCTCAATCAAGGGAAACAACAAAAAAATAAACTATTGGGACTACACCAAAATAACAAAAAGGCAACCTACTGAATGGGAGAAATTATCTGCAAGTGATATATCTAATAAGGGTTAAATATCTAAAATATAAAAAGAACTCATAAAACACCAAATAATCTGATTACAAGTGGGCAGAAGACCTGAATAGATATTTTTCCAAAGAAGACCTACAGATGGCCAACAGACATATGAAGAGATGCTCAAAACCACTCATCATCAGGGAAATGCAAATCAAAACCACCATGAGGTATTGCATCCCACCTATGAGAATTGTTAATATAAAAAAGACAAGAAAGAAAAGACAAGAAGTAACAAGTGTTGGCAGGGATGTGGACAAAGGGGAACCCTTACGCACTGTCGGTAAGAATGTAAATTGGTGGAACCCCTGTGGGAAACAGTATGGAGGTTTCTCAAAAAATTAAATATAAAAATTCCATATGAACTAGTAATTTCACTATGGAGTACTTACCTGAAGAAAACAAAAACACTAATTTAAAGAGATATGTACACTCCTATATTTTTTGCAGCATTATTTCCAATAGTCAAGTATGGAAGCAACCTAAGTATCCATTGTAATAATGTACGGTGGTAGATGGTAACTACGCTTATGGGGACACTGAATAATGTACAGAACTGTGGGATTGATATATTGTACACCTGTAACTAATATAACATTGTAGGTCAACTATACTTCAATAATAAAAAAAATATTACAGCTTCAAAATAAGTTTTGCACATATTTCATTAGATTTATTGCAATCATTCCACTCATTTTTAGTACAGATGGTATTTTTTAGTTTGATTTTTTAATTATTCACTCTCAGACATTTGACTTCTATAATATTGACCTTGATTGTATAACCTCACTAAACTCACTTATTTCAATAGGATTTAAAAATTGTTTGGAATATTAATATAAACAATCATGGTAAACATATGTTTGGTTTTTTCCAAATTTATGTGCCTTTTCTTTCTTTCTTTCTTTCTCTCTCTCTCTCTCTCTTGCACTTTTTACTGTGTAGGACTTGAGATACAGGACGAAATAGAATTAAGAGAGTTGACTTCCCTGTCCTGTTCCTGTTTTTGGAGGGAAAGTCTTCATGCTTCATTATTAAAGAGAAAATGTAAGCTCTTCATGAATGACTTTTTATCAGGTCAATGGAGTTCCCTTCTATTATGGTTTACTGATAATACACTACATACTGTAATGTATTATCAGTTTTCATTACAAACGGATGCGAATGTTGTCAAATAATTTCTGTGCATCTATTTAGATCATATGATTTATCTTTTCTTAGAATAATATGCCAAATCCATTGATCATTTAAAGGTTGAACCCATCTTACATTCCTAGAATAAACCACAGTTGGCAATAAAATGTCATCTTTGATTTGTAACAGGTATGCCTGTACAAAGCAGGGCTTTGTCTTTTTTAAAAAATCTTTTCTTTAAATCTTATTTGTGCTGAAAATACAAAGCGATTTTCAAAAGTGAGTCGTTCGAATCACCACCCACTGAGAGCCCACTGTCCCTTGGGGACCCTGTGCACACACTGCCTGTGAATCCTGTGGACACTCCTTTTGTTTTGGCCACCATGCTCACATTCAATCAATTTTCAACCCCGTGCTCTGTTCACTCAGTCTGGCGTAAGCTAACTTTCCTGCAAGGGGGCAGCGGTGAAAAACAGAACCTCTGTCTAGTCTGAGGTATAGGACAGCCGCTTATGGTTTTGGCAAAAGTTAACACTTTGTGGCTCATTTGCTTTCTTTGCAGTTGGTACCTCCCCACCCTGGCAATTACTAAAAGGTCTTGAACAGTTTCCTGACTTTCCTTATATCCTTTATTTCGTGTGAAACAGAGAGAGGCACAAAATTCAAATATCATTGTTCTCTTTTGTTCTATTTTAGAGTTGAAAACTGGAGAGAAATCAAAGAAATCCTGATTTCTTGCTTTTCCTTAAAAAGCGTGTGAACCTCTGCTTTCCTCACTTTCCATGCGCCCGTGGAGGTCTCTCCTGGGCATTTCCATGGTGCATTTAGGTCCCAGAGGACCTCAGGGACCCACGCCCTTGCTAGATTTTTACCAGGCTGGCAGAAATCCGTTGCAGGACAGGGACTGGAGTCCTGCTGTCCCTACTGTCGGTGCTGCTGACAAAAGAGGCACCACACAGGGGCCCCTGCTGGTCATGCTGTTCGCCTCCCCTGCAAAGGTGGCCACTGATGTGCAAGGCTGAGGTTTTGAAATGTGACTGTGTCTATACAACGCTGCTTCCTGGTGACTCGCCTCTACAAGGAGGTGCACGCAAAGCCTTGTCAGTGGGACTCCAGAAGCCTGGAGGAACAATGCAGAGCAGCATGTGCTTCTCACAGAGGAACACGGAAAACCCTTCCGAACATCCTCCATGAATTGCTTTCCTTTTCCTCAAGACCTTCTGTTCAAGAAAGCTGCCTCAATGCTGTCACGCTCTCCTTTCCTCTCTGACAATGCTATTTTTCAGACAGGATAACGCTGATGCTTTTTATTTTTTTAATTTTTTTAATGTTTTTATTTATTTCTGAGAGAGATAGAGAGACACAGCATGAGCAGGGGAGGGTCAGGGATAGAGGGAGACAGAGAATCTGAAACAGGCTCCAGGCTCTGAGCTGTCAGCACAGAGCCCATGAACTGTGAGGCTCTGAGCTAGCTGTCAGCACAGAACCCGACGTGGGGCTCGAACCCACGAACCGTGAGATCATGACCTGAGCCAAAGTTGGCCACCCAACTGACTGAGCCACCCAGGTGCCCCAACACTGATGCTTTAACTCCAGGGTTTGTCACTTCCTTAGATGGATGCATTCTGGGGGTTAGGTGTAGCCTGAGAGTCTGCAGGGAAGCCATGAAGCCCCTCTGGAAAGTAGGGACACTGATAATTAACTTTTGACTCCTGCCTGGGCTTGGCTCAGCCTGTAGAGCTGGGAGACACAATTCTGCGAGGAAGAGGCTTTGAGAAAAGTCCTTGGATACCTATTGTTCTCTTGCATGCATGGTCTCTCTCATCCCTACTTCTCATACTTACATATCCGGCCAGCTCTGCCTCAGTGAGTCTTTTTGGAAACTTTCTTGCTGGCTGGATGCTTTTCTCAGTCAGTTGGAAAGACTGTTTCTTGAATCTTTGAGGTTATTAAAGTCACCGTCAAGAGATTAAAGAGTGATAATAGGAAATAATTATAATATCTAGTTACAGAGGGTGGTGCTTAGTTTTCCACAAATTATGGAAGCAATGTCTGCAGGAGATGTATTCTTGTCAGATCCTCTGAGATTTCCTGTGACTTGACAGAGAAATATTGGCTGAATGTCAGCTAGTCAGGGAAGAGACACTCATGGGGTCTGTGGGGTCCTTGCTATGTCTCTGCTCTTCTCCCTCATCTTGTTGCATTTCGTTGCCACCCCTCAAGAAGGAACAGGTTTGTGTGGGTCTGCAGAGGAAGCAGCTGCTCAGAGCTTTACTCTAACCTGAAGGGTGACCACCATGACGGCTCTCCATTGTGTGTGGTCTTTAAAATCTTTGACTTTGTTTTGAAAATCTTTTAGCTCCTCACGAAAGTAAATTTCTACGCTCAAGACAGAGCTGCTCTTGCCAGGATGCCATGTTAGCAAACTGAACTTTCCTGTTCCAGTAAGTACTTCACTTGACAGCAGATATAGTCAGCCAATCCCTAAACTCCAAGCCAATGCTAGGATCTATGCTCATTTCCTTGTTCATTGATCTTTCTAAATAAGGTCAGATATGCAACCCCAGCCAATCATGTCCTGTGTCTTCAATGCCACTTCTAAAGCTCTATAAAAAGCACATCTTGGCCAAAACCCCTCAGAAAGAGTGTGATTGCCTTGGAGGCACCGTACTCCTCCATCCGTGAATTATGTTCCCTTGGAATGAAACACTTCAAACTCATTACTGAACTGTTTTAATTTCTTTTTTTTTTTTAATAGGTGTATTTATTTGTTTTGAGAGGGACAGAGTAAATGAATGGGGAAGGGCAGAGAGTGAGAAGGAGAGAAAGAGAATCTGCCCAACTCGGGGCTCAAAGTACACGAACCACGAGATCATGACCTGAGTCAAAACCACAAGTCAAACGCTTAACTGACTGAGCCACCCAGGCTCCCCTTGTTTCAGTTTTCTTATTTGATACCCTAAAGCTAAGGACTTGCCTGCAGTGGTGCTTCCCAACCATCTTTGATTATAAAAATCACTCAGGGTACTCGGTAAATGCCAAGACTTCAGCCTGCATCCCAGACCTGAATCAGAATGTGGAACAGACATTTCTGAGAGAAGAAGGTGAGAAAAGCTGTCCTAGAGAATTGTCAAGCCATTTATTTAGTGCTTGTTCAGTTTTGTCCATATAGTCCCAAGAAAAATGGAAATTGTACTACCTGACTCAATTTGTGTGTGTGTGTGTGTGTGTGTGTGTGTGTGTGTGTAGATATCCACACAGCTTTCCCCACTATCCAAAAGCAGAGCAGTCCTATGAAACCCGTCCTAAGCATAAACGACAAAGCAAAGATGCAGCTACTATTAATTTATAGGGACAATTTGCAGGGAGGCATCTCCGGACCCGAAATATAACTTCTCTTAGGCTTTTCTGATGCCTTAGGACATGTCTTTCCCAGATTCACAAATAACTCGAGATAAAGTCCAGATGCTCATGGATGTGGTCCAAAGCTGTGGAGGCTTTGGGCTGAATGTGGTTTCCAGGGAAGGAGCCACACAGGTGTGCACTGTCTCCATAAACCAATGCTGAACGCTATTTTAGCTTTTGGCCTTTTTTTTTTTTTTTTTCCATAAAAGCAAACTCTCTAGAATTCTTTCAGTTAGCAAAAACAGGCAATAAAAGTAGGTCTTTTGCAAAAGTAGAGCGATCTAATACAAACATGAAAAGCAAGGGATATCTGTGTACCCATTTGAGCCTTGAGCCCAGAACTGTCCACTATCCAAATCAGCTATTTATGCACATGGTTTTGTCTGTTTGGAACTATAGGTGGATTTCTTTAGAGTCATTTACAGTTTTGTAGCTAGTGAGTGGCCTCAAATCCAGGGCTTGGCAAAGACTTTCTTCTTGACCACACTTTGCTTAGGCTCTTCTTAACCCTCTTCTCAACTACACCTTGATCTTTTTTAAAAAAATGTTTTCATGTTTATTTATTTATTTTGAGAGAGAGCACAAGAATGTGCACCAAAGAAGGGTGGAGAGAGATGGAGAGAGAATCCCAAGCAGGCTCCACACTATCAGCACAGAGCCTGACACAGGGTTTTAACTCACAAACTGTGAGATCATGACCTGAACCAAAATCTAGAGTCAGATGCTTAACTGACTGAGCCAGCCAGGTGCCCCAACTATACCTTGATCATGAGCTTCATTCCATGTCTATCCCTGTGGAGACTAGTTTTAGCAAGAATCCTGCTAAGTCAGTTTGGAGAGAATCCACCACTCTTGACACCTGATCACCTTCGATATCTTATCCAATTCCTCATCCCTCACCTTTGGTAGCTGACCTGATCACTTTGGTCTAAGAATCCCGTTATGTTGGTTTAGATATTAAGTTACGCTTAATATCTACTCTCACTAATTTTCCACTCCCTGATTCCCTCACTCTCCTCTTTAGCTATAAACCCCTACTTGTTGTGTCCAGAATTGAAGTCAGTTCTATATTGAAGTCTCTTTTTTTCTATTGTAATACTTTCTGAATGAAATCTGTCTTTATCAGCTCTGGTTCTCTTTGACAGGCAGAACAGTAAATGTGTTCCACTGTGTCAAGTTTCATTGTGGTGGTTGCCTGGAGTACTGTGTTTAGAAAGATTCTGAGGCTGCATCCAACCTCAGCAGGAATAAGAGCTGTGATCTGTTAGTGATGTCTGCCGTGGGTACCACTGGGCGTGAGCATGTATAGCCTCTTCTCTGGGAAGATTCAGCGCTTGTTTCAGCCACAGTGCTGTTCTCAAGAAAGACAACAGTTGAAGAACAAGAGAAATGAGGACAGAGGTATTGCCTAGAGAAATTGAAAAATTACAGAACTGACCTAGATAAGTATTTTTCTTTTCTTTTCATATCATGCCACTGGTGTAATAATAAGAGATGCAGGAAGTAGGTGTCTTTAGCCTTGAAAGGCAAAAGGAGACCAGGCTAGTAGTCTGAAGAAAGTGCTCAGGTGAGCCTAGCATAGGCCTCAAGCTAAAGGGCAAAAGTAACCTTGGAGATTTCCACTTTTAACAGTGTCTAAGCAGGAGTGTGCTCAGTATTCGCATTCAGCCATCATTTGAGTTTTAAGAAAATTATTCAAAGTCATTTTAAGAAAATGTGTAAAATCCAAAAATACATTTTTAGGGGGACCTGTGTGGTTCAGTGGGTTAAGTGTTTGATTCTTGGTTTTGGCTCAGATTATGATGACATGGTCCTTGAGTTCAAGCCCCGCATTGGACTCTGTGCACTTGAAATTCTCTCTCATCTCCCCCTCTGCCCCTCCCCCTGCTCTCTCTCTCTCTCTGAAAGTAAATAAACTTTAAAAAATCCAAAATACATTTTAAAATGTATGTTTTAAAATTTAAAAAAGGTTTAAATGGATTTCATATTCTACATGGAAATATTAACATGTTGGACATTGATTTATAGTCAATTTTGGTGTTATCATTCTTTGTGTATTCAAATTAAAGTTATTTATTTATTTTAGAGAGATGCGTGGGGGAGGGGTGGAGGAAGAGGGAGAGAGAGAATCTTAAACAGGCTCCACACTCAGTGCAGAGCCCAACATGGGGCTCAGTCTCATAACCCTGGTGATCATGACCAGAGCTGAAATCAAGAGTCAGAGGCTTAACCCACTGAGCCACCCAGGTGTCCCAATAATTTAATTATGATGTAAATGTTTTATTGGGTTTTTGAAAGACTCAAAGAAAAAGTCTGTCTCTTTTTAGCCATCACTCTGGCTTTTGTTAACATTCACACCTAGTTGCTCAGTGTATTAATTTGTTAAGTTAAAGTTAGTTTTAGGGAATTCGTCATCAATTGTTTCATCATAGCTAAATAAAGATTCATCATGAACAAGCGGGAAATGTTTATACGTCCCTTGTTTTAAGAGAAAAATAACAGATACCTTCCATTTTTTAAAATTCTGATTGGGGCGCCAAGGTGGCTCAGTCGGTTAAGTGTCTGACTTCGACTCAGGTCATGATCTCGCGCTTCATGGGTTCAATCCCTGCATCGGGTTCTGTGCTGGCAGTTTAGGCTGGAGCCTGTTTGAGATTATTTGTCCCCCTCTCTCTGCCCCTCCCTCGCTCGTGCTCTGTCTCGCCCTGTCTCAAAAATAAATAAAAACTATTTAAAAATGTTAAAAGAAAATAAGTAAGACTCTGCTTTATCTATTTAGTGCATACAGTAAAGTCTGGAGAGTGTACTGAAGCAATGCATCAGGGCTAGCACACATCAGTTCTCAGGCACCATCACACCACTGAGGTCTACAATTTTCATCGTGAGTAAAATGCGCCACCAACACCCTGATTATGATGCCACTGTTAAACTACTGCTGGCCTGAGCAGAAGCTGACCTAGCAGGGAGTTTAAGGAATGGAAGGTCTGGATCTCAGCTTTTAATCAGTGATTAGATTTACATTTTGATTTAGAGTCTGAAATTTTACTATTCTTATTATTGTTTGGTTTCAAAATGTGCTTGGACAGTTACTTCCAATGTATTTACTGAGGTAAATTGGATCCATTTAATGTTTAAAAGTCTTTCATGGAGAAGCATTTTCAGAGAATCTTACATGGTTTAGAAAAAGGTATGGGTAAATAAAAAGTGCACACATGAAATAAATATGTGCCTGTGTATTGTATGGTTAAAAATCTCTGAAGGAGCTGAAAAGGCTTATACAATTATTTTCCTTCACTTTGTACATTTAAGAAGAAACACAAACATTGGTATAACAGCATATTGAAAATGTAGGAAAGGTATAGCACCCACGAGTAGCCAAATAGCAACATTCACTCATAACAAATTCCCTGGTATGCATGGCCTTGTTTGATCATTCTGTGTATACAGTGCCCTAAAATAGAAAAGAGAAAGCCCACCTTTGAGACCACTGCATCAACTCTACTCATAAGTAAGCAAGCTTGACTTTCTGAAACATTTCACATGACTACCTACAGGGGCAGGAAGGCCCAACCGATAATACTTCATTGTAGTGAAAATTAGCCTTGTTCTGGAAGCTTGGAAGCCAGTCATGTAACTGATATAAATTCACACCTCTGCGATCTCAGGTTCTTAAAATATAAAATTACAGAATTTCAATTGTTTAATTCTATCATTTTCTGATTTTCCTTCTTGGGATTTGAGCTGTTATAGGTGAGTTTTTACTCCCTCTGCTGGTGGATAAGAGTATAACGATAAAAAAGTAAAAATGATTTTGTGCTATGATATAATGTATTGTTTTGGAGAACTCTGTGATTTCAGATTTTTGGATTTTATAAAGTGAATTAAAATAAGTCAAATTCCCTTCTATCATAAGTCAAGTCTTAGCATGAGGATCAAATTATAGTTCTGGAGTCAGAGGCCAGAGATGAAACCCAACACAGGTCTTCTGAGACCAGAGAAATCATCCTCATCTCTGGTCTGCAGGCTTCTCAAGCTGAGAGGGAAGCAAGACATTAAAACCACTACTCTGGTACTCTGCAAATGTAATGTCATGTGTTCAGCACAATATCTTATATTCTGAAAGTGTTCTGTGATTATTAACTATTACTGGAGTTTCTTGAGTGCTCAGCCTCTGTTTAAGCACTAGAATAGATGTCATTTTTACAGTATCTGCAATGCTACACAACAAATTTTCCTCACAAATAAAGCAAGATTCAAGAATTTCTTGCACAACTCTGACCAATTCTTACAGTTTAGATTGGAACCCTCACGTAGATGAATTGCTTGTTTGAAGTGGCTTATACTGAGTTATGGCATGTTTACATTGGTACCATCTTTTATATTCTCTTTAGAATATATAATTAAGATGAAAATTTCTCAGCAAGTTTTCTTTATGGTAATAATTTAAGTTTTTAGTGAATAGCATCTTAGGTTAGAAAAGAATGTATTTAAACTTTAATTACACTCAGTTTCTAAATTTCCTTAATTGTTCATCAGATGCATAGATTCTAAAAATGATTGCATTTTCAGATAAATGACTTCAATCATTTAATTCACTATAACTGTAAAACTTTTCAGTTTATTTTAATTGCAGTTGAGATTTTTAAAACACTATCACAGAATTTTCAAGCATCATGGAAGGAGTATTATTATGAACTCCCATATACCAATCATGCAGCTTCAACAGTTATCATCATATGATCACTCTTATCTATTTCTTCTTTATTCCTCTTCCACCCCTGAATTGTTAAAAGAGCAAATTCTAGATATTTTATTAACAAATATATCAGTGTATATTCCTAAAACATAATGACAATTTTAATTGCATTCTTTAATATAATTTTATACTTATATACTTAATATAAACACAGTATTATTAGTATGCCTAAAGTCAACAATGTTAATATTATCAAATATCTGGTTAGGGTTCAAGTTTCTCCAATTCTCATAAATGTTTGCCTTATACTTGGTTTATTTGTATCAGGGTCTAAACAAGGTCCATCCACATATCACATGTGCTTAAGATGTAACAAGTCCCTTTAATCTATAACAGTTTTTAAAAAGCTGTAATAAAATGAACGGTCAAAAAAAGGGGAAAGAAAAGCTTTAATCTGTAACAGTTATCCTTGTCTCTTTTTTCTAGACATTTGTTAAAGAAACCTGGCCATATATCCTAGAGCAGTCCTCAGTTCTAGATTTGGTGCATTATATTCCTCTGTGGTCATTCTCCTCTATCACCAGTAACTAGATCTACGACCTTGACCAGATTCAGATTCTATTCCATCCTATTATTTCCTTCTCTTCCCTTCCTTCCTTTTCCTTACTTCCCTCTTCTCCTTTCCTTCCTTCTTCTCTTTCCTTCCTTTTCTTTCTGACTTCCCTTACTTCCCTCCCTTCCCTTCTCTTCCTTCCTTCTTTCCTTGAAATGGGCATGTGAAGTGGAGGTCTTGCGGGTCTGAGCCCGTAAACTGCGGAATCCGTCCTGACCCCAGGTACACAGTATCAAAACAGAATTGAATCATTAGATACCCAATTGGTGTCCGTAGAGTTGAAGAATTGGTGATAGTGTGGGAAAAAGCTCACGTATTTGGTGGCAGAACTTTTCTGCACATAAAAAGTAAATCTTAGTAGGTTTCTTTTATTTATATACTCCTAACTAATATTATTTTTAAAGAATATCTTTATAGGAAGTAGATTATAATTACCATATTATCCTTTGACCAAAATGTATTGACATGCTTGAGAAAAAAAATTAAGTGCAGGAGTAGAAATTAAAATAGTTTTCTGGTTATTTTTTACTTCATCAAAAATTCAGATATAGCTTGTGAATCAGAATCCCCTCTTTTGGTGTGAACCAGAAAAAAAAAAGTGAACAAAAAAGAAGCAAAGTGGGAGAAGAAGGGTCCAAGACGACAACACAGGAAGACTCTGAACTCACCTATTCAATATGCACACCAAATCTAAACCATTTATAGAGCAATTCCTTCTAAAAAAAAAAAAAAAAAGCTCAGGGCTGGCTGAAAAGTTTCTGCACAACAAACAACAGCAAGGCCACATAGAGAGGAATGGCAAAGGAAAGACGTGTTCGTGAGGGGAACCTCCACCCCCAATGTTGTGAACTACAGTGGGGAGGGATAATGATGAGGGACAATAAGCAGATTCACCTTTGCAGGGACACAGAAAAAAAAATCCATGGTTTAAAGGGACAACTAGCATATACAAGATGAAGCCCTAGAACTCTACTAAACAGCAGAAAGATGCTGTAACTCACTTACTTCAGAGGGACTGGCAAGCACCACAGTTTACTTTCCTCTCTACTGTGGTTGTGCAGATGCGGGTAAGATCCTGGTGTCCCTGACAGCCTACCATCATGCTGGGCCCCAGACCCTTATCCCACACCAGCTCCAGCCATCCCACAAACGTGGCCCCAGCACATGCACATTGAAATGGCCCTGGTCAGCACTCATTACAACTTTAGCCATCTTGCTAAGATGACACAGTCAAAAGCATCTCAGAAAACCCCAGGCCTACACCATTCAGTTCCAGATGTCTTGCTAGGGCACCCCCAAGAGCAGAGTGCCCTGAGATCCTCTGGCCTATATCTACTTCAGCTTCAGCTGATCTGCCAGGGTGCTCATTTGGTGGAGAATCCTGGGAATACCCTGGCCTGTGTCCATTTCAACTCTGGCTATCCAACCTGGATGGCCCCAGCATGAATTTCCCTGTCATCCCATGCCAGATGCAGCTCCAGCCAGTCAGCCAAAGTCACCAGGCACACACAGTCTACACAGGGAGTGGCCATCTTGAAGACCATTCCTTCAAGTTTAGGAGAAGTAGCTATTATGCCTAATTCATAGAAGCAAACACAGAAAGTCAAGCAAAATGAGGAGACAAAGAAATATGCTCCAAAGGAAAGAACAAGACAAAACAAAACCTTAGGAAAATAATTAAATGAAACGGAGATAAGAAATATGCCGGATAAACGGTTCAAAGTAATGGTCATTATGATGATCACTGGGCTGGAGGAAAGAGTGGAGGAACTCAGTGAAAACTTCAACAAAAAAATAGAAGATATAAAAAAAAGAATCATTCAGAGTTGAAGACTGCTATAACTGAAATGAAAATATCCTAGAAGAATCAACAGCAGATAAGAGGATGCGAAAGAACAAATGAGTGATCTGAAAGAGTAATGGAAAGCAGCTAAGATGGACAATGACAAAAAAAAATTATTTTGAGAACGAAGTAGAATAAGGGATTTTGACGTTGATGGGCAACATTAGGCAAACAAACATTTGCATTACAAGGATCCCTTAAGGAGAAGAGAGGGGGGAAGAAAACTTATTTGAAAAAAACAATAGCTGAAAACCTCAATAATCTGGGGAAGGAAATAGACATCCAGTTTCAGGAAGTTCAGAGAATTCCAAACAATATAAACTTGAGGAGGTCCACACTATGACACATAATGATTAAAATGTCAAAGATCAAAAACCGAGAATTTTAAAAGCAACAAGAGACAAGCAACTAGTAACATAGAAGGGAAACTCCATAAGGCTATTAGCTGATTTTTCAGCAGAAACTCTGCAGGCCAGAAGGGATTGGCATGATCTATTTAAAATGTTAAAAAGAAGAAATCTACACCAAAAATACTTTATCCAACAAGGTTAGAATTTAGTATTGAAGGACAGTTAATAGAATTTCACAGATTAAAAAAAATGAATTCATCAGCACTAAACTAGTCTTACAGGAAATGGTGAAAAGACTTTATTAATTGGAAAAAAAGGGGCCAAAATTATGAGTAATAAAATTACAAAAAGAAAAAAATGTCACAGGTAAAGAGAAGCAAACATACAGTAAAGGTAGGACAATCATTTATTAAACCAGTATGTACATTAAAATACAAAAGGAGTCAAATCAATTGTATCTACAAAAATTAATTAAGGGCACTCTCCAAATAAAATAAAAAATGCAAAATATGATGACATACAAATAAAACTTAGAGAGGAGAGAAGAAATGAAGTTATTTTAGAATGTGTTTAAACTTAAGTCATCGTCAACTTAATATAGAATGCTATATACTTAAAATGCTATATATGAACCTCACAGTAACCATAAACCAAAAACCCATATTTGATACACAAAAATCAAACAGAAAGTCAAGCATGACATTAGAGAAAGTCATCAATCACAAGGAAAGAAAGCAAGAAAAGAACAAAAAATAACTAAAAACACCCAAAACAATGATAAAATGACAATAAATATATACCTAAATGTTCTTATCAAATAAAAAAAAAAAGACCCATTTATATGTTGTCTATAGGAAACACACTTTAGACCTAAAGCTATATACAGACTGAAAGTGAAGGGATGGAAAAACTTGTACCATGCAAATAAAAGTGAAAATAAAGCATAAGTAGCAATACTTACTTATATCTGATAGTATAGGCTGTAAAACAAAGACTATAACAAAAGACAAAAATGGCATACCTAATGATAAAGAGATCAATCCAAGAGGATATTACAATTATAAATATCTATGCACCCAAACTAGAAGCACTTAAATACATATAGGAAATGTTAAGAGATATAAAAGGAGAAATAAAATAATGGTGGGAGGACTTAACATCTCACATCAAGGGATAGATCATCCAGGCAGAAAATTCATAAGGAAACAGTACAGTGTCTTTGAATGATACATTAGACCTGATGGATATAAAAGATACATACAGAACATTTCACCCATAGACAAGAGAATACCCATTATTTTCAAGTGTACATGGAATATTCTCTAGGACAGATCACATGTTAGGCCATAAAATCTCAACACATTTAATAAGATTGACATTATTAAAGAAAGAATCTTTTCTAATTGCAACTGTATGAAACTACAAATCAGTTACAAGAAAAAAATGGAATAAACAAACATATGAAGGCTAAAAGTATGGCAGTACACAACCAATGGGTCAATGAAGAAATCCAACAGAAAATTAAAAATATACTGAGACCAATCAGAATAAAAATACAATGGTCCAACTTGTTTGGGATGCAGCAAAAACTGTTCTAGGAGGTAAACTTGTAGCAATACAGGCCTACCTCAAGGAAGAAAAAAATCTCAAATGAACAATATATTCTTACACCTAAGGAACTAGAGAAGGAATAAACAGAACCCAAAGTTAGAAGAAGGAAGAAAATAATAAAGATCAGAGTGAAAATAAATGAAATATAGACTAAAAATCCAGAAGAAAAGATCAAGGAAATCAAGGGCTTTTTCTTTGAAAAGATGAACAAAATTGATAAACCTTTAGCCAACTTCATCCTGAAAAAGACAGAGGACTCATAAATAAAATCATAAATTAAGGAGGAGAAATAACTAACACTACAGAAATACAAATGATTGTAAGCGACTACTATGAAAAATAATATGCTACAAACTGGACAACCTGGAAGAAATAAATTCCTAGTAATATACAGTCTTCCAAAACTGAGCCAATAAAAAACAGAAAATATGAACAGATGGATTACTAGTAACAACATTGAATTGATAATCAAAAAAAAACTCCCAATAAACACAAATCTGGGACTAGATGTTGTCACAGTGAATTCTACCAAACATTCTACCAAACATAAGAGATAATACTTATTCTCCATGAACAATTCCCAAAAAAAAATACAGGAGAAAGGAAAGCTTTCAAATATATTCTATGAGAACAGCATTACCTTGATTTTAAAACCAGATAAAGACACTACAAAAAATAAAAAATAAAAAGAGAGTGAGAGAGGACTATGAGGCCAAGATCTCTGATGACCATAGATGTAAAAATCCTTAATAAAATATTTGCAAACCACAATGAACAATAAAAGGATCATTCACTATGAGCAAGTGGGATTTATTTCTGGCATGCAAGGGTGTTCAATAATTTGCACATCTATCACCATGATACACATTAATAAAATGAAGTTTAAAAATTCTATGATTAGCATTCCTGTATCCTTTGGGTAAATTCCTAGCAGTGCTAATGCTGGGTCATAGGGGAGTTCTATTGTTAATTTTTTGAGGAATGCTGATGTATAGGGGCACATGTACCCCAATGTTCATAGCAGCACTCTCAACAATAGCCAAATCATGGAAAGAGTCTCAATATCTGTCAACTGACAAATGGATCAAGAATATGTGGTTTATCTATACAATGGAAAACTCCATGGCAATGAGAAAGAATGAAATCTGGCCATTTGTAGGAACATGGATGGATCTCGAGGGTGTTATGCTGAGTGAACTAAGTCAGGCAAAGAAAGACAGATACCATATGTTTTCACTTATAAGTGGAACAGGAGAAACTTAACAGAGGACAATGGGAGAGGAAAAGGGGAAAAAATAGTTGGTGGGAGGGAGGGAGGCAAACCATGAGAGGCTCTTGAACACTGAGAACAAACTGAGGGCTGATGAGGGTGGGTGAGAGGGGAAGGGGTGATGGTCATGATAAAGGGCACTTGTTGGGATAAACACTGGGTGTTATATGGAAACCAACTTCACAATAAACTATGAAAGAAAAAAAATTCTACAATCATCTAAATAGGTGCAGAAAAAGCATTTGAAAAAATTCACCATCAGTCCATGATAAAAACTCTCAACAAAGTGGGTATAGAGGAAATGTACCTCAATGTATAAAAGACCTTCTATTAAAAGCCCACAGCTGGCATCATACACAATGGTGCAAAACTGAGAGCTTTTGCCTGCATATCAGAGACAAGGATGTCCACTCTACCATTTTTATTCAACATAGTACTGGAAGTCCTATCCAGAGCAATCAGACAATAAAATGGAATAAAAGGCATCCAAATTGGTAAGGAAGAAGGCAAACTTTTAGTATTTGCAGATGACATTATTCTGTATATAGAAAATCCTAAAGACTCCCCCAATAAACTATTAAAAGTAATAAGCAAATTCAGTAAAGTTTCAGGATACAAAATTAATATATAGGAATCTATTATGTTTCTATATACTTATAAAAAATAACAGAAAGAGAAATTATACAACTTATCCTTATACAACTGCATGAAAAAGAATAAACTACATAGGAATAAACGTATTCAATGAGGTGAAAGACCTGCACTCTGAAAACTAAAAACCATTGATGAAAGAAATTGAAGATGACAGAAACAAATGGAAAGATATTCCATGACCGTCACCCTCCTACACTGTTGGCGGGAATGTAAATGGGTGCAGCCCCTCTGGAAAACAGTGTGGAGGTTCCTCAAAAAATTAACAATAGAACTCCCCTATGACCCAGCAGTAACACTGCTAAGAATTTATCCAAGGAATACAGGAGTGCTGATGCATAAGGGCACATGCACCCCAATGTTCATAGCAGCACTCTCCACAATAGCTAAAACACGGAAAGAGCCTAAGTGTCCATCAACAGACGAATGGATCAAGAAGATGTGGTTCATCTATGCAATGGAATACTACATGGCAATGAGAAAAAATGAAATCTGGCCATGTGTAGCAACATGGATGGACCTTGAGGGGTTATGCTGAGCAGAATAAGTCAGGCAGAGAAGGACAGCTACCATATGTTTGCACGTATAGGAGGATTAGGAGGAACTTAATGGAGGACCGTGGGGGAGAAGAATGGGGGAAATGGGGGGGAGAGGGAGGGAAGCAAGCCACGAGAGACTCTTGAATGCTGAGAACAAACTGAGGATTGATGGGGGTTGGGGGGAGGGGAAGGTGGGTGATGGGCCTGGAGGAGGGCACTTGTGGGGATGAGCACTGGGTGTTATATGGGAACCAACTTGACAATAAACTATTTAAAAATAAATAAATAAATAAAAATAAAAAATTGGGGACATCTTAAAAAAAAAAAAAGATATTCCATGCTCGTGGATTGGAAGAATTAGTATTGTTAAAATGTCCTATTACTCAAAGCAATTTGCAAATTCAGTGCAATCTCTATCAAAATACCAATAGTATTTTTTACAGAATAAAAATAAATAATCCTATAATTTGTATTTGTAAATGATATATCCAATAACGGGTTAATGTCCAAAATATATTAAGAGTTCATATAACTCAACAACAAAAAAACAAAGAAATGGGCAGAGTACCTGAATAGATATTTTTCCAAAGAAGACATACAGATGGTCAACAGTCACATGAAAAGATGCTCAACTCAACTTCACTATCAGAAAGACATGAAATAACAAGTGTTGTTGAGTATGTGGAGAAAAGGGAACCTTGGCACAGCCACTGTGGAAACAGTATGGAGTTTGCTCAAAATATTGAAAACAGAAATATTAAAAATATTAAAAGTAGAAATTCTACTACTGGGTATTTATCCAAAGGAATTGAAAACACTAATTTGGAAAGATTTGAAAACACCCCTATCTTTATTGTCAAATTATTTACAATAACCAAGGTAAGGAAGCAACCTAAGTGTCCACCAATAGATGAATGGATAAAGAGATATGTATGTGTGTATATATATATATATATATATATATATATGTGTGTGTGTGTGTGTATATGTATGTGTGTGTGTGTATATATATATATATAAAATCAATACTTGCCCATCAAGAAGAATGAAATCTTGTCATTTGTGAAAAAATGAATGAATTATTCTAAGTGAATTAATTCAGAGAAAGACAAATACCATATGATTTCATTTATACGTAGAATCTAAAAACCAAAACAAACAAATGCATACAGACATATAAATACAGAGAGCAAAGAGGTGGTGGGGAGGTGGGGAGGATGGTTGAAAAGCAATGAGAGGTACAGGCTTCTATCCATGGAATGAGTAAGTCACAGGGATGAGAGGTACACCATAAAAAAGATAGTCAATTGTATTGTAATAGGGTTGAACAGATGGCGGTAAGTACAGCACATAGGGTTATTGAACTATACTTCAGCTAAGGAAACAATAAAAGAAAAAGAAGTAAATGTAGTTTGGTCCTGTTAAAACAAAACTCAACTAAGTAAATTTTGAAGATCTTATTGGCTTTTTTAAAAAAATCATTCATGTATTAAGCAGCATCCAGTCAAGCAGAGAGGAATGCTCTCGGAAGAGCTGTCGAAAATGGAAGACTTTTATAGGCAGAAGGGAATAGAAGAAGGAAGTTATACCAGCACAACGCAGACTGGCTATGGCAAGGTCACTTTCCTTTAGGGGATGACAAGGGTCTGCCAGGCAGATGCCTTCACTAGTGATAACCAGGCTATTCCTGATAGACTGATTTAAGATTCTATTTCTGGGAGAGCATGACTGTAAGTGAAGAGTCAGTCTGAATGAGAGCATGGAGGAGGGGTAGGGAGCTTAGCACAAGTGACTCCATTTTGGGCCTGTTACCTTGTTTTTAACAGTCCCCAGGTGGTATCCACATTGTTTTGGCGAGAGCAGTGTGCTGGAGACAGACTGGGTGACTTTAGGAACGTGGCCACTCAAATGGCTGGAGTCAGAGCCAATAGCAATGTTGTAATGCCGGTCCCCAGAATCACCGGATCCTTTGTTAATGCCAACCTTACTTTCCTCTAGGGTTTTTCGTTTTCGTTTTTGTTTTCAACAGAAGACCAAGACCAACAAGTTGCTTTCTTATTCTTTTTTGTGGTAGTTGAATTCGGAATCTATATAAGCTTTTTTTTTTAATTTTTAATGTTTTATTTATTTCTGAGAGACAGAGAGACAGTGTGAACAGGGGAGGTTCAGAGAGAGAGGGAGACATAGAATCGGAAACAGGCTCCAGGCTCTGAGCTAGCTGTCAGCACAGAGCCTGACGCGGGGCTCGACCCCAGGAACCTTGAGATCGTGACCTGAGCCTAAGTCGGAGGCTCAACACACTGAGCCACCCAGGCACCTCTATATAAGCTTTTTAAATATGGTTAGGACATTGATAGTCACCATGTTAAGACAAAAAACCCTCTCCTCTCACTTAAATTCAGTTTTTTAATAGTTTTTGTCTCTGGGTCTCTAAAATTGTATGTGGAGTTGTCAGCATGTATATTTTGAGCATCACATAAAGTTTGCCGCCGTATCCCTCCATCTTATTTTTACATCTCCTGTTTAGACTTAAAGTTAGGGCACATAAAATACATAGAAATAAAGTGGTTTAATTTATAAAACTACTTCAGTATATGAACTCAAATACTGAAAATGTGGGCCCTTAGGATTTACTGGATGAAAACATTTAAAGACTTCTGTAGATAGATCCTAAAGAAAAAGAAACCTAAAGCATTCAAATGGAATTAGATTTCAAGTGCTCCATTTACATTTTCCATTCTTGTTTCTTTATCAGCCCTGACTCTACCTTAGAGAGACAACTGAACCGGTTAACATACACTCATGGTTCATTTCCACATGGAACAAAACACTGATTTTTCAGTTATTTTGGCTCCTTGTGCCACCCTTCCCCCAACTTCTATGCCTGAAAACTTGGCATGTTGAAAATCTTCAAGTATTTCTGAAGGAATGACTTTCAAGTGATATTCTACCAGACTTAAGGCAGTAAAGAATAAATTCTATCACATCAACTTTCTCTACTGGCAAGCAGAAAAATGGAAATTCTAGGCAAGTTAAGGTGAATTATTTCCACTCAAAGTTATAAATAAAGCCTGAGTTAGATTTAGTGGTAATTGGCAATAGATAAGGAGCATTAATCAAGGTAATTGAGTTTTATTAAACGAATAAAGATTCTGAATTAGACATAAGTGAACCTGCAATTGGCTGAGTAGAATTTTAGTGGTACCAAAACAATGCTGCCTGTTAACATTGAAATTCCATAACTTGATTGTTTTTCACTCCATATTTAGATAATATTTTTTACCATGAAAGAAATCCTAGAAGAAGAGAGCATGTGAATACAAATGCTCAACAGGAAATGAATGAGTGGTTTCAGAGGAGGAAACAAAATCAGATCCTCAGATCCTGATGGTCAAGAAATGTCTCCCAAAGGGATATGGAAAGGGAGGATGGAAATCTCCAAGATAAATTTTCCTTCATAATTTTCACTTTCCTAAATTTAATATTGGAAGATACAGTTTTTCCTAAATTTAATACTGGAGGATACAGTGTTTCCTAAATTTAATATTGGAGGATACAGTTTGTATCTAAACAGATCAAGAATTATATTAATAACCCAGAAAAAATAATCAGTTCTTGGCCCTATGGAATTATTTTTGGTTGTGTCCACACTGATGAGATTTGCCTTTTAGAAAGATACACTTTTTTTTCCCAATGTCAGGGAAAACTTTATTTAAATATTAATTTGCCAGAGACACTCAGTTGAACATCGCCCCAGACCACAATCTATCTGTATTCAAATCATCAGACAGCCTCTTTTGATATCTTCATAGAAAAATGATGAGGCCATGCCACTTGTCAGGAGAAAGATATCACTGCTTCTCTACTACTTTCTATAGCTCTGAGATCCCTTTAAGCTTTTATTTGTTTCAGGCTCTAGCCAGTCATATTTTCAGTGAAATTTTTCTCATTATGTTAGCTGGCTCTGACATTCCTACATCTTACCACACAAGGTAGAAACTGGCTTGGTGTTTCATACATTGTGAAAATTGATAGAGTAGTCTTAGCCACACACAGCTACTGTCTGTCAGTCATATAAATCTCCAAATGGTTGTACTCCAGATAAAGCCTGGTGATGGTCATCTTTCCAGAGCATGAAGTTCCTTGCCTGAGTGTTTTCTCATTCATTTCTCTGTAATTATATGCAACCCATATCCTTACTACTAGCTGTATAGATTTCTGGCTGATACTCAAGGATGATTATCAAAGGGACCATCTTCCTTTTAAATATGAATCATCTCATTGGACTCTCAACTGTGGATTCCAGAACTGTTTCCCTTATTTACATCTCTGTGAGCAGATGCATACATATGCAGATGCAGAATGTGTGACACTTGCAAGAGCGGAGTACGTGTTGCCGAATAGATGGAGAGTATTTTTCAAAGTCCTATATCCTTAGAACAAAGTTTTTTAAATTAACTTTTGTATCTGACTGTGTAAAAAAAAATCCTTGTTTTTCAGTTTCCAAGAAGTTCTTATGATAACATAGTAGTATATTTAGGACCATACATGAAAATACACTCTGTTGATACCTTAATTCTTCTAAAAATGCATCACCACCAATTTCTTTTGAAAGAACTACAAGAATTATAAACAACACCAGATAAGAGTTTCTGAGTAGAGGTGAAAAACATTTGGGAGAATAATTCCATATGAGGACCAGAAAATATGCTTTTACTTCTAGAAGTTATTATGCTGAGTGACATATGTCCTGTTAATATCTTATTAGCAACAAGGTGTTGGGTTAAAATTGTGCTCATTGTTTTTTTAACTGCTGTATATTAGCCCATTACATTCTTATGTAATACTTTATTCATTCTTCTACGAATGGATATTCAAAATACTTTCATTTTTCACTATTACACAGAATGATGTAATAAGCATTGTTGGGTCAATATAATTAAAAACAAAACCTTCTCCCAAACCATGAAACCTCTCCACAATGGTAGTAGAGACACAAAACAGTTTTATCACTGAATAAACATTAAACCAGAATGTGATGCATATCACGGAGAACCTGTTAAGAGATTACAAAGACCAAAGGAAACATCACCCTTTGCTACAACGAACCAGATACAATCTATTACGGGTGTTCTTATGGTCAACAGTAAGTAGTCCTCAGGTAAGAGACCTTGACAACATCCTTTAACAGACAAGGTTCATCCTAAATTCACCTGGAAGTCAGGCTTACCTTTCATGTTGATTTGTTTTTTTACAAAGGAAAAATAAACAACTGTATTTATGGTAGCAAGTAGTTTGCCCCTTGAAGCAAGGTGCCCACAAAAATTAGGCTATACTCCCAACAGAGACTGGGAAATAGGGGCACTACTTCCCTTGAAAGAGATGGGTCCCGGGCCTTTCACAAAGACATTCCTGGGTCATAAATCTGGCAAGAGCCTTATATGGCTTCTAAGAAGACTGGCATACAATTCAAAGAGACAGTGAAAGAACTTATCAGTTAAAGTAAATATTCTAAGGAAAGGAAGAACTGTTTTTCCTTTATTTTCTACATGGAAAATTAAACCTCTTATTTTTAATTTTCTTTACAATGTAATTTCATGGTCTCATTCTGCATATGTGTAAGACATTGATGTAAAATATATACAGCACTGAAATTGCTCTTTTGTGGAACTTGCATTTTTGTGAGTATCTTTCACAAATATTATAAAAAATACTTTCCAGAGTGTTTTTCTGAATGTGTACCCCTACCAGTAATAAGTATGCACTCTTGTTTCTCAAAATCTTCACAATAGTTGGTAATGTCAAATTTCATAATTTTTATAAATTGGATGAAAACCTTTTAGCTAACCTTTTAGCTTATATTTTTATTTCCCTGATAGTTAGCAAAGTTAATAATCTCTTCATATGTTCATTGGCTATTTTTGCTTTCTTTCCTGCCATCTTCCTATTTATTCCTTTGAGACTTTCTTCATTGGATTTTTGCCTTTTTTAGTATTTTCTTTTAAAAAAATCCTTAAAATTTCTGAACATTATCTTCTTCTTCTTTTTAAATTGTGGATTTTAGGGGCGCCTGGGTGGCTCAGTCGGTTAAGTGTCTGACTTCAGCTCAGGTCATGATCTCACGGTGCATGGGTTTGAGCCCCATGTCAGGCTCTGTGCTGACAGCTAGCTCAGAGCCTTGGGCCTGCTTCATACTCTGGATCTCCCTCTCTCTCTGACCCTCCCCTGCTTGCTCTCTCTCTCTCTCTCTCAGAAATAAATAAATCATTAAAAAAATTTTAATTAAAAAAATAAATTGTGGATTTTAGACATGTAATCTTGGATCAAGATACTAGCTCTCAGGTTCAATCTTTCTTGACTCAACACGTATGTGTCAAAAGAATACATACAATAGGTGAATAAAATGCATGTAAAAAGAAGCTTAAGAAAGAGAGGAAGACATACTGGCCAAAAGGGCTAAAATTGTCTACATAAGGATCAAAATTGACTTTCAGTGTCTTGACAGAGTAACCCCCAATAATCTATCAAAAAGCTGGTCCTTTGTAATTCAGCAAATTGGGGAATAGCTGAAGATAGATATTCTTTCTACTATATACCAACCACACCCTGAAACCAAATTCTTGACGAACTAACAACTGGAACTGGATTTGCTTTCTAGAAGAATCTCTCTTGTTGCACAGTTAAGGACAGAGAGTATTGAAGGGGTTCAGGACCGCTCCCTGAACTACCACTCCCCAGAATGTGCCACTTTGGCACAAAGATTGTTTTGAGCTGAAGGCACTTGGGATCCTGTGGGCTCCAGAGAAACTTTTATCTCCCTCCTAACCACATAGAAGAATCTAAACTGGGGGAGGGGAGGAGGGTCTTTCCCAGAACAAGGGTTATTAATGGAGATACATTTTATCTGAGTGACCCATCTGTATGACAGGGCAAACATCTAATTGCCAAACATCTGCTCTTATTGTTGCCCTAAAAAGTATATTATTTTACTCTGAAATCCCAGATCCTTAACGCTTTTGTCTTAGTTTAAAATGACTTCTATACCTCACTTTGCCTGTCTCTGGAATTTCTGTCTATGTGGATTCACCATATGTACACCTATTAAATTTTATTTTCTCCTGTTAATCTATCTCATGTTAATCTGATTCTTAGTCCAGCTGGAAAGACCTCTGAAGGGACAGGAATTCTTGCTCCCTAACAATATTTAGTGTATAATTTGTGTGTTACTTGCTTTCATGTAAATAGCTGCTTGGAATGTTTAAATATGCTTGAAAAGAAGTTGTTCTTGGTTGTTTCATCAATTTACTTGACATTTCTTTATCAAAAGAATTCAGGGAGAACACCAGCTTTGCTTTGAACCTAAATGATAATGAATTATAAAATAATGGTACTCAAAGTTATTAAATTGTAAATGGCATCTCACTCTTTTGAATATGACTGATAATTTGGGACTAATTTGGATTTATCTTTCTAAAATATATAAAAGGGTCTATTAAGTTTCCCTGTGGTTTTATTTGCAAATGTCAAATGAGTTTATCCAATTTTCTTCTTCACCAAGTTTGCTTTTTTTCCTCCTTATTAACCTAATTGTTTCAGTGTTCCACAAGTATGGTTAGATTAATTGTACTGCTCACATAACTATCCAGAATATGAATTTAAAGACTTCATGGCAGGACAGATAATTATATGTGCTTTGTTATGAGGTCTTAGATGTATCTAAGTGTAATTGGGACTAGATAAACACATAAGAAAAGAATCAGAAAATTACGTAATAGTCATTCTATTAGATTCAAATCAATTTTCATCTACGAAATGGTCTGAAATTCAAGTAGAAGATTCTAACAGGTTGTTTGATTTTTACTCTTTGGTCAAGCAGTTAAAAAGACTGAAGAAGAACATCTTCTGAAATACAGAGAAGAAGAATAAAGGGGTAGGGCACTTAAGTTTTATTACCTGATTATACCTTTTCCATAAGAATACGTAACTCAGTAAGTCTCAGCATTTAATGTACATAAAAATCAACCAGGAGCTCATGTAATGCAGATGACAGGGAAAGGTGATCATCATGCCAAATAATTACTTTTTGCTTCTGTTTTCTTCAATTGTGATATCAACTAACTAAAGCTCTATGAAGAACTTATTTACAAAATAGAAATTTCTAAAGAGACATTCTGAAATTGGAAAATAAGTCATGTGGCAGTTAAATACATTCTGTGGCGATAATATTTATGATTGAGTATGAGTGTGGTGGTAATTCTCTCCTGATGAAACGGGGAGTTGGAGGGAGAAGGAGATGTCACCCGAGTAGGGTTCCCTAAATGATAATGATTATCCACTAGGTGGAAAACAGTCTAGCTACAAGATGCTGGCAAGCTGCCTCACACCTTTACGTGTGTCATCCTACAAGCAAAGAGAAGCTTGGAGCAGTGGGAAGTAACTTTGGAGAAAGAAAAAAGAAACAGAAGTTTGAGGGGAGGGAAAGAAGGAAGGAGAGAAGTAGAGCTAGGGATAGAGAGTTAGGAATAAAAAAGAAAACGGAGCGAGAGAGATCGTGCGCACGAGTGAGCAGTATACACAATTTAAAAAAGAAACTAAGCAGTTGATGATGAGAAGTCATAGCTCAGTAGAGAAGTCACTAGAAGATTGCTTTAATCATGGTGGTTTGGACATAACAACTGCCAATAAATATTAATAGAATCAGAGATCACAATTAAGCAAACACATGAAGGATTTTCTCAAAAAAAAAAAAAAAAACTAAGTTAAAAATAGAAAGCAGTCTGCTCAGTTGGGGTTTTGACAAGTTTACATTGTAGAAAAGTTTATAATATCCTATGTCTTTAAAGAAGTCAGCCTTGGGGTGCCTGGATGGCTCAGTCAGTTATGTGTCCGACTTCAGCTCAGATCTTGATCTCATGGTTCAAGCCCCGTGTCAGGCTCTGTGCTGACAGCTCAGAGCCTGGAGCCTGCTTTAGATTCTGTGTCACCTCTCCTCCCTCCCTCTCTCTCTGTCTCTGCCCTTCCCCTACTCATACTCTGTCTCTATCCCTCCCCTGCTCACACACTATCTCTCTCTCTCTCAAAAGCAAATAAACATTAAAAAAAATAAGTCAGTCTTTTGAGGAACTTCTTCACCATCCTCTCAAAAACAATCAATCATTGAACAAACTAGAATGAAGAATGGCAGCAGAAGATGAAGTCTTTGGTTGGACTTCTATTCATAGTTTCTGTTAAAATACCTATTAAAAGAGATGTATGGGGAAATATCTGCATTAGCAGAAAAATCTAAGAAGGAGAATTAATGAGTGCCAATGGCAATTCAGCAACGGTGGATTAGAAGACTCAACTATTGCTTTTATTCAACCTATTGAGCAAACACAGCAAGCACAGCTTGAGAGAGTGGGAAGGGATCTGAGCCCTGCCCCATTAACAGCTCCCAGGACAGGGACAAAAATCTCATACTCAGCCATGTGGTTATTAAATGAAAGTCATCCTAAGAATATTGTTAAATGTGCATAATATCCAAAGCAATCTGCAGATTCAATGTAATCCCTACAAAAGTACGAATATTATCTTTCACAGGCCTAGAACAAATAATCCTAAAATGTCTATGAAACCACAAGGTATCTTGAAAAGCCAAAACAATCTTAAGGAAGAAAAAGATAGGGGTAACACAATCCCAGATTTCAAGATATACACACTGCTTCAGTAATCGAAATAGTATGGTACTGGGACAAAAAAATAGACACATAGATCAACAGAACAGAGTAGAAAACCCAGAAATAACCCCATGATTATATGGTCAATTAATCTATGACAAAGGAGGCAAGAAAATGCAATGATGAAAAGACATTCTCTTCAAAAAATGGTGCTGGGAAAACTGAACAGCTACATGCAAAAGAATAAAACTTGACCACTTTCTTACATCATACCCCAAAATAAACTCAAAATGGATTAAAACCTAAATGTGAGATATGAAACCATAAAACACCTGAAAGAAAACACAGGCAGTAGTATCTTAGCTACAAAAGTTATCAACATTTTTCTAGATAGTTCTTCTCACACAAGGGAAACAAAAGCAAAAATAAACTATTGGGACTACACCAACATTAAAAAAAGCTTTTGCACAGCAAAGCAAACTATTAACAAAAGAAAAAGGCAATCTACTGAAGGGAAGAAGATACTCGCAGATGCTATGATCCAGGTGACATGACTTTAGAAAGGTGATGTCCTCAACATATTAGCGCTAAATTTTAAGATATTGTTGATGAAGGGATCAAAAGCTTGGTGAGTTGGTAGACATGAGCCTGAAGAGGATCCTCAACCCACCTTAAGTACAAGTGTTTTTAGTGCAGAAAATTTTCTTTCACTACTTTTGAATTCTCTCTTATTTATTTATTTATTTATTTTTAATGTTGATTCTATTCTTGAGAGCGACAGAGCGTGAGCACAGGAAGGACAGAGAGAGAGAGAGGGAGGGAGACACAGAATCTGAAGCAGGATTCAGACTGTGAGCAGAGCCTGACATGGGGCTTGAACTCACAGACCATGAGATCATAACCTGAGCCGAAGGCAGATGCCCAACCGATTGAGCCACCCAGGTGCCCCATGAATTCTCTCTTTTCTTAGGATAGGATGTTGCATATACAAGTGTGTTACATATGTATTATCATTATTATTGTTTAATTTATACTTTCTGAGACTGCAATTATTTTGGCAACGTAGGTTGCACCTATTTGGAACAAAGTTTTCCATAAACACTGATTGGTATTGGTGAAAATGTGCAATTTATACAAAATGAAGGTAAATCTCTATTTATTTGATAAGAATAACCAATTTCTCAGCCAAGAATAAACAAGTTGCTTTAGCGAGTGTGTTTTGGTAATGTATTAAAGTTTTCAAGAAAAAAGCACATACCCAAACCAAATTTTGTTTGGTTTTTCAACAACCACATGGAAAACCATGATAGCAATTAGAAATGTTAATTAGAATTCCTGAACACTGGATGTTTTGGGCTACCATAGGATCTAAGTCCTGTGAAAGCAGGAACCTTGTCTGTCTTATTTCTTGACCCCTAGAAGGGTGTAGCACAGAAGTAGAATCCATTAAATAAAGTTTAATGAATTAAAAAATAAAACTTTACAGGGTCAGCCAGAAGCTCCAATTTTGCTAACTGCTACTACATTCATTAGACAACATTTGATTGAGGGGGCAGACATGATATTTAGGTACATTCCATTTTGGAGGAAGGGGGGAACTTTGGGCGATTCTGGTTTCATATTGACCCTAGAGTAGACTAACAGCAGAAGTGAGAGTAAAAGGTACAGACAAAGTAGAGAAGAAGAATTCTTCTGGGGGTTCTTCTGACTGCTTTGCAGTCTTTTCCCTGGGCCTTGACATCAGGGATGACCTGTGAAGTCCTTTCCCACAGGTTTTTCCCTGGGCCTTGCCATCAGGGATGACCTGTGCCGTTTCGGTCTCCGGCAAGTTCATGGAACCAACACAGATCTCATTTGTCAGATTGCTTCTGTCTGTAAAGGAGAATAATAGTTTGTGCAGCTCATGCTCATGAACTCCCAAAGTTGAGTGTGGAGGTTGGCCTGACATAATACAGTTAACCACAATGTTCTATGAGGACTTTTCAGATAAAGACAGTAATAAAGTTATTCACCAAGCAGCTAAAAAAGGAAAAAGAAAAGAATACTTCAAACATTAACTGGCCACTAGTGTGTAAGTTATGACTAACTACAACAAATCTATGTATGGTAGTATTTTAAAAAATATTATAGACCATATAATACTGTGAAAATGTAATGTATTTAAATGTTTTATCTTGTTGTTTTTAATTATTTATTTATTTTTTAGGCAGAGGGAGAGTACAAGTGGGGAAAGGACAGAGAGAGGAGAGAGAGACTCTTAAGCGGGCTCCATGCTCAGCACAAAGCCCAATGCAGGACTCAATCTTATGACCCTGAGATCATGATTTGAGCAGAAATAAAACGTTGATTGCTCAAATGACTGAGCCATCCAGGCACCCCTGAATATTTTATCTTTAAATATACAAAATTAGTTATGGATGCCATATTTTAATCTTGTTCAAACTGTCTTGCTTTCCTCTGCTCCCCACCTTCTCTGTCATCAACATTTTATTCATCTTCCAGGCACAGTTCAAATTCATCTTCTTAAAAGGAGCCTTCCTAGATTACCTTTGTCAGAACTAATTGTTCCTTCCTGACATTTGCACTCTATTACTACTTTATTCTAACTTTGTATGATAGTAAATTATCTTTCTGACCATCAGGAGAGGTAGAAAGAAAAGAATTTTTCTTTACTAAATTCAAATACAATCACTCAGTAACTTATCTAAAAGGTAATTTTCTAGGTGCGGCAAAATTCTTTTTTTTTTTTTTTTAAAGTTTATTCATTTATTTTGAGAGACCGAGAGAGAGACAAGATGAGCAAGGGAGAGGCAGAGAGAGAGGCAGAGACAAAATCTCAGGCAGGCTGCTAGCACTGTCAGCACAGAGCCTGATATGAGGTTCGATCTCACCAATCATGAGATTGATTTTGAGCCAAAATCAAGAGCCAGATGCTTAACAGACTGAGCCACCCAAGCGCTCCCAGGTGGGGCAAAATTCTGAGTGGGGATCAGGGAAGCATTTAGAGAAGCAGTTATACTTCAGCTGGGCCTGTAAGTCCATGTTGGACCTTCTCAAGAAGTTGCAAATGAACTTAGGGAAAGAAAAGAGATTATAATTCAAAAAAGAGATGGTATTAAAGAGTGATAGATGGTATTAAAGAGTGATAGAAGATTAGGAATACAAAGACCTGAGCACGTTTCTATGTGTAAAAGACCTCATGATAACAAAGGAGGAAGAATTAATGAAGTCAGCACATGGGAGAATATAATCATGTGACAAAGATCACAAAAAGAGGGATCAGGTTTGGAAATGAGGTCGTTTGGGTGCTTCCTCATTTAAGATGGGGAGAATAGGGTGCAATCCACCTGGGTGGCTCAGTCAGTTAAGTGCCATCTTCGGCTCAGGTCATGATCTCGCCCTTTCCAAGTTTGAGACCCGTATGGGCTCTGTCCTGACAGCTCAGAGCCTGGAGCCTGCTTCAGATTCTGTGTGTCTCTCTCTCTTTGCCCCTCCCCTGTTCAAGCTCTGTCTCTCTCTCAAAAAATAAACAAACATTAAAAAAATTAAAAAAAACAAAAGATGGGGAGAATGAGGAAGGTCTTAGCCCCATGCTTTTCAATGCTCAGCAAGTACGTGCTCAGTGAGCATAAAATGAATTTCCTTTGATAATGAGGCCCAATCAGAATCAGAATGAAAGTCCACAGTATCAAAAGAGCTACTAAAAAGTTTAAATCATTAGACAATAGATTAGCGATTGACATCTGACTTATTTGCCATTCCAACTCTCTTCTCTTTTGTCCTTCTTTCTATGTGTCATATAAAACCTCTACCTCAGATCAAGGTACCTCTACCTTCAGCTAACTTACTCCTCCCCAACAGATATTAAAAACTACTAGTAAAAATCATAATCACAAAATAATGTTCCTCAACCCTAAATAAATATGATTGAATATTGAATTTATTTCTCCTTCTCTAAAATGATTAGGCTAAGCCTTTGATACTATTTTCAGTCCTCCAATCCCACATGTCATCTTAGTAGGTATCAAATCCAAATCCACAAAGAAAATAGAGATCATCAAATAGATGCATCTTTGACTTTCTCCTTTTACATTTTAAGTTGGGGGAGAGTGGCAATGATGAGGGTCAGAAGTCACGTGGACACTTACAGGCAGTCTGACTTCAGGCTCAAAGCTCTACGTCAGCTCTAGCACCTCTCAGAGTCGGTGCTATTAGCATTTTGAATGGGACAATTCTTCAGGAACATCACATAAGATCTATTCAAACTCCTTGTTTATGATTCTTACTAATTATTTTTGTAGGGTTTTTTCATTTTATTGTGTATTATTTCATTAGGCTTGTTCACTATTTCTCTGTATTTTTTTAATTCTATTTTTGTTTCTTCTTATATTGATTTGATCTTTATAATGCTTTTATATTTTGCTTCCCTTTAATACCTGAGTCCTGCCACTACTTCATTTAATACTCTTGTCTTTTATTATCTAGTTAAGCCTTTATAACTTTGTAGATCCAGAAATGAAGAGAGAGAAAAAGAGGGAGAGAAAAGTCTCTGAAAGAACAGAAAGAGGAGAGAAAAGTCTTCTGTTTCCTTGGTCCATTCCTTTTGTGTGGTATTTTCTTCATTTGCTTTTGGCTTTGTTCCTTTCCTTTTGTAAACCTTTCCAATGGATCCTATGTTGGTTCATTTTTTAAATTATTTATTACTCACTTTTATTACTCACTATTCATGTACTGAGTAAATCACTTACTGAACCAAATGTCAGAAACCAAAGGCAGGAATCGAGGGGAGCGCCATTCGGAGGGAAGTAACACCAAATAGGTTTGTGTGGATTATATTACCTCCATAACACTTTTTGCCAAATCTGTCACTTTTTTAAACTGGTGTTAAATAAAAACCAAAGTGGAGACCACAATTTGAATACACCCCTAGACCAAACACTCCCAATCACGTGACCAAAGTGTAAAATGTACTGATTCCCCCTGAAATGCTGACTCTGACCTTAAACAAAGCTTAAGCTTTCTTCATGTCTGGGCGACCTTACAGCTTCCTAGCCAACCAGCTACAAACCAGTGAGCTCATGCCATGGAAAGGACAGTGAGTCTCCAGTAACAAATTACTGAAAAAAACATACAATGTGCTTACTCATTCTTGCTTTATAAATGGAACTGTAACTACTAACAACTTTAGGTTTTGAAGTCTCCCTGTTAATCAACAGTTTATCACTCAAGAAAATATTCCTATCCAGTAAAGCTTTCTGAATTTTCTTTTACTATTGGTAACTCTGGAAACATTTCCCCTTCCTTTTCAACATTCAGGAGATATGTGGCCCACTCTTAGCTTCAAGTATTTCCCTCCTTCTTTGACTCTATTGCTCTCGTTGGCAATCCCCTTCACAGTGGGCTTTTGAAAAAAATTGTTCTTCTGTGGTAGGGTCCCCTCCCTAAGGAAAAAAAAAAACTCTCAAAGCAACCTCGTTATATGTGAACCCTCACAACCTTGTAACATGAGACCACTTAACATGCTGTCACTTAATATGACTTCAGACTACATGTTTGTGTGTTACTATATGTGGGAGACAAAGAAGTGGGAAATATATTTCAAAAGAACTACGCCATGTGGTATTGGGGGCTCAGTTCTTCGGGTACGAACCCAAATGAGTGGTGCCAGTGGAATAAAGTTGCTTCCTGGAAAGAAAAGTCTCTGTGTCACGGCTCTCTGTGTGAGAATCCTGCTACACTTTAATGAGCTTTGAAGAATGTAGGCTCTCACCCTCCCCCTGCATTTCAGATTTCTCAACATTTAGTGGCAGTATCCATCCAAACCGTAGGGTTGCGGATTCAGAGAGGAATCTTATCTGTCATCAGTCTCCTTATTTCATTGATAGCTTTATTTTTCATTCACTTTTTTCTTTATTGTTTGGAGAAAGAGTTTTTCAAAAAAGAAAACAAAACCTACCTCTACACTATCTTTACCTAGAAGGTCTTTGAAATAGTTTGGCATTAGCAAGTGTCCTTAAACAAACAAACAAAAAACAAAAACAGTTCAGAACCACACTACCCCCAGAAAATCAAATTCAACCTCACTAGCTCCTCATACAGTGTTAAGGTAATTCCGTTACAGTAAACTTCCGCATCATGGAAGAGCCTGTAAAAGCTTATGAAATGAGAGTTAAACAGCAACATTTTATACTCCGTATTTCATCCCCTCCATAAAGCTTATTTTAAGTCTTGTCTCTACCACCACTTTGGAACTGGTTTAAGTTTTCTCATTTACAAAATGAGAATCATGATGCCTACACCACGTACTCTTGTTGGAAGGAATAAATAGCATCTAAGTAAAAGTAAGTTTTACACTCTAAACCATTGACCTAGCTAACTACCTACCATAAAGACCGTGGAAAATTCACTACCAGCCCAGGAACCTGGGAAGAGACAGAGGGCCTGCTACCTACTTTATTATTGCTCTTCTCATTAACTTCAATTTCTTTTGGTAATTTGACCAAGTGTATAGCCATTTTGCTTTAGTATCCCTATCTAGAAATATTATTACATATTTCTAGAGTTCCAATTTGATTTCATTTCATAAACTGTTTCTTGAAATTTGAGTTAAAAAAAAACTCAGCTGTTTTCTTAGCTCTGCCTTTTGTTAATTCAATACTCAACACCCCCCCCGCCGCCATGCCGCCCCCCCTCTACTGCTTAGATGGCTGGCCTGAATCAATCCCAAAGATTTCCACTGACAATAGCTGGGCAGATTTCTGTGTTACAAAAAATGTTACATACAATGTGTTAGAGTTCTGTGTTTAATGGATTGGACTCAGCCAGTTGTGTTAACCTTTCGGCCTTATTTCTTTTCTACAAAAAGGGCACAATGTCAAGATTTCTAAACTTTCTTTTTGTGACTAAGGCAAAGCAGTAGAGATTCTTTAAAAAGCTTAAACTACAGACAAACACTTGGAAACCGTTCTATCAAAGAAAATGTGTTAAGTTTATACATTACAGGAGCAAATATAACATGGATACAGAGGCCATCCAACTCTTTAGCTGATATATCCAGCCAGTCTTCAGAACTGGATCCCATAGATCTTTTACACTTTCTCCTTCCCCCCCCCCCCCCCCCCCCCCCCCCCCCCCCCCCCCCCCC